>NC_136907.1:68162643-68462643 GCF_949606895.1 Notothenia rossii
ATGCTAAAATACTGTTAAATATTTTTTTTTAAAGCGGGGTTGAATCCAGGGAGGCCTTTCACTGCTTAGAACTTCACCTTCCCAAAGCTCAACAGTGAACACTGGGTTTGTGGAACAGCATGTCTCATGACCTTTCTTCTACATTTTTAATAAAGGATTTAAATAGGGATGCTTAATTCAGAACAACGCTCAGTGTTAGCTCAGACTGTGGAGCTCAAGGCATACATGTATGTGCATCCATATATTGAAAATGTTAATCGGATTTTAGAGCCTTAAGATATGTAATTAGCATTGTCTGCCATAATTGCAGATCTACTTTTTAAAAATAGTTGTTTTTATTTTGAAAAGATCTGAAATTACAAACAACAAAATGTGTGAAACAATACAGAACTCTGTTTGGATTGATTTATTCCCTGTAATTTACTTTCTGACAAAGACCGAGGACTTCTTTTATTTTAACATGAGTTAAATACAGTTGATCTCTTTACCTTAGTGTAAGCAGGAGTAAGTTCAGTTTTAAGTGAGGATGCTTGGTTGCTTTTTAAGGATTTTAATCAAAGACAGTGTTGAGTTTCACAACGGTTAATTCTGCCTAAGATTATTTACTGTTTTTTTTATAGTATTGTGTTTTTCACCTTCAAGCGAATAAACTACAAACTGATGCATATGTGTTAAAATGAACTAATAAAACATACCAAAATCCACCTTTTCACAATTGGTGGATGTTTTGGTTCAGAATCATTTGACATCTTTCCCACCAACCTAAACAAAGCCAACAGATGTGGAAGCGCTCTTTGTGACGTTTATTAAAGAAGACAACGGTGTATTATTGCACACTTAGAGGCTTACATCAATATTCTCCAATACGTAATGCTTAATAAATAACTAATGTGAAAGGGCACTCAGAAAGTGAAAGGGCACTCAGAAAGCGCTGACTTCCTCCATTAAAAGTAATGTGTGTCTGTCTGATCCCAACGGCAATGCAATAAGTTATTCCTTTGACCACGCTACATCCTTCCACAAAGTTTAATGAAAATGCGGCCAATATTTCTCGTAATCCTTCTGACATTAGAAAAACAAACCAAACGACCATATCTTGGTGGAGGTTACAAGCAAAGGGTTTCAAGAGGTCTTTTCTGCTTGTTTCCAGAAACTGCTTTTTGTTTATTCACATAGTTACAGGAAACAAGATACAACGGTGAACAATTTATTTACATGTTATTCAGTTTTACCCTGTAAAATGTTGCACATTATAAAAATAAGATTCTGAAAAACATCCCAAGGCCAAGCCCTTGTAAAACAGCCAATAATTCATGTCTGCTGTCAGTGTTTCCTCACCCAGTGCTGGGTTACTAGGCAAGGAAATGACATCAGTCCGGTGAGAAAGGAAAACAGCCTATTTTCTTCACTGCTTTCAATCAAGCCAATAAACAAGGTCGTTCCCTTCAGGAACACATTGCTATGCACTCCCACACGTCGAAGGAGCCATGCCTGTGGAGGCAAAGGGCTCTTGACAACATAATGGCTCCCATAACTTCATTAAAATGGTCCTGCTTCCCTTTCTCGTGCCATTCAAATTATTTTCACACTGTCATTCTGCTGTATGCGAGAGTTTCTATCCATGTGTGGAAACAGAATTATTATCCTCATGTCATCAATCTATCTGGATACTGTGTTATCGCGAGTACATTTTCCTTCTATTTTGCAAAGCACTTTCTCCTCAATGACGTTCTCTATTCTCCTCATTAGACCTGAATATAAACAAGCAGCATTAGCAGCGTCTGTGATTTCATCATGAAACACAAGCTGAAGGACACATCCTGCCTGGGCCACTTTGTTGTTGCACCGTGATCCAGTTTCAACTGTCCCAGCAGCCTCATCACCCCCTAGTGATGTGTTTGGCAGAAGGCAGAATTAGATCTTCGCCAACACTGTGTGATTCAGGGAATGTGATACGAGGCTAGAAAGGACACTTCAGGGCTCCTTTAGAGCTTGGTGCCTGCGTGGAGTTTGTTGTTTAGCCGTGTGTCATCCATGGACAATATAGATCAGCTGCAGAATGACAGATGCAGCTGAAAAATGATTATTAAACCCCGGTGAGTGAGTATAAGGAGGATGCTGTGTGCTGAATGACAGCAATATATCGTATCCTGTATGTGCAAGACAAGAAAGATGACAGTGTCATACAGTATGTTTCAGCTAGGCCCCAAAACAATGATGTTAACGTCCAAGTGACAAATACCTCTAGTGACTTTGTTATGGAGCAACTTTGTGTGGGGAGCGAGGACGCGATGGATGGTTTAACAAACTCTCACACATGAAACCGCTTTTTGTCTCCTCCTCCTGAGTCTTAACCACATCCCAACCATGCCTCTTACCTTCAATATGTTGTCATTTTAACCCAAACCAAGATTTTTCCCGAAACATGACCAAGTTGTCTTTGCCCAGACATTAAAGGTGGGGTAGGTAAGTTTGAGAAACCGGCTCGAGATACACTTTTTGTTATATTCCATGGAATGCTCTTAACATCCTGATAGCAATGAATATCTGAAGTGCTTTGACAACAAATCCATTAAAAAAATGTCATCTGTGGAAGCCGTAGCGCTGTAAAAAGCACGACCAATCATTTGAGCCGGCCCGGCTAAAACAACTGGATGGCCTACCTGCCTGTCAGCCTTCCATCTGTGCACAAACTTACCTCGTGCCCTCATTGGTCATGTGCGCGTTCGTGTGTGTTGGAGGAGGGGCTCTGTAAGGAAGTGGCAGATTTCTTCCGGCTGTGTATTTTCAAATTCTAGCGCACTCGAGCTGGTTTCTCCAAAATTACCTACCCCACCTTTAAAGCTTGGGTTGTCACATGACTTCATTTGTGGTTTTCCATTTTTTTTTTATTACTTTGAGCATCTCATGTATGCACAATTCTCTTTCCGCTGATAGGGCCATCAGATAAGAAAATGCTTTATATGAGGGCAAGGTCATAGGAAACTTTGTTCCTCAATTTGGAAGTCTGTCATGCACTTATGTCCTTTCCGTGCGTTTTTGTCCATGTTCATATAGACACAATGGCCAATTTCAATCATTTTACTAAGTGAGAAAAGGTATTAAAAATGTTATTCTTTATTACTGATATTGCAATGTGTGAACAATCATTTTTAATAGAGAAACCAGATATCTTTATTTGCTTCTAGGCTTCTACTGGGCCAATTCTCGGCCCTCATAAAGCCCAGAATGTGTTACTGGCTCTTACATAAAAAGAGCAACAGCCACTAAGAAACCATAAAATGGACAATGCAGTTCTTTCTATGACTGCGTTTCCACAGTTATCTAAATGTTTGTACTCCCAGCCATCTTTGCAAAGATACAAACATATGTGCATATTGTTTGTGTTTCTGCATGCATGTGTGTGTATCCTAAATGAATTTTAGCACCACGTTGGTCCGTCTGCACACTCACATTACACTGTACGCTGCATGGGTTTTGCAGTCTTGACTGGGTAACAAAATCCTGTCATCTCAGTTCTTCTGGTTTAGAACGACTGTTAAGATGTATGTGCTCTAACAAGCAAGCTCTTCAAATGATACACACACACACACACACACACACACACACACACACACACACACACACACACACACACACACACACACACACACACACACACACACACACACACACACACACACACACACACACACACACACACACACACACACACACAGCTCACTCCCTTCATGGATTGCTTTGTTTTTCCTCACATAAATTGTCAGATATAGACAAAAAGGAAAAAGGGAGACAACATGGACTTTGAGGGGGCACAAAATACTACTGTGGCCCCGTAATGTAAACCCAAAAATACTTAAAGAAACATAAAACAGATAACAACATTTACAAAAACAGATACAAATAATAGAGAAAGGCTCCTGCTGTGAATATGGGATGGGAAGGACATTTCCATAGATAGTACCTATGTTGCCGCACTGTATCGCTGGTCTGTTGGCAGTTTCATGCAGTATACCATCCAAAGAGTTTTATAAATACTGATTTTCAAAAATGTTCAATTTTCAAACTTTCTAATTGTGTCGAAGCACGAGCAAAAAGAGACGGGAATCAGGAAGGGTAATTTGGCCAATCCGTAAAAAGTGAATTGAAAATAAAGATTATAATTACTTACCATCAATATTGACATTGTGAGTGTGCTAACATTAGGATTTAGGTTTGAAGCATGGTTGTGCGTAGGGCTTTGACTTGTAAATATAAACACACACACCGAGTCTCAGTGTAGCCGCAGGCCTAGTCGGAAAACTCATAACAGCTCATACTTTAATATGCATACAACTCTAATATATGCCTCTGCTCCTTGAAGGATGTAATCAAAACAAACTCTTATATGCACTAGCCTCAACGTGGTTTAATTAGCATGATCTTAAAGAGGAGGCACAATGCCAGAACGCTAACAGGGGAGAAGCAACGGTTTCAGAAGTCAAATCTGGTGCTCAGATCAATCACATCACGTCTGAATCCCCTGCGCTCTCATGCAGTCGCTGTTGTTTAGAGAGGCGATGCAACATTGATGATTCTCCTGACGTTTTGTCATGTTCACCACCCTGACAGGTTAGCTTTTAATACATCTAAGTAGGTAGATCTCCGTGTTTTCAGCCAGGGAATTGCTGCGCCTTGGAAAAAACATCCACAATGCTTTGCATATATTCATTAGCTGTGTAGAGGGTTGCAGCTGTAATATGAAGCAGCTTTGCAATTTTAAGCCCCCACAGAAACAACTGAGCAGCTCCTGGATGTGTTAAAAAAAGAGAATTGCAGTACATTAGTTATATAACTCTGAACGGCCTCACGGGGTTTATCAATATCGCCATCTACAGTATAGGTCTATGATATCTCTTAAGCCTAGGCCTGTGAGGTATCTGCGTTTATAGCACACCAATATATAAAGAAGGAAAGGCGGGGCTTTTTCTACATATTATGTTCTTTTTTTAACGTTCAATGTAGTTTATTTAAGACTTCAAAATGAATAAATGGAAACCTGCAATTGTGTGCATCTAAAATATAGGTACTTTAAATGATATAATTAATACATAACATTGACATACATTTATCAACATTAAACAGATGTTCTTTAAACTATGTTGCCCATGTTTTTTAACAATGTTTGGGAACTTTTTATATTCTTTACCAACTTTAACACTAACCTAAAAATACTTATAGAGGTATATACTTTAAAGAGGCGGCAGATCGGAAAACATTTATGTGACCTAACAGAGTCCATTCTGGGAATTTCACGTGTCCAGATCGGTCTGTCTGTTTACATGGCTGCTATTCACTATGAGTATATCTTTCTTCCTCATCCAACTAAGCACTATACGTTATATCTGCATGTTTAGTTTGTATATATTCTCTATTTTCCTCATTCATGGTCACGTCACGCTTGTCTTGTACATAATTCAATGTGCCAACTAGTTCCACCCCTCAATGAATAAGTGTGAACCCTGAACACGTGAATACCTAAATCATTGCCAAGCCCCAGCAATACAACAAATTACTATCACTATTTAATTATACATGCCGGAGCACACTCAGAAGTGTTAACAGATGAGTAGCTTCCGCGGACCATCATGCCTACCGGATTAGCATTGTGAGAGATTTGATGTGGATTAGTTAAAAGGATTATTACCAGTTGTGGCGCACCAGCGGAGTACAAATAATGTTAGGATATATTTGGAATTTGAATGGAGAGGATGAGTGCTTATTGCTGTGTCACAGGAAAAAGGATCTGCTAAGGAATTCACATCTGAATAGGAAATGTCACCTCGTCCCACTTACTCTATTTTTGTCATATGAGAGGTGGTGTTGCATCTTTCTACTTCCACCTGCAAACACTCAAACACTTCAATCAGACCTTCTTCACTTTCTCTCTCTGGTGAGGTGGCTTTTCTTCAGCCAGGCTGCCAACTCTTCCACTCTGAACCAATTATTGGATTGCAGGGTTCTTACGGTCATTCAAAACCTGGAAAAGTCATGGAAATTCAAAATGCAAATTCCAGGCCGTGGAAAAGTTATGGAAAACAATATTTTTCCCAAAGTTTTGGAAATGTGATGGAAATTTAACTAAAGTTGCATCAAATATAATTTATATTTTAGCTAATCGCCGAAATAGTAATACTATAATGATAATACATACTGTATAGCAATGAAACGTAAAATGGCATTTAAGTGACGAGGTATTTTGCCGGTGATAGATTTTAGTTGCTTTAGCATGTAGAAGCTAGTAAGCCTACTATTTGATTTGTTTCAGACCTTATTTTCCTGTTCCATGTTAAAATAAACTATTTTCAGTGGTACCGCTGAGAGAGTAATTTTTTTGGTCATGGAAAATTAGGTAAAGGTCATGGAGAAGTCATGGAAAAGTCATTGAAAATCATTGGTGAAAAAGTGTATGAACCCTGGGATTGCCATTTGGTAAACTTGAGAGAGATATGCATGATTTCATACTTTTAAAGTATATGATTTGGGATGACTTTGGATTCCTATGCAGCACCAAGGACATTCCCAAATTGCGAATCCCTCTGTTGATGAACATTATAAACAATACGCCTTCCTAACATCTACTTGTTAACATGCTGATGTTAGCATTCACACAGAGCCTCTAGCATTCAAGTGTCTTGCACTGGACTCCCAGCGGCACGTGCAAACCTGTAATAGGTTGTATTGTCTCTTGTGGAACCACCAAATCACATGTTTGAGAATGTCAACATAACGTAGAAAACGCTTTGAAAAGAACCCTAAAAGGGAAGATTTCCAGTTACATTTCACGGGTTTTAGGGTTCTAGATATCCAGCGTCTTTTTGCTTAAATTGCAACACATAAAAAAGAACTAAAGGACTCTGGTTGGGATGGTCTTTCACAAGTGGATATTTACACCGTAGATCTTTAGTGCGAGCAGTTTTGTGCCTTTGTGCTGATTTTTCAAGATAACTGGATGTGATTTATGAGATCAGATAATAAATCCTACCTATTGCTGCTCCATGTTTCATGTTAGGTGTAAGGAAGACTACACATCTCTCAGGTTAATAATTCACCGTAGAGGAATAGGAAATGGAGGGAGAAGAGACAGAACAAATGAGAACCAGGAGCCCAAAATGAGGAAAAAATTGAAAAGATAAGGAGAGGAGGAATGGAGGAAGGGAATGAGCTGATGATGAACTGATTAAAGATAATAATAAAAAGAGGAGGAGGAGAGGGGGAGTCGTGAGAAGAAAAATAAAATAAAAAGGGTGGTGGAGTGAAGAAGAGTTTAGTATGCTAGAGGCAGCAGCAATATGGTTACTGTGGAGAAGCCACTTCCTCTAAGGGAAGAATAGATCCATTCAGAGAGGGACACACACAAACACACATATACACACAGACACACACGTACACACAGAAAATCACATACACACACATGTACACACACATGTACACACAGACACACACGTACACACAGAAAATCACATACACACACATGTACACACACATGTACACACAGACACACACATGTACACACAGACACACACATGTACACACAGACACACACATGTACACACCGTGATCTAAGTAGGAATTTGTTGCTAATTGGTAAATGGTCCGAGCCATTTTCCCTCCGAAATGAGACACTGCATTACATAAGAAAATATGCCGGGACCCTTAAAGTCGTTTGAAAATCGTTTTTTATTGTTAATCTTTTACGGTTTTAGTTATTTTATTGAGCCATCTAGGCGCCAATCAACGCATGTTTCAATTGGATATTTGTTACAGTAACATCAACGGATGCATGAAATTGAATGCTTGTTTTTTTAGTGAAACAAATCTGGGTAATTTGACCCCAATTTAGATTTTTTTATTACATGAAAGATGCTTTATTTAGAAGGGTTCTGCTAATATTTGGACAGCATGGCCGTTGTTTGATGCGTCATCTCTGTAGACTTGAGATTTACTCAACAGGTCGACAGACAAATAAGTTGGATATCAGTCCAAGTTTTTGTGTGAGTCAAAGACGAAGGCAGGGAGAGAGTTGAAAACTGAATTGAGTCAATAGCAGGAATGTTCTTCTAATCATCGTGGTTCTTTAAATTCATCAAATCAAATGTAGTGCATAGTTATTGAGTGAGATGAGAATCAATAATGGTTACATTCATAACACTTCCATTTAGTTCCAGCAGATTTTGGTCAGGGAAGTTGCTTTTCTTATCTTGTCTTATTGCAGCAGGTCTCAGGTCTGTTTGTCAAAATGTCCAATGATTGGTAGGATCTGAGCAGACTCGGTATCAGCTCTTCCTCATGTGGTGCTTTGTTATCAAGACAAATGTGTTTTTTGACACAAGATGAAGAGTTTGAACTGTGAATAAATATTTTGGTAAATTGGTGCTTCGTGTTACAGGTTAATTGTCAGGTTGATTGTCCTCTCTCTGTCAGACTGTTTGTGTCGACGTGATTTGATATCTGTTCCGATTGCCTTCAAGTCCTTTCAGATCCTGACTTATAGGTCTCTCTTTCTTTTGGAAAATGATTTATGGGGCGTCTCAGTGGCCTTGGGGCTAAGACGTGTAGCAGGTAAACTGAAATCCTGACAGTGTGATTCCTGATGTGGAGCTCTGTTTCATGTCGGACCCCTCTCTTTCTCTCTCTATGTGTCAGGATTCTCATGTTTTGTCATGTTTGTAGTTTTGTATGTCTGGTTATGGGTGTTTTCCTCCTTGTAAATTGTCTGGTCCTTCTTCCTGTGTCGTTAGTTTCCCTGGTGTGTCTAATTGTCTGATTGTGTTCACCTGTGGCCCTTGTGTTTCTCCTCCCCTGCCCGGCTGTTTCTCGTCTTGTGATTACCCCTCCATGTATTTAGTCTTGTCTCTTCCTGTGTTCAGTGTTGGTTCGTCTTTTGTTTGTGACTGAGTTCACCGGGGAGTGTTCTGTTTTTTGACCAAGTTATTTTCTTTTTATCCTTGAAATAAAGGTTAATCAGAGTTATCTGCATTTGGGTCCTGCTTCTTTCACTCAACCGTAACACTATGTATCCCTTATATCTACCTCTTAACTAGACTATCCTTTGGAGGCAGGAATTGGCCAATAAGGAAATCCAAAAAAAGAAATTCCTTTCTTTACAAGTTTAATTTCATTTCATTTAATTTCAAACCTTTATTTAGACAGATTGATTGGTCCCTTGAGATCATCGATCTCATTTACAAGGGAGACCTGAATCATTTAGTTCCACATGAAACATAAAAACAACATAGAAACAACAGAGGATATCATATTTACATATTCAACATTTACAAATACCCAGAGTGTCAGAAAGCATTTCATTTAGACATGCCTTAAATACATTCAGAGAAATAAAAATGCTCAATTTCAATTTTGCCTGTAGACTGTTCCAAGCAAGTGGAGCTGCGCACATAAAAGCTGTCTTACCTAAGACAGTCCTTACTCTTGGCACATCTAACAAGACTATATCCTGTGATCGCAGACAATAGCTGCTTGCAACTTTCTGCTTTATCAATGAACAGATATAATACGGGAGTTTGCCCAACATAGCTTTATAGATAAAAGTGTACCAGTGACTGAGCCTCCGTACAGTGAGTGATGGTAAACCTGCCTTGGTATACAATGTACAGTGATGAGTAAGTGCTTTACAGTTTGTGACAAATCTCAGATACGCAGCACTATGATACGCAGCATCTAGTTTGCTCAGGTAGTTGGCAGGTACATTCATATACAGCAGATCACCATAGTCCAGCACAGGTAAAAAGGTCACAGTGACTAGCCTTTTCCTGGCCTCAAGTGAGAAACAGGACTTATTCCTGAAAAAGAAACCTAGCCTAACCCTCAGTTTTTTAAGCAGGTTATTGACATGAAGTTTAAAAGAGAGACAGTCATCAAGCCAGATACCAAGGTATTTGTAACAGGCAACAACTTCAAGTTTTGTTCCTTGCGTTGATACAATATCTAAAACAGGCTCTGGTGTCTTTTTAGCTTTTGAAAAGAGCATTACCTTGGTTTTATCAACATTTAAAAGAAGCTTAAGCTCAGAGAGCTGAGTCTGAATAATGCTAAAAACAGCCTGTAATTTAACAACCGCCTCCTGAATGGAGGGACCTGCACAATACATCACGGTATCGTCCGCATAAAAATGTAAAGTAGCTTCATCCACATTTTCACCTAAACTGTTGATATATATGGAGAATAAAAGTGGACCTAAAACAGAACCTTGAGGAACACCATTAGCAATGTTTAACCACTCAGAAGACAGCCCATCAAAGTGAACACATTGGGACCTTTCAGAGAGGTAGTTCACAAACCACCCCACTGCATGGCTGGATATGCCAGTACTGAGTAACCTCTGTTTTAAGACGCGATGATCAACGGTGTCAAACGCTTTGGAAAGGTCAATAAACAGAGCTGCACAACTCTGTTTATTATCTAGCATACTAGTAATATCATTTACCACTTTCATTGTTGCAGTGATGGTGCTATGTTTCTTCCTGAAGCCTGACTGATGTTTAGACAGGATATCATTTATACATAAAAACTCCTTTACTTGTTCACTCACAAGTCATTCGAGCACCTTAGCCAAAACTGACAATTTAGAGATTGGCCTATAGTTATTTAAAATAGTTGCCTCCCCTCCTTTCAGTAGAGGCAGGACATAAGCAGACTTCCATACTTTAGGAATTGTATTTGTGCTGAGGGAGAGGTTAAAAAGAGAAGTAAGAGGTGGAGCAATAAAATCTGCAGCTATCTTTAAAAAGAAAGGTTCTACGTTGTCCGGGCCAGCCGGTTTCCTAGGATCTAACTTGGATAAAGCTTCATGGACAATACCAACAGCTAAAGGAGTAAAACTGAAAGGGTTTTCCAGACCACATTGTTCAGAGTCAAGGACTGGAGCGTTCACAGAAGCAGAAGCACAGTCAGTGACAGAATCAAACAGAGAGCCACAAGAGACAAAATGCTTATTAAAGCAATTTAGCATGGTGGCCCTGTCTGATATAATGCCAGATGCTGTGGTGAGGTACGGAGGTAGCTCATTTGGGATATCACCAGTGGAAATCGATTTTATGGCTTTCCAAAATTTCCTAGGATTATTCAGGTTTTCTGTGGTAACTGACAAATAGTAGTCTGACTTAGCACTTTTGACATGTGAAGTAAAGCTATTCCTTAGCTGCCTAAAGCGTAGCCATTCTACCTCTGAGCCTGTTTTCCTAGCCTTTGCCCAGGCATTGTTTCTCTCATGAAGGAGACTGGACAGTTCAGCAGAAAACCAGGGATTGTTTCGTCCCTTCACTCTAAATTTACGCAGAGGTGCATGTTTATCTATAATTTTTATAAAACCAAGATAAAAATAAGACCATGCAGTTTCTACATCAGCACACAGATCGATTTTTCCCCAATCAAAATCAAACAGATCATGTAAAAAACCCTTCTCCACTAAGTGTTTTTTATCTCTCTTTGTGATGATGCGTGGTTTAACTTTTTGGACCTTAGTGTCCCTAATTGTGGCTACAACACAGTGGTCACTCACATCATTAGCAAATACTCCCACAGATGAGTATTTATATGGAACATTTGTTAAAATGAGAACAATTAGGGAGGATTTATTAGGGGACTTAATATTTGGGCGAGTAGGACTGTCTATAATCTGAGTAATGTTCAAAGAGGTACACAGGTTTTTAAAATCCTCTGACACAGAAGTTAACCAGTCCCAATTAAAATCACCAAGCAGCACTATTTCCTTGTAGGAAAGTTGAGATAACAGTTTTGCCAATGAAGATAAGGAGTCCTTGACAGCCGAGGGGGCCCTGTAGCAACCCACCACCATGACCTGTTGACCCTTTGTTACTTCGACATTCACAGCTAAAAATTCTAGTTGTTTACTAACAGATTTGGAAACCATTTTGTTACACAAAACTTATTTTTCACATAAATGGCAATGCCACCACCTTTTTTAGGACGGTCAGTGCGATATACATTGTAACCATTTATGTAAATGTCAGAGGCCAAGATCGATTTGTCTAGCCACGTTTCTGATAAGACAATGACATCAGCATCAGTTGAACTCGCCCAAATACGGACAAAATCTAATTTAGGTAACAGACTGCGCACATTTAAATGAATTAAACCTAACCCCGATCTAGAAATAAAATCAGCAGGAGTAGCTATTTGACTAAAACTACCAGGTGGACCCGGATTTGGCTGTACATTTCCTGATAGTAACAACAATAAAAATACCAAGCACCTTTTCCTCTTAATCAACACACATACATTTTCAGCTGTTCTAGAGTCACCAGCAAACTTCGCAAAAGTGAGATTAGAGTTCAAAAAACAATTCTGAAGGACCATTGTGGCAGGCATGTGAGAAAGACAGACATTTGACGAAATGAATGTCCGCGACAGTGCAACTAGCAATTGTTTGTGCAACCCATCCGAACCTGTACAGGGGATGTCCACTGCGGGCGGCAGAACGGACCCGAATCCAGCAGAATTTTCAGGATGACTAGCGAACTTCTCCTTGTCCAGCACAGTCAAAAAAAGGCACAGCAGAAACACGACATTTGCCATTTTCCCAGTCCAGCTCAACAGCATCCACGATGTTCCCGAAGCAAAACCACGTCAGGACAGCAGCAAGGAAATAGGCAAGCAGCAGTGTGGCAACACTCCGGTTTCTCCGCGGTATCTCCAGACCAGGCCTCCCCCGCACAGTAGCACCCAACAGGTGGGAGTAGGCCTCTAACAGCAGGTGGATAGCAGCCTTCAGCCGTGGGAACCACCACCAGCAGAAGCAGAAATGGGTGGACGGCAGGCCCTCAAACCGCGGCAGATCCTCCACAGATCAATGGCGTTAATCTTAATCTTTCAAATTTGATTTGTTTGAGCCATGAAGACTTATTTTGGTATATATTGTCTGTCTTTTTTTGATGCTCAGCTCACACCTGTCTGCTATATTGTAAAAAGCTACATCAGCCTATTAATACAAGTCCATGTAATGTCCACGTTTTTACTTGTATGAATTAATCATTCTGATAAATGATTAAAATCAAGAACCCATCCAAATTCAGAAATAAACAAACTTAAAATGACATATTTTCTCCAGAAGCTATTAAGATTTAGAGTGGCATATAGGAAAACGGTCAGAATTAGGCATGCCCTTATCCAATCTCTCGTCATCTTTACTGAACTTTTCGGTGGCTTGCATATATGCGATGACATCCCAATAAACAGGGTCGCTCTGTCAATGTCACATACAACAATTCACTCTGGTCACAGTGGGCTGTCCACTCAGCTTTTTGGTGTCAAAACCTCACGATACACCACATAAAAATTATGGTAACCATAATTGAAATGATTGGATGAAGAGAGCACAGGACTTTGGGATCAGTCAACAACATTAGAAGTAACCCTGAGCTGAAGATGTGGAATCAAAATTCGAGATAAGCTAGTGTTTTCTCTTTAATAGAAGTACATGCAGTTCTTTGCAGGGTGTGTACACATTATTTATGTGTTTTCAGTATAAAAACAAATGACACATTAGCAGTAAGGAGGCGACAGTTGGTAATAAATGGTTATGTAGTGATAAAAAAGCTGACGTACAGTGAGCTGCGTAAAGTTAATGACACATTTGATCACTCATTTGAAGTTATGCAGCACTGTGACATGCTTTCTTTTGAAGCATGGTATTTATAGCTTGTGTAACCATTTTTATTTATAGCCAATCTTTTCTAAGACAGGCATACTTATTTAGACTGACTGCTTTCCGATATAAATTATTGAAATGTAAAAATATTTGCCCTGCATGACTTTGACCAATAAACACCGCTTTCCTCTTGATACCTCGGATTATCTGTCAAGCTCTTCTTCCAGCCTTTTTATGTTTGAGTATATCTTTACGAGGATTTAGCTGTGCCTCCCCAGGGTGCTAAATTACTGTTAGGCTGCATGGTGTGCATGATTAGCTGAAGGAACACGAGTACATCAGGGTGTGATTCACCCAAACTGTTTCCCATCTCCAAGCTGCTGCCTGGGAGCGAGAAAAGGACGACATGTAACGGTTCATCTGGCGAGGATGAAATTACCATTAATTTAAGAAACAGTTAAGGCATTTTTTCTGAACTGAAATGGAGAGCAACCAGCCAAAACATCGAGCTTGATGATACCTACTACTCTTTTAAATGTTATTAGACATTTGAATCAGATGTACTTTAGCAGAGTTTGTCGTGAGGAAATTCAACAGTTACTCATTATGGATTAATTGTTTTAAGGTGTCTATTTAAAAGCTGTCAATTTGAAAGCTATTTCTCTTGTTTAAAAAAACGAATTCTGAAATTATATTTAGGGGCCTTGAAAGTGCAATTGTTCTGATGATTCGCTAATTTTCAAGGGGCCTCGTTATGCTCTTTGGGGTTTTCCTTTCTCTGTAGTGCGTCATACTGTATAGGTTTGTTATGCATGTAAATGGTCTGTAAAAGCTAAAATCCCAAATCTCGTACCTCCACGGAGTTTCTCCCTACCTTAAACACCTCCATTGGACTCCTTCGTTTACTTCCGTAGCGAACGGGTGACCAATCACAACAGAGCCGGCCAGCTAACCAATCAGAGCAGACTGAGCTCTGGTTTCAGACAGAGGGTAAAAAGAGGTGCTGGTAACAATAAAGACCTTTTTTGACATGTCACAGTAGAGCCACACAATACTAATATGAACCTGGAAATGAGCATAATAGGGCCCCTTTAAAAACATTGTAATAGATAAAATAACAATAATAATAGTCCTACAAATATATAAAGATTTGGCCAAGCATATTTTAACAAGCAATATTAAGAATGTATCTAATGAATATGTAATGAGTAAGGCAGTTCTTTAAAATATCATCCAGAAGCTAACAGTGCATGGATCTGCTTAATTCAGCTCAGCAGGTAATGGATTGATCACATTGTAAAGTGATTAATCAGAGCAGCATGCTGTAATGCTGCAGGGGAAAAAAGGGGGGAAGATGAATCGATGTGTTTGATAAACATATACAAACAGATACCAAGAGACACTGATACCCAACCGCACCCAAATTCTGCATGAAAGTTCAGAAGAAATCAATATGACTGTCAAAACCTTTATCAATATGTCTTTTGTGCATCTAGTGTGCGACCTGCCCCCGCTATAAGACACCCACACAGTAAGTATAGTAGGACTACTGTGCACAACATAAAGCTTCACTCCTGTCAAGTTACAGTAATAAGCACAACACTTGATGACATTTTGATTTGTCTCAAACTGCCCGTCACCTGCAGCTCTACATGTAACCGGTTCATTGTGTCTGCAACATCTTTCACCGCTGCTCCCTTTAGAAGTGCATTTTTAATCTATATCAAGTGTTTTATAGTCAACAGCGATCGTCGTCACTGAAGGACTCGAAGTGCCTTGTACTGTACAACTTCCCCTGAGCAGCACTTTATATAAGAGCACAGTCACTGTGGCCTCAAGAGACAGGCTCATTGACCGCATCGTAAGACACACACACACACACACACACACACACACACACACACACACACACACACACACACACACACACACACACACACACACACACACACACACACACACACACACACACACACACACACACACACACACACACACACACACACACACACACACACACACACACACACACACACACACACACTGTAACAATAACACACATGCAGACATTTTCGTATTTACACTAGACTTTTGACCTTGCATTCTTTGTTGGACGATATATATTTCCCCAGAGAAAATGGCGATAAAACCCTTTTGTTGTCTGGCAATCTTACTGACAAACAAAACACACATGCACACAGACACACACATTCTCTGAGAATTGTGTCAGTTCATCTAAATTTAGAGAAGTGGTACTTTGAAGCTGTTTGATTTCCAGACAAATGCTAAAGCCCTGGGCATCGACCCACCTGAGAATGGTACCCTCTCACCTCCTCAGCAGTGTGTGTGTGTGTGTGTGTGTGTGTGTGTGTGTGTGTGTGTGTGTGTGTGTGTGTGTGTGTGTGTGTGTGTGTGTGTGTGTGTGTGTGTGTGTGTGTGTGTGTGTGTGTGTGTGTGTGTGTGTGTGTGTGTGTGGTCTATGCTTCAGACAGGCACTCCGAGTTCCAATTACATCTTCTCAATCTCACTTCAATTACCTGTGAGGAGTGTAGGCCATTAGTGAGACACAGCCTTCTTTTGTTCTACACACACACACACACACACACACACACACACACACACACACACACACACACACACACACACACACACACACACACACACACACACACACACACACACACACACACACACACACACACACACACACACACACACACACACACACACACACACACACACACACACACACACACACACACACACACACACACACACACACACACACACACACACACACACACACACACACACACACAAATGCACTTTACCTGCACTTTACAGACCAGGTAGTTCTCTTGGGTAATTGGTGGCTGCTGGTTCAGTTGGTTGTTTTTAAAAGTGTTGTCTATTGATCATTACACTTACTGTTTTCCTGTATTTGTTTATGTACCTTCCCATCTACAGTCAGTGTTAGTTAGAACTTTTGTCTGGTTACAATTGTAGGTATAACACCTGTGCGAGGAGCATACTTGCCAACCTTGAGACCTCAGAAATCGGGAGCATTTCAAAACCACCCCGGGGGGGATTGCCGGAGCTGTTAGAACTGTTAACATCGGAGCCTCGCAGCGGGGGAACTGAACATCTACACATGCTTATTGTAGTTGTAAGTGCAATTCCTTGCTGCCACAGGAAAGGAGTGAGCAGAGGGGAGAGTTGTTGATTCCTGTTCTGTTTTCTGTGACTATCTTCCTCACCATGCTGAACACCCTCTCAGACTTTCAGTTGCGCGCACTACTAAAGAGAGGAAACCAAACAATGGTTTAGCTGTATTAAATTCCGAGTGGAAACAGTCGTGAGTAAATCTGATCTGTCAGAAATGGGGAGAAATGCGGGAGAAATATGACCCCGGGAGGAAACCGGGAGAGGGCAATGAAATCGGGAGTCTACCGCGAAAATCGGAAGGGTTGGCAAGTATGTGTGCGAGTAAGAGAACAAAAAACGAACAAAAAACATCCTCCTGTTTAATGGCGGCTTAAAAAATACCCAAGTAGCTATTTGAACAATACATTTTTAAATGAATAGGAGGTATTTTTGAAAATGTGGCCCCTATGCTCATAGTTATTGTATCAAATGGCTAAATAGGGTAACGCTGACTGTCATTATGTGTAGTATATAATTATCATTGCTTGTGAAGCACGGCTAGCATTGCAAATGAGGATAATATCTTAATTATAATGCCTGTCCTATATTTACAGTATATATTTTTGTAATGTAATTATTCATTATTTATTCATGTTTTAGCTTTTTTTCATGAGTCAAACTTTATTTTGTATTTATATTTGTTTTGTTTATGATGTATTTGGTCCATGTGGGGTTACCTAAAAAAAATGAAATGTCTAAAAAAATATCAGATATTGCCCTTTTTCTGTTTACTTGTTTTGATCAAATAACCCATTAGATTCAAACCCCCTCACCGCCATGTGATGCCAGCCAGCTTAAAAGAAAACCCCCTGTTGTCACACATGGGCAACAGACTATGACATAAACACAAACAGTTCACAAACTAATTTAATTCCTTTTAAACTGCCAACGTCTCAGCGAGCGATGCCGCTGCCCGCTGGTTTTTAAAGGAACAGCGAGAAGTCAGCGGCTCGCTGTCAATCATCGTTGTTATTTATTTTGTTGACAAAGCTTGTTCTTCTTCCAGTTTTATTTGCTGTAGATTCAGACTTGTAAAAGTTCACTGTGACATTGGTAAAATGCAATGTTTAATCATACAGTGTTTTACAAATATTCTTAGTGAACAAATGACAGAAATTACTTGTTTCCATGGTTTTGGATAATAGACATACATAGTGATTGCGTTAAACTGGACAACTGCTGAATATCATGATTAAAGTAATATTATAAAACGGACAAGTCAAATCAAGCAATCTGATTGGTTCTTAGCCGTGATATACTGAGCGTATACCACGGGTAGAATTGTAAGTTACTTTTCACAACAAGTCAGTATCCCTCCGCGCCTGAGAAAAACAGTATACCGTTGAGCCGAAAAGCAAACTGCCTGCTTCGCGTCGGGCCGAACCACGCCCCTTAGCTGTGATATAATGAGCATATACCACGGCCTCTCGTGAGCTATTGCTTAAATACATAATAATAAATAAAGTGTTCTAGCTGAAATTAACCAAAAAGTCTCAAACTATGCTGTGCTGGGCGCTTGAAATTGAGGAAATTGGACCTGGGAAATCCTGGAAAAGTCCTTGATTTCGATGTTTAAGAAGGTGTGGGAACTCTGAATTCTGTCGCCAACATCTGTCTGTACTCCTGTTGAGCTGTCACTCAAAAGGTACATTGGGCAGATTGTCATGAACTAATCAATACAGCAGCGTTGCATTAGCAGCAACATATGCTCACATCTCATCTCATCACTTCTGATCTCCTAACAGGGGAAATTAAAACTACCTCTACCCTTCACGCTCCAGTTTGGACAGAGGATCCGCGTTGGGTGCATTTCATCATAACGACATCATCTGACCATGCTTCCTATGGATGTGTCAGAGCGAATTACAGCACTCACATAACCAACCAGTGATCTCAGAGATAAAAACCCAGAGTTAAGTCTGTGTAGCGCTGCACATGCTAGTCCTGAAATCTTTGAGCGTGAGTCTGTCAGAGCCCGGAGATGTCTTATGTTTCATTTAATATTTTTACATTACCGTTACCATTGCTGTGCATATAAATTACCTCGCTGTTGTGACACCAACTTACAATCCGCTGTCAACTGTCAAAACATAGCTTGCTAGAGAGATCGCATCCCAACTGTTTCCTAAACCTCTTATGCCTTCTGTCCCTCTGCTGGAAAATACAGTTTCCCTCCTGCTGTGCTCCGTGTCCCAATTTTTTTCGTCGTTTTTTTTGGTAAAGCCTTCATGTTCTCTGTGGATGATCGGCCGCTGATGCTCACAGTTTCCTCTGACATGTGCAACATTGTCTAATCAGCCGGGGTTGTTGTTGTCATTTTAAAAAGTTCTGCATCAAGAGGAGAACCGGCTGGTTGTTCAGGCAGCTGGCCTGGTATTTGAGATGATTGGAGCTGATGAGGCTTAAAGCATGCGATACAGAAATAGCTTTATAAAGCCTTTGCGCGACAGCTTAAGTTCATACACGACATTTGACCTTTGTTAAGTATGTGAACTTTTAGAATCGGACACATATTTGTTGACTAATGAGGCGCCAACATGACATTTTGAGGGATATCACGAAGGACCCATTTTTAAGTCTCTTTTTTTGGCTAAATAATCTGTCTTTTCCTTTTATTCCTTGATTTATTTTGCCTTTGACATTTCAATAAACAGTGCAAATGTGCCATCATAACATCCATACATTCAAATATTTTTAAAATGACAGCTATAGAAGAGAAAGAAAGTGGATCAACACATTTTATTTTATGCATGTATTACCTGTGACAGCACACATTCATCAACATTAATAAGATGTGAATGTGTCAGACGCCATAACACCATTATATTTAATTGCCAGGGCAGGTCGATGTAAGGATCAAACAAGAAGCAGACAAAACAACTTAAAAGCACATTTATTATGTTAATTAAGTGCTAAAGTGACTAATAGGTTCAGCCTTTCTGCCCATACATATTTAAAGAGACAGGGATACATTATGATACTTATAGCCAAGTAACAATATCTCATTGATGTAACTCATTCATCCTAGAAGCTATGAAATCATTTATTAAGGTGCCTGATTATTGACTGTGTAGAAGATTTGTCTGGACTTAATGGACATGATAGTTGTTCCTTTGAGCTACTGCTGTTTGGACATTTTCAAAATTCAACATTTTTGGCATGCTTTTTAGTTTTATACTATCTAAGTCAAGACCTCGGTTTCTTTGATTTATGCGTGTCCGCTGGGGCACTGATTCTCTTATTATAAGGAAGATTTCACTCACAGATTGTACCAAACACCTGTAGTTGATGTAATCTAGGGCTGAACAATATATCGTGTCATGGCGATAACCGCGATATGCGCATGCGCGATATTCACATCGCAGGGACGTGCAATTTTTTTTTTTAATAATTTTTTTAGGACGTGCGATATTAAGTAGGTAAATTAACTCAAACACGTCAAGTTACAATTATTGTGCTGCTTGCTAGAAAAGGAAAACGTGCGCGGCTCTCATGTCAGGGGTACTTGATCAGATCACAGCAGGCCCCGCCCCGCTAGTTTGAAGACTATCAAAACACCGGTAAAAAATGAGCGAGGCACAGGAGGACAATACCGGCCAGAATGAAGATTTACTTCCAAAAAGAAATTAACATCTGCCACTTGGAACTATTTTGGATACAAAAAGGTTCTTCTCTTCTTCATTCACAGATGAACCCCCTTATTTGAGGGTAAGCAACATGCATTATCATGACATGTTGGATCATGACTTAAGGTACGATGAGCCAACCAGTTAAGATCCAGACGTCCGTGACTAAAATCCTTCATCCGGTTAAATATAGTTAAAAAAAACACAATATATATCGCAGGGGAAGAAAATATCGCAATGTCAGTTTTTTTCAATATCCTGCAGCCCTAGTGTAATCATCACATAGTAAGAACTTCAACTTGGTCATGGGGAAATTAAAGATCTTAGGTTATCTCAGATGGAGCGTGGATTATTGCAAATATCCTTTCCCTTGTTACCTGCTCTTTCAGGACAGAGGGGTGTTGGTGGCTCATCTCATCGTCCCTGCATACACAGCAGAACTCATCAAGAAAGAGCTTGTTAATGTAGAAATGCTACATCCACACTTGGCATGTGTTAAACCAAGTACAGTTTGTGTGTGTGTGTGTGTGTGTGTGTGTGTGTGTGTGTGTGTGTGTGTGTGTGTGTGTGTGTGTGTGGCCTAGCATTACTATACTTGTGGGGACCTAAATCTGTTTACACAGTCACGTGTGGGGACTCGCTTCCCTTATGGGGACAAATTGGAGGTCCCCATGAGGGGGATCATTAATTTTAGGGTGAAGACTTGGTTATGATTAGGGTTAGGGTAAGGTTTAGGGTTAGGGTTAGGCATGTGTTGGTTATGGTTAAGGTTAGGATAAGTCTCCAGGAAATGCATGTAAGTCAATGTAATGTCCCCTGCTTCCGAGAATAGTGTGTGTGTGTGTGTGTGTGTGTCTGTGTGTGTGTGTGTGTGTGTGTGTGTGTGTGTGTGTGTGTGTGTGTGTGTGTGTGTGTGTGTGTGTGTGTGTGTGTGTGTGTGTGTGTGTGTGTGTGTGTGTGTGTGTGTGTGTGTGTGTGTGTGTGTGTGTGTGTGTGTGTGTGTGTGTGTGTGTGTGTGTGATGATGATGAATACAGTGTAAGGAAACTGTGCTGTGAAGGGATCTTTTCAGAGGTGTTTGTGGACTGAGACTATTACCATTTTGACTTTTTATATTCTTATCCTGTTCTTATATATTTGCTTTTTGCTTTAGATTTGGTGTAATCCCTTTTAGATAATGTATTTCAAAGCATCTACAATGTTTTGTATATTCTCAGCAAGAAGTCGGATTGAAGCAATAATTATACTACGTTGCTTTGAATTCACCAAGCATATGAATAATTAATTGAAAAAGTAAAAAACTGTCATTTTCAGACCATGTCTTGTTTATATTTTCCCAACTCAATACACAAAGTCCATGGTTGTTTTTAAATTTGAGAGGCAAAATGCAGCAGAACAATATTTTTACAACAGTCATATTCATTTACTTTCATCTAAATCAAAGTAGAGAGGAGATTTAGAAACACACACACACACACACACACACACACACACACACACACACACACACACACACACACACACACACACACACACACACACACACACACACACACACACAGATGATGTGCTGCACCTTGTAGCAGAGCTGCCAGAGCTTGTTAATTTTTATCTACAGTTCAACAGTCATGATGTAATTACATTTAGAGGGCCGACTAGTGGAAGATATTTCTCAGCACTGCCTTGAGTGTACAAATTATTCTCCTACTATTCTTCTACTTAGAAGCTGCTATTCGCTTTTTTGCAACGAAAGTCTACAATGTTAGGCAAGCACCTTATCTTGCTTGTTTGCAAGTAATAGAGTGGTGCGGGAATGAGTCCTTAAACCTAGAAATGTGTTGGCATTGTTGCGGTTTATATAGTCAATCGATTTTTCAATGTGTTTCTGGCCTAACATAAGGTCTGTAGTTAACACAAGCTCAAGACATTCCTAGTGTTTGTTCTAGGACATCAAATGTGTCAGTGATGATTACCCTTCTGAAGTTTGTTGTTTTGTCTAAAAATCCCTGCACCTCTTTTGTGATTACTTTCGAAAAATACATTATTTTTCTTTGAATGTCATTAAATATGACATTTTGAATTGAATGCCTATTGGACTTGCAGATTGTTATTGCATCTGCCATATGCGTGTGTCTTAACAGATGAAATTCAGGGCATGTTTGACAATGTGATGCATATTGGAAAATAAGAAGACAACAGTGAGATGTCAAAATAGGCATCTTTCTGTGAGTGCTTTTATTGATTGCAAACAAGTCCTTTGAATGAAACAACTAAATATGTATGACTTCAGATGCAGGGTGACATCTTTTCTGTGTACTTCCAAAATAATTAGAAAAAAAAGCCCCATAATAGTCACAGTTGATCTGACACTTTTAGTTGAATTGAAGTGCAATAACTACAAGATGAGGGTGGGTTAGGGGTCATACCTAGTGTTAGTAGGACTTATTTGGTTGAGGTACACTTTGCTTTCCATTACTGTGTCTCTAAATAACAACTGACAAAAAGTCAAACCAACGCGGGCTCACACTTCAGGGATGAACGTACTGTATATTTTATAAGCTTGGCAACAATCAATGGCACCATATTTACCCATTGTGTCATTGTGTCTTTTACATATGGCCAGGTCTGCATTGTTCTGCAGTGTGGGCAGGCAGCAGAAGCTTGAGTGATGATTTGTCTCCTCATCCTACGTCTGTCATGTCCGTCTATTCACAGAGAGGAAGCCGGATTCATTTTGCCCGTAATTCAGCTGGTGCAAGACCTGACAAGCATTCTGTCAATAGTTGTTTTGTTTAACAACGGGGCAGTTGAAAAGGTTTACTTTGTCAGTATGTTTGTTCAAAATACTTTATTTATCCTGAGGGGAAATTAGGTGACTGTAAGATAAATAAAATAAAAATAGAATACAAATATGTATATGAATATAAAGTAAAAATGTGTAATAAAAAGATCAAATCAAATAACAATATGTATTCAAACCTATGAAGCTGAAGTACAAGTGTGCACATATAACAATTGATATGTACAAAATGTGTATAATACAATAAACTGTATACAGTGGTTTATGTTAAGGATGTTCATTCTGAATTGCACTTATTTCTTTATATGAAATCTGAACTCTAGCTTAAACACCGGTCTTTGTAAAGACAGTCATGTGGGCCAGTGATCCCTCAGCTCTCAGAGGGTTCATTTATTGTAGTTCTTGTACAAACGAGATAAACCTAAAAAAGGATGAACCACCTTACCACAAGAGACGTGTTCATGTTCTAGTCCTTTGAGCACAGGACGTGGTGTGTTATACGCAGCTTTTACATCAAGATGTCCATATTTCTGTTGTAAAATAAAAAAGCTGCGACATGAAAATCTTTGAACACCAGATTGCCATTGCACACTTTGAGTATTGAAGTGCACTGGATACAAAGGAACTGCTCCGAGTTTCAATAGCTGGTTTCCAGGCTATTGAGAGAAGATCCAGCACGAAGTATCTCCATGGTACCTGTATTTAGGTCACAGCTTATAACTGTGGGATACCTTTATCTTCTCCCTCTCTCTCTCGCCTTCACACACTAGCACATACACTCATGCGCACATATGCTGCACCAATGCAGAGCACACATACATTTTCACATGTATTGGGTCCAAGCCACGGGGGAAACAACTCCCAGGAAACCTCCCTGAACAATCAGTACAGTAGATGTAGAAATCAGGAACAGCCGACTGAAAGAGGAAGGCGTTATGAAAACGTATTTTGATCACACCTCAAAACCCACAGCAGCATCATATGATTTCCTCTTTAGGTAAGTTCATCTTACAGTTGTTCTCGATTGCTAACACACTAAAATTCTACATAAAGCACAATTATTTTAACTGACACTCAAAGAGCAAAACATTGGCTCAAATCTCCAAAACTCTAAACACGTTTTCAGCTTTTCACACAATTTGCAAATCAACATGGCACTTTTTGCAAACCACTGCACACGTCTCTCCACGTAAGACACAGGAATCTGACATAAAGTCACGTGTAAGCAGGTTTAAGACACTGATATTCAAAATGCCTCCCACATGGACCAGTGATCAAGTAACACGTTCCACCTGACCAAACACCTGGTAGCATAATTGTTGGCTCATCAATCAGGATGTTAGCACTATAAAAACACCACAGGTGAGTACTTTCTTACAGCAACAATGGAAGCCAACATGGAAGCAAGAGGAAGAGCTGGGCTGAGAGTGAGGGGAGGAGGAAGAGTACTCTCTAATTAAATGAAACGTTATCAACCATGGTTTGACGATGAGAGAGGCTGGGCTGAGAGTGAGAGGAGGAGGAAGAGTACTCTCTAATTAAATGAAACGTTATCAACCATGGTTTGACGATGAGAGAGGCTGGACAGAGGGTTCAGCCTAATCTAAGCCGATGTACTGTTGCCTCTGTAATCCGGACACTTAGACTTGACAACAGGTTAGTTACCCGTTTTTAGCTCTGCATAATTCATGATATATCAGTGCTTATATCTGTTGTGTGAAACGTATTTACTTCATTACTGTAATTGAATTGTTGGCATGTTGCATACTATAACTGTACAAAAATCCTGCACAATGTACTGTGGTAGACTTACTTTTATGCAACACAGACACTGACCATCCACTATGTCTGTGTTGTTTATCAGAAGGACTGAGAAAAAAAGAGCCAGTGGAAGGCTAAGGATGTTCAATGAGGCACAGGAAGCAGCAGTTACAAACTTGGTTTTGGCAAACAATGCCATCACACTTAGAGAGATCCAAAGCATAGTAACTATGTGCTGAGATGCATGTTGCACAATGTGATTTTTGAATAAAATATGATTTTTTTTCAACAACTCATTTGTATTTCTTCATTTATTGTATTTCTGTATAATCAAGCAATCTTTCTCTGCAGAAACCTCTATGTACAGAGCGTAGCCCATAACAGATGAAAGTGCTTTAGAGTATGCTCAGCAGGGTGTAGTTGGGTGGTCAAACAATCTAGTATTAAGAATGAAGTGTGTTATATTTGGTGCAAAAGTTTGGAAAGTGTTTATGTAGTTTTGAGGGCAGTTATTCATTTAGCAGGAGAAATTAGGGATGGGTGTCATTAAGGTTTTAACGGTACTACTACTTTTATCGATCCCGCTTATCGGTCCGGTCTTTTAACGGTACTTTTATCGGTTCTTTTGGAGAGAAAAATATGGTAAACTAACTAAACAAATTGTGAACAAAACTAACAAAATAAATTACTCAGTTACCTCTAATCATTAACCCATGTTTGTATAATGTAGTTAACTCCGTGTGTTGCTGCTAGCATACATACCTGACGTGGAAACGTTACTCGTGGACGGGGCTACAGAGCTACTAGAAAGACAGTCGGTGCATTCCTCCGTCTGAATGTGGTGCACTTTTGCTAAATGTTTCAACAAATTGCTCGTGTTACCGCCCTTATATGCTAAACTCTTGTTGCACTTTAGACGGGTAAAGTTTAACCACACCTCGGAGCGCGTTCTCTCCGCCGTCTCCTCCGTGTGTGTGTGTTGCTGCATGTACAGCTGCGTTTGTGTGAACTGCCCCGCCCCCTCGCAAGCAGGCGGGGGAGAGAGATCGAAAATACTAAAAATAATCATAGAATAATTTTTGCAGTCTTTTTGCATGTTAGAAACGGAGTTGGCGACACTAAAACTGCAATATAATGTTTTTGTAGCAATGATACATATGACATATATGTTTTACATGTCTCCAGTACCGATAAAAAGACCGCAAACGTCGGAGCTTAACGGTACCACGGTCTTTAATAATTCAGCCCCGGGGCCCGTTTAATACCCGGGCTCCGTACCCATCCCTTTGCACTTTGGGTGTGTGGTTTTGTGAATTGTGTTTAATGTTCTGAGAAACTGAGCAATTACAAAAAAAATGTGTGTTAGCCATCGAGAAAAACTGTAAAGGTGTGGTATTGTGATATTTGTATCAACAAATCCTCAAAAAGGGCTTAAAGATACATGAATAGATCAAACGTACATGTATTTGCTGTGTAGCCACAGCCTGATATAAGGGGGCTTAGTCCTATGCATTTCTCTATTGTGAAATAAATAATGAGCCATATTGTGTCACTGAACTCATAAAGTATGGAGAGGCAGAATAACATGTTATTGTTGTTGCTTTTATGCTTCGGCACTGGTTAAGCCGTGCCTGGAGGCATTTACCCATGTTTTCATCCTGTCCGTCTGTCTAAGATAAGAGATAAGATAAGATGGTACTTTATTGATCCCAATTTGGGAAATTGTTTTTGTTGCAGCAGCATAAAAGACAAGGCATTTTACAATAAAACAAAACTAGAAATAAACAAGAATAGAAATAAAATAGAAAATGTACATGTACATATATATATATATATACATAAATTATGTCTATCTGATACGTGTGAAGTTATTATATCTCAAGGATGAACTAATGGCTGTCAAAGGTCAATGCCACAATGGAACATGTTTTTCAACAATAAATCATAATATCCTAATTGAGACAAGGGGAATAAAAGGAGTTACAGTTTATTCACACATACAAATATGTCACTAGGCAACTAGGAGAAGAGAAAAATAAATTAGGATTTGGTTTTAATTTGATATATTATATTTAGTCGAGGATTTAAAGAGACTGAGGGCACAGACTTGTGGGTTTGGGACTTGTCCACAGCCGAGCCAACCGTCTGGTTTGGAAGTGATCCCTCTTTCCTCTTGCCCTAATTAGACAGAGATACTGGATCAGCCTCGCAGCGTTTGGACGGGGACTCGGCCATCTGTGGTTCAGTATTGTTGTTTCTTTCCCACAACTCTTCTGTCACACGCAGCATATTTTCTGCTCTGTTTCTATCAAGTTCCGGTGTTTAGCGCTGCCTCGTGCTCTCCTATAATCCAATACAGTACAGAGCTTTAATCAGCAATTGATTTTCTTCCGTCATCTGCCACCTTTTGTATCAGATTATTGAAACATCCTTTCAAGCTTTAAGGCTTTATTTGTGTACTTAACTAAGTACTACCATAGTAGTGAAGTTGATTTATCAATTATTCAATCGAGAAGAAATCTGCAATTAGAAAGAAAACTCGATATTGCCCGAAGTCAGTTGCAGCCCCGTACCGAAGAAGGAGAATTTAAGTATTTTTTAAAGGGAACCCGGTGGATTTTATAACCACGAGTAGTGTCGATGCATTTCTATACATAACTTTCTTTGATTACAAGAACACTCCACAGGGAAGATATAAGTTGGAATTGCAGTAAAAATAAATAAAACTCTTAAAAGAGTGTTTGCGTCTTTGGTCTAAGAGGGATTTTTTTTTGCTTTTATTTGCTCTTTTTAAAGCCGTGCAGCCAAGAGTTTGAAATGTGTTTATTTATTTATTCTTGATTTTAAGAAGACAGGAATCTGTTTTGGACTTTTCCAACATTATGAAGACACTTCAGTAATTATTAATTAGAGTTATCCTGTAGCTCCCAGGCATGAGCAGCCTACTTCTTTGCTCCTAGCAGGAGAGGGATGATGAGTGAAGGATAGTGAGAGGGGCAGAAAACATGAGTAGGGGCTACATAAGTTAAGTGTCAGGTTTGGGGAAAATAGGACCCAAGTGCAGTTTAAAAAGGACTAAAAAGGTAAGGTAACAAAAAGCGAGCTTTATTTATAAAAAAGCCGAAGGCATAAAAAAACAAGAAACTAAACTGGGGAGCACGACAGACATGAACAAACTTGCAAACGGGAACAGGCAGGAGACATGGACAAGCATAGAAGACAGGTAGCAGGGACATGAAATGACAAGGAACAGACATGGAGCACAAGGGAAGACAAGACTAAATACACAGAAGGGTAATCACAGGACAAGACACAGCTGGGCAGGGGAGGCAGAAACACAAGGGCAACAGGTGAACACAATCAGACAATCAGACACACCAGGGAAATGAACGACAGGAGGGCAAACACAGGAAGTAGGATCAGACAAGACACAAGGAGGAAAACATTTCAAAAATAAAAAAAGTGGAAAATGAAAACATAAATCCAAAACCATGACAGTTAAGGATGGAAAACATGAGGGAGGGAAGAAAGAAAATAAATTCTGGGTTTAGGACTTCTGTTTCCTCCCTGCATCTTCAATATACTTACTTTATAATATCTGCACTTGCGTAGCCTCTGTGTCAGTTATCTTGGCCTCTTAATGTTTCTGTATTTGTTGTTGTAAAGCTGATTTAATGCTGTCTTGATGCCATTCCTCTTTTGCAAATGAGAAGTGTAATCCCGATGAGTATAAAGGAAAAAGAAAGAACATCCTTCACTTCAAAAGTGAAACTAATTGATCAAACAATAAGCCTTTGGTCTACTGAGGAAACATGCCATGCATTCTCAGACATTTGTTTTTACACTGAAAACAACTACTTGAATGAGCGGTGAGATTCAATTAAAACATGTATGTTGGTGGCAAGAAAACCAAAACAATGACTGAGAGAAGGTAACATACTCTGGAGAGCTGTGGGAACTACTCATTCTCCATAAGTCAGTCACAATGAGCAACCTTGAAATGTTGTGATTTTATGCTTAAAAGCTAAAACGTATACAAATCAAAATGGTTTTCAATAATCTTTTGTCCATTTTTGTTATTTGTTTTGAACCGTGCTGTCTTCTGTGGGGTAGTTGGATGTACAGGCTCTGTTCATGTGTGCTGTTTCCAAAATTGCTGAAGTAACAAACTCAAACGGTTGGGAAATAAGAACAACATTTCCCTCTGTGGTGTAAATGTAGAAAGTTGCAGTTGAGTACAAGTACTTCAATTTGGTAGTCAAGTAAAATACTTGGCTTAATGTCTGTAGCTTCATTCCACCACTTGATATTGAAGTATTTTTCAGGGCTGGTTAGATATTGTATTCCTGTATTTTGTCAAGGAGTGAACTCTGAGGCATGAACTCAAATGCACGACTCAAACTCAGACTCAGATAGTGTTCAAAATAAAGACTTTACTGGAATTGACACAGTAACAAAAGAGGGAAAACAATAACACTCTTTCGAGGAAAAACAAGAACTGAGATCAGGAGCTTAAAGGTATGTGAGATGTCCGTGGGGTAGGCTTGTACGTTAGTCCTGAATGAGGAAACAAACTGGCAATGGACAGGAGGGAGCTAGCACAATATGTACACAGGGTAAGGGGAACAGGTGGAGACAATCAGGGCGGGGAAAACAATCACGGACGCAGGAGACAGATAGGGGCGGGGAGCGTGGAGGCCTGAAATGAGAGGGACAATTACTTAACAAAATAAACATAAAGCAC
Source organism: Notothenia rossii (assembly GCF_949606895.1). NCBI lineage: Eukaryota > Metazoa > Chordata > Actinopteri > Perciformes > Nototheniidae > Notothenia > Notothenia rossii. The sequence goes on from NC_136907.1 coordinate 68,192,447, forward strand.
AGGACAAAGGGACATGACAAAACATAAAGAATAAACTTTCACAATAAGTTTCTTAGACATGACATATTTGACTCGACATAACTCCTTTTACTGTAATCAGATGCAGATGTAATTCATCTGATTCTTCTATTTCCGTACAGTGCCGGCATCTGAAATAAGCAACTCTGAAAAAGTTAAAAGCTACTTCATCTGACTTTCTCCCTCAGTTATACATAAATTCATGAAATTCAGGAGTTGAAGCTCTTTGGCTTTTTTTCTCTCCTGTCAAGAGACAGAATTTATTTATACTCTCTCGGTAATTGAAGTTTAAATAAGCTGAATCCATCACTGATGTTATTACCCTGCAATGAAGCAGCACTCACTTTGGATTTTCCTTGGATGAGTTTCTGTCATCATGGCTTCGTGTAAAAATGATGATCTTCTCACAGGGATCTATCTAAAACTAGAGAGCATGAAAACTGCTGGTCTGTTCACCTTAACATGTTTAACAGAAGAGTTGTGACCAGTGAGTTCAACTGTATTTAGTCTTGGAGCTGCATTAATTGTACTCAATTCAATTAAAGTGCGACACAAGTTGAGCCTTTATTCATGGAGAGTGTCCAAGACTTTCATTTCTGATCGTTGGTGCAACAAAAACCTAAAAAAGCTCTTTCTCGGTGGATTCCTTCTGAGATTGTGATAAAACCTTGACCTCCAGCTCTACCATCACTGATCTGCAGAATCAGCATAGAAATGTATCACTTGAGTGTGGTCTTTTTTTTTTTCCTTTTTTAAAATGAAGCAGCAGAACGAATATGAACGCCAGAGACTCTGCTGTTGGATGAGATCCTTGCAGCCGGTCAAAGAAACCCCACAGCCAGATTGTCTCTGTGATAAAGCTGTCCCTTCTGCCAGTATCTCTGGCAGGAAAGTATCCAGTTGGATGCAGTTCTGAAATGCAATTTAGCTCCAAAAAAAATAAAAATGAAAAGTTGTTAAACTGTTGAGTCGAAACGCCTTGACAGCTCTTAGAGGCAAATGAAGAATTAGATGTGATTGCTGTAAGATGATTAAATCTGACTTACACATCATAACTACAGGAAATGATACAAATACGTTCAGTAAAAAAACTTAAAGACTTGTGACTTAGCTTTACTTGGGACTTGACTTGCGTTCACTATAGCCTTGACTTGACTTGACTTGACATAACCTGAGACTTGACCTTGGGCCTATATTATCAAAACCTTTTTTCCTGCTTGTCCGTTCTCTCAAATAGTTTTATAAAACAATCCAGTAAGGAAAATAAATACAAATGTAGCCAAGGAAGCACTGCCTTATACTGCCAGTGCCAATACCTCACATTGTTCCAGACAGAGGAGTTCAATATTGTTCAAACCTGTATTATAATATTTCATTGTATTAACAACTGTTTTGCATTGTTTAAGCATCGTATACAAATATTTGCACTTTTAAGAATTATTCTGAAAAATATAAAAAAATGAAATGTTTTCTTTGTTCCATATTATCCAGCAATATTGAATAGGTGTACTTGTTTCACTTCGCATTGCAGAGACATAGAGAGAGAAAATCAGAACAGGTCATTGGTACTGTTTTGCAAAGAGGTTTAATAAAGAAAAAACGTAATGCGTTTATGTATCAAATTATCACTAATTGTTTTTTATTGACACTTTTTAATCCCACACTTCAATTTGTTCTCATCTTGTCACTTTCACTCTCTCTTCCCCTGCATGTTTCACTCTTTCTAATTTCCTTTTGCCTTCATTTCCCTGGCTGCCAGTCTCATTTCCCATCCCTCCACCCATCCATCATCGGTGATGCGTCTGCCACGCAGCTTATCAAGTCTAGCAGAGCTCAGGCTATGCTAATGTGGTGCTTGTGCTGTCATAAACAGTCTGTGTTCCCTGTTTGCATGGCTCAGCAGACAAAGAGTGATGCCCCTTTCCCAACCTCTTTGCATGTCTGGCATCTGTTTTCCTCAAACCGCCCACTTTGGTTTTGTAGTTTGTTTTCGCATCGGTGGTTACATTTCCAACTTGTATGCAGATGTTTCAAAGCTAATTGTTCATGAGACCCCTGAGTTGTAGCTGCATATGTTGTACAGTTTGTACAGCTCTAATGTTCAACAGTTCTTTATTTTTCTCATGCTGCCCTTTTTCTGTTGTGATTGGTCAAACCGCTTAGAGGTCCCGCCCCTTAGTCTATCAGATACAAAGTGTTGGGGTGCTAGCCAATAGAAGCACAAGTGTAACAGAAATACACAAAGGAGTCCAGTCAAGGGATTTCAGGCAGGGGGGGAGTGTGTGGGAGACAAACTCCCTCTGGAGGGAACCACAAAAAGCAGAACAGGGCCTCTCTTAAGATGAAGATTCAGTGTTGAAAATGTCTCACAGAGTAGACATACTGTAAAAAGATAACAGGACACTTTGGTGAAACAATGTTTTTGCAGGACTTAGACAGCATGATGTATTCCAGCAGCTTTTTGTGTCAGGCTGCCATTTGAATATCGGCTCCATAACACCTGCGTCAGCAAATGTCTGCCAATTCATCACATTCAAATACTCCTTCTTACTGCCTGACATAATCCCCACAACAATGGACACTCTTTTTGTCTTTCAATCCCCAGCTGACCTGTCCTTAAAGTCCAACGTGAGCAAAATATGTTTCAATACAAAGCTTGTAATTCGTCGATGCTGGCTGACAATTATGTACCACTTGTAGTTTATTCAAAACATTGTATATTGAAATGTATACAAAAGTTAAGTCGGTCTGTCTTTCAACAGCAAAAACGGCATTATGCCTCAAAATGCTGTAATGCATTCACAGAGTATTGGAGAGAATAAAATACAAGAAACAGCATTAATAATTCATCAAATCATGAGATGGGAAAGAGAAGAAACAAGAGTGTAGAGTCCCAGATAAACAAACCCCCACTCTGTGAATCTGAATGAGAGTTGTGTGCAAACAACACAGGCCAGAGAGCTGCCTCTGTAGCTCGCAGCACAGAGGCAGAATGATTTGAGTCTACCAAAAAGGTGCTGACAGTTTATTGACCACTCTCCTTTCCTCCCCTCTTCTCATACTTTCCTTTCCTCTCCTTTCCTCCCCTCTTCTCATAATTTCCTTTCCTCTCTTTTCCTCCCCTCTTTTCTCCTCTTCTAGTCTTTCATTTCCTTCACTTTCCTTTCCTCTCCTTTCCTTTATTTTCCTCTCCTTTCCTTTCCTCTCCTCTTGTCTCCTCTTCTTTCCTTTCCTCTCCTCTCCTCTTCTTTCCTTTCCTTTCCTCTCCTTTCCTCTCCTCTTGTCTCCTCTCCACTTCTTTCCTTTCCTCTCCTCTTCTTTCCTTTCCTTTCCTCTCCTTTCCTTTCCTTTCCTCTCCTCTTGTCTCCTCTTCTTTCCTTTCCTTTCCTCTCCTCTCCTTTCCTCTCCTCTTGTATCCTCTTCTTTCCTTTCCTCTCCTCTCCTCTTATTTCCTCTCCTTTCCTTTCCTCCCCTTTCCTCTCCTCTCCTCTCCTTTCCTCTCCTCTTGTCTCCTCCTCATATGTAACTCTTTCTTTACTCTCTTGTCTCCTCCTGTCTTCACCTCATCTTCCTGTTCTCTAACGTTGCCGCAGCTCAATCATAATAAATATTTCAGACATGGCTTCCAAATATATTCACAATCATTTCTCTGGTTTATGGGTCAAGTTATATTATTCAAAAATCACCCAACTTATCAGCCAGCTTTACAAAGTAGGGATGCAGTACCGAGGAGGAAATTAATACTTATTTAAACTGTATTCGGTTTGCGGCCATTCCATTCTACTCTCCATTCAGCAGGGGAGTTAAATGAACTGTGTGAGCCAATATTATGTTAGTGTTGTGTTTACAGCTCGTTTAGCAGCTCCCATATGGCTGAAAGGTAATGTTGATGCTCGAACGGAAGTACAGGACAACTTAGGGCTGCAGGATATTTAAAAAAAACTGACATTGCGATATTTTTTTCCCCTGCGATATATATTACGTTTTTTTTAACTATATGTAACCAGATGAAGGATTTTAGCCACGGACATCTGGATCTTAACTGGTTGACTCATCATACCTTAAGTCATGATCTAACATGTCATGATAATGCATGTTGCTTACCCTCAAATAAGGGGGTTCACCTGTGAATGAAGAAGAGAAGAACCTTTTTGTATCCAAAATAGTTCCAAGTGGCAGATGTTGCTTTTCTTTTTGGAAGTAAATCTTAATTCTCTCCGGTATTGTCCTCCTGTGCCTCGCTCATTTTTTACCGGTGTTTTGATAGTCTTCAAACTAGGGGGCGGGGCCTGCTGTGATCTGATCAAGTACCCCTGACATGAGAGCCGCGCACGTTTTCCTTTTGTAGCAAGCAGCAAAATAATTGTAACATGACGTGTTTCAGTTAATTTACCTACTTAATATCGCACGTCCTAAAAAAAAAAAATAATAATAATAATTTATTTTAATAAAATCGCACGTCCCTGCGATGTGAATATCGCGGTTATCACCATGACACGATATATCGTTCAGCCCTAGTACAACTCATTTATTTTGTCGACAAAGGTCATGTCTTTTTAGTCACATAATGTATCTGTAAACTGTTGCGATATTCTATTCCTCTATATCCACATGTGCAGTTTCAAACCAGCAACAGTTCCTATATAGTATCTTTGAATGACCTTTTCCCTATTACATGTGGATCATGTTTGACTGGTCCACTGTAACATTGACATAACAACATTGGGGTATCTGCTGCTCACTCAGGTGGTCTCCACGGACAGGAGAGGAACTGGCTGATGATCAGGTACCTCCTCTCCTCTCGGCCTTTGTCTCAGCGTGGCTGGAGATGAACGAGCATGTTGAACAGAGAGGAGAGGACAGCTGCTGATGGAGAGGAAACAAAAGAAGCCTTCTGTCCTTCCTCTCTCCTCATCCTCTATCTCTATCTCTGCCTGTCTCCTCTGTCTCCTGTCCATTCATTCGTCCTCTATCTTTACTGTGTCCCTCTGTCTGTCTCGATATCTTTCTCTCAGGGCATTATTCTCTCCTCATCTTTATACGAGTCTTCCTTTGGCCTCCTCCTCTTCGTCGTCCCTCCAGCTTTCTCCTCTTCCCTCTTTCAGTTCTTTCAGAGCGCTCTGTTGAAATCCGATCCGTCACTGTGTCTTTGGAGACGGATAGAGTTGTGTTGCCAGGGGTTTCAACCCAACAGAAAAGCAAAGCTGCAGTTTCGTCATTTAAATCAGCTCCCATTTGAGCCACAGCCAAAGTGTGTGTGTGTGTGTGTGTGTGTGTGTGTGTGTGTGTGTGTGTGTGTGTGTGTGTGTGTGTGTGTGTGTGTGTGTGTGTGTGTGTGTGTGTGTGTGTGTGTGTGTGTCCGACTGTGATGTCTTGATTGTGATAAGTGGAATATGACCTTGCAAGCAATAATCGTTTTATGATATTTGAGTCCAACATGTTTTCCAGTTCTCAAAAAAGAAAAGTTGCTTCAAATATTAACCGACACTAGTACACCACAGCATCTGTACTGTAAATGTTACATTTATATTTTACGTCATTGTTAACATGTTACACCAGCAGGACACTACAGCCTGACGTGAGGCCACATTAATAACAAAATGTAACTTTTACACTCAGTTGTCAGTTTATGAAATGCACTTAGACTTTTGGCAAAACATACATTAAAATGATTCCAGTCCTATTAAGCAGTCAGTTAAGCAATTTCACAATTTATTAAATATGTTCAAATCAAGAGCAGCAAGAGACCAACAATCAAAATGATTGCTTTTAATGTTGGAGTGGGAGTGGATTGCGTGGGCGTTTGCTCAGCTTTCAAACTAATTACCCTAAACCCAACATCATTCATGCTGAATAATACTACTTTTACTGCGACTTCTTGACATATCTTCTATTATCTACTGCTTTTCTATTTTCCATTCATTGAGAGTGCTGGAGCAGCTGAGGACATGTCAATTTCACATTTGATTTCATTGTTAAATGTGAAATATGGAAATATACAGTAAGACTATCTCTTTCTCTCTTTACTTTTACTGCATTCCTACTGTTACATTAGCTATCTGTTTATTGCCGTTTCCCTCCCTGACATTGTGTAAGAGGCAATGTAGAAGGTCTTCAAATTGGATTGCCCTGGCATGTTTTCAAGGTTGTACTGTATTTACTTCTGTTGAATCTATGCTGTCGTTTCGGGGCACAACATTCAAGACCAAGAGTTGAAAAGAGCTCATTTGTTATGAAGGCTATGATATATCGTGATTAAGCGCTTTGCTCTTTGTTGTGTGTGTGTGTCTGTAATTGAATTGGGTGTTTGTTCTCTCAAAACTGAGTAGAACCATAGCTTGCTGTCTGTTCTCATTTCTAAAGAAACATATCATCATTGGCTGCAGACATTTACACACAAGCTGTGAAGGGTGTGTGTGGTACTAATATCTGATTTTACTGTGAACATCAAAAGGCTGCACAATATATAGTTTCAGCATCAAGATTGCAACAATGTGCCTGTGCAATAATAATCAAAGTCACATCACAGGAAGTGCAATTTCAAGTTTATTAACTCGAACACGTCAAGCTACAAATGAAACACTTGTACCATTTCGTTTTCCATGACTAATCTAAAAGTCTGTCTGATGGATTGAAAATCATTGACTTTGATTTGAGGCTTGTTGGATACACATCTATTGTTGTTATTGAGTTCATAGGAAATGCACAGCTATCCAATCACAGTCATTGAATCCAACAACAGAAGCGAGTCCTGCTGGCTGTTTGATAGCCTCAAAATGAGTGAAGAAAAAGAGACAAAATGAAAGGTTTTGTTGAAAAAACCATATATGTCATTATCCGGCGGACCTAAAACATCATACACGTCTGTTTTGGTGTACTCTAAAGTCCACTTTCTTTCTTGTTTTGAGTGTGTGTGTGTGTGTGTGTGTTTGTGTTTGTTGTTTGCACATTCAGTTGCAGGACACAGAAGCAGCTGCTAAATAAATGAAAACAGTGATTCCCATGCCTGGAAAAAAAGGTTTGTGAAAAGTAAATGTAGAAATGTATTTGTTATACGATTTCCTTTCCAATGACACAACAGAAGAGTTCACATTTGAATACAAACGCAGCGCCACTGCAAAGAAACAAGAGTCCTATTGTCCTGTCAGCTCGAATGAAAAGCCTACTTTCATACAGCTGTTGAGTGCTTATTGAACAGCTCCCAGCATAAATCATTAACGTATTAAGGTATGCTGCAGCTGAAGTCAATGAATAAGAGATTCAGAAGAAAAGCATGTTTTATCTTTGAAGTCAGGTTTATAAATGGGGAGAGGAGAGACCTCAGGTGTGGGGAAGTCCGAACCAGCCGTCAGCTGCAGAGATTGAAAGCATCTCTCTCTCTCTCTCTCGCTCCGTACCTCAGGGTGTTTCATCCACTCTCTGTTTCTGCTGCTTTATCGTTCTGTGTTGTGCTCCGTCTTACCTGCAGCTCTGTTTAATAACTTTTTCTGTTGGGACTAAACAACTCATTTAAACGCGTTAGCCTCTTTGTTTCCTCCCCATTAGAGAGAAGAGAATTACCTTGTTTCTTTTCATGCTGTTATTGAGTGCTGCACATTTAAATAATAACTCATTGTGATTATTTTTTGACTATTATTGCAATTGCGTGATAAGATTCCATAGATTGATATGTTCTGATTGTTTGCCAATGTGATTTAAAAAAAAATAAAAATCCATAACATACAATACTTTTGTTTAGTCTGTAAAATACAAATTTTAGACCGGGATAATTGCATTTTCTTTTTGTATTTTATTGTTTTGCACAATCGTTACAGATAACAAATGATAAACAGTGGAGGAAAAGGCAGAAAACCCACTGGGCTTATTTGGAGCCTCCGCATATACAGTGTATAATGTACAAAAAAATCCAAATTCGAAAGAAAACTGTTATGAACTCAGACACTTAGGAGGTAGGACCCAATTGCACGACCCGGGAGACAGAGGTAAAGTATTTGTAAGATTTGCAAAAATGAACAACAAAAAATGGTCTCTATCAACTCTCTAGCTGAGATGACAAAAATGAGAACAAAAAGAAAGGATCGAAACTTTACGAGAGCACAAAAAAGGCATAGACCTGACAAGAGACAAGATCTGACCATGGCAATAGACAAAGCGCATAGACCTGAACATGACAAGAGACAAAAAACAAACTGACACTGAACACTGGGAGACAGGGGAATTTAAACACAGGGTAACAAGACACAGGTGGGACCAATCAGGGGCGGGACTGACGCTGATGAGCACAGGAGATACAGAAAGGATGAAAGGTGAAAACAATCAGGAAATTAGACACACCAGGGAAACTAACGACAGACAGGAAAACACGGGGAGAAAGACCAGACAATACACAGGGAGGAAAACATGACAAGGAGAACAGAAAAACACCCACTACCAGACACACAAAACTAAAAACGTGACACAACACAAGAATCGTGACAAAAACATTAGATCAATATATAAACAATAGCTTCATTTCGAAATATGAGTCTATAGTTATTAGAGCAACACAGATCATCACCTTTAAACAATGGAATAACTTTTAGTGAAATAAGATTAGGCTTTGTAATTAAAATCATTGACATTATTATCCTCATTTGTTATCATCCATATATTGTTCTACAGTATCTAGTTTGACTTAGATTTGACCTTATTTGTAAGTTACTTAGAGAAAGCTTTCCCAGCTTTCAATAAGGTAAGAGTACTAACACTGCATGTTCTTGAAACGCAGATCGAACTCAAACAGCTGTAGTTTAAGTGAAGCCACCCATATTGTCAGCTAGGGTCAGCAAATGCAGTCTATCAAAATTCTGCATAAGTATCCCATCTCCAATCTCATCTGGTGTGCAGACAGTCGGATAAATTGCAGGTAGATCAGCACCGCCAGATGATTTACATGTTCCTTGGAGCTAGGGGTGGGCGATATGACGATATATATCGTCGTGACGATATTAGGTCTCCACGATATGCTTTTTCAGAAATATCGTATCTATTGTTATAAAAAAAAAAAAAAAAAAGTTTGAAAAAAAAACTAGAAAAAACATAAACTGATGTGAAAGACATGCTCTAAAGCTGTCTAGTCAGGATTCAGACAGTATTGCACTTTATTTGTTGTCTTGTTTGATTCTGTTGGCTTATATTTTATTTTATCAATAAGGTATTTATATAGTTTTTCCCTTCAGTTATGCTAAAGTCTTTTATTGCACTTCAAGTCTAAAGTTTACATTTTAATAGTTTGGCACTGACTTTTCCTCATTGATGTTTTATGTTTTACTTAGTTATGTTTTACCCTCCTTTTCATGTTTATTGATGTTCACTGCTAGTGCTACCTCAGAAAGTTCATTGTTATACTGAGAAACTGTGCCTTGAAGCCATATCAAAATGTTGAATTGTTCATTCAGGGATTCATTTCAGAAATAATACCAGCTTGAAATGCTATTTTGGTCTGTTACTCCTTTTTGTTTTAGTTTCTGTTCCCTTGTAGGTGGTTGTTCTGTTAAGTAACTTGAAAAATAACCATAATAACCGACATGAAAAAATATTGTGATATATATCGTCTATCGTGATACTGCTTGAAAAATATCGTGATAATATATTTTTCAATATCGCCCACCCCTACTTGGAGCTAATTCAAATCTTCTTTTTCAGATTTCCGTATAGATTTTAGTGTTAGCTGAAAAGTTTGACATACAGTAGGTGTCTTGTGTCTTTTTGTCTTATCTGTTCAAAGCCTTATTTTTCTTACGGATTCATTTGTAAATCAGCGTTTTGCGCCTATTATAAGTTTAGTGTTTCACTGTATACAGAAAGGTCTGACCTATCGAGCTGCTTTGGATTCATTATGCTGCTGCTGCCGCTAGTGGGTTTTTTTAAATGTAAAAGGCATGGATGACTTATTTACTTGTTTCCCTAATTAAGCTAAGAAGCAAAACAAAACAATAAGCCGTATGGTGCTGGGTTGAAAAACACTTTTATGTTCATATCTTGTAGCTTCAAGGCTCTGAAATTAAACCATACTGCTTGCACTTTACCCTCACAGTCATTAATGTTACTCCCACTATAATTGGAAGAGAGCAATTAAACAATGAGCTGTAGGAACTTACAGAGGTCATATTGAGCTGTTTTTTCAGTTTCAGTGCTGATTTATGAGGATTTAGATACATTTATAATAGCATTTGATACTTAAACTACAATTCATCTTCATTAATATAATGCCATTCATTCACTTGTGCTTTTACATTCATCCCTCTTTATGACTGTTATTCCTTGTGTTTTGAGTATCACTTATCACATCTCCAGCTACTGTAATTAGGAACCATATTACTCAAATGATTACGTCCCTCCACTGGCTCCCTGTTTGCTATTAACTCTGACTGAAAGCTCTTCCCCATTCAGTCTTTTCACTAGCTGCCCCCAATTGATCTAATACCCTTAACCTGTTCTTTTGAAAATACGAAGGCTGTACACTTGATCCAGTAGTTCACATTGATCTTGTGGGCGTCGGCTAAAAAAACATGTTGAGCCTGTATAGCCGAATTGTCTCTAAAATATATGAGGTTGTCCTTAAGTTTATTTAAATACAGTACGACATCAAACACTTTAGCCTTAATGATGGACCAAGTTACTAACTAACAATAGTCTTAGTCAATATACTTTTTAACATTACACATTAGCTTAGCATTAGCCTTTATGATTAACGAAAACGCTAGCCGTTAACATTATGGAAATGTATCTTGTGTTAAAAGTTAGCTTTTAGGACAAAGCTGCTAACATAGCTCACATTGTATCCTGCAGCTATGCATTAGCCTGTATGAGGTTTAGGCTTAATGTTAGCCTTTATCAGTTGCCTAAAATAATGTTGCCTTAAACATGAGTAAAGTTAAAAGATAACCAGTTCAGTTCCTGATATTATTTACAATGTTACATTATTCAACAACGTATACTGTTAAAATTCACTCTTGCTACTTCCTTCTTTAGAAATAATGGCTTTAGGTCTGGAGCAGTAATTAATATTTTCTAGTGTTTTCCTTGCCGAAGTGTCCTGGCTGCATGACACGTTGAGTCTACATTGTAATCCTCTGGCACCATGAACACAGCGCCGTTTCCTGTCTGACCACACCGAGCCACACTGCTCTCAGATGACAGCATCACGACCTTGAAGTCTTCTCGGCTTGGCTACGTCTCATTCAGGATACTGATGCTGCCGAGAATAGTGTCTGTAAGGTGTGTGTGTGTGTGTGTGTGTGTGTGTGTGTGTGTCAGCAGGATGTGCCAGCTGGACAGTGGCAGTGAGACCTGTAGCTGGACCGCCAAAAACATGCACACATGCTTACACACAGACAGACATGCTGGCATGCGTGTGTCGTCATGCCGATTTGATATCATGTAATAGGGAGAACAGCCCATTCACGCCAAAAACAGCATCTAGGGAAATACACTCACATTTGCACGGATGGTAGAGCCAGTACCCAACACAGCTTTGCTGTCCCTAGATTACTTGGAATAGATTAATTCCAGATTAATAGGATGATGTTAATCAAGGATTACGTTCACATAATTACCAACTGAAAATCAGTCCATGTGATTAAAAACAACACAAGTTTTTATTTTTTTCTCCCTGATTCTTATTCTTCTTTCCCAGTGAAAGCTTCATGTTCCTCCTTCATACTACATACTAATAACATACTGCATGTACACATATACATTTTTACTGATTTTGCACACTGTATGTATAATTCTTTAGTAAAAGAAAATGATCTAAAGCCTATCCTTAGCTAATGCTAATAAATCTTAAAAGTTAAACCAGTCCCAGTTGTATTATCCATCCCAGGCAGCTGCACTTATTCATTCATTTTTCATCCATCTATCAGGGTCCAGTTCATGTTTATTTAATTGTTTATAACAGGTATTTAAAGGTGTGATATCAATATTTAAAAAAATAACTCCAGAGCAGATCTTTCGTGCTGGCTTTCCATCGTACTTTTATGCTTTGGCCAGTCACTATGGAAAAGGGATAACATTTCATTCTCTGTGAGACAGAAACAGAAAGGTCGTTTTTTGAATATGTTAAATGTATGAATTCATAGACTACACTTATAACAGTTTTAATGTTACATCAATATATATTTATCTGGATATATCAATAGTTGACAGCCCGTGGTACAAAGCAGTCTGAAATAACACCTTTGTTGCTGTAATGTTGCCATGGAATCTGTATCTATCACCCCCCCCCCCCCCCCTCTGCTTCTTGTTTCCGTTGTTTTCGTCTTCCTTCTGTTCAGCAGTTTCATTCCTCTCCTTTCTTTCATTATTGTCTGTTCATTCTCACATCTCACTCTTCCTTCTTTCTTTCTTATGCTATCTTTGTCTCCCTTTCACACCCCAGTTTCATGCTAGGATACAATGTTGTTGTTTCATGCATTCTCCATCTGTTTCATGCCCCCCACTCTTCCAATGTCTTCCGTCTCAGAAAGAAAACACTTTGGTGAACATACTGTGCACGTGGATTCGAGCCATTCAATGTTTTTTTTCTTTTGTTTGTTTGTTTAATGATCCACAACATTATTGAATAGGAAATCGTCTAGTACTCCGGTGAATGCTGACAAGAGTACTCTTAGCATTTCTTCCCCAGAATCAGTGCTTGTATCTCAAGAGTTTCATGCTTTAATTGCTTTCATCAGCTTGCAATTCACACTAATTAAATACGTTTGTATGTCAAGGCTTGTTTGTTTTCACACAGGATGTTTGTTTTCGACACCAAAAAAAAATTCTCTACTTGGCTGCAAGTATCCTTGTTCGCCACGGTCCCATTCAAAAACACTTCAAGGTTCAAGGTTCAAGGTTCTTTGTCAAACGAACATAGCTACAGTGTAGTTATGTCGATTACAATCTTGTGTCACAGGCTTCTCCAACAGCGCAACACAAAGCACAGATAAACAGAAAAATATAGTGCAAGTAAATAGTAAATATTAAATACAAGAAGAAAATAGTTTAAAAAACGTTTTATAATAACGCAATAAGCTCTCAATCTTTTTCGTAATACCACTCTTGTTTTTTCTTTGGCCATGCCTGTTTATTGCTGCCATTACTGACTTATTGATAGCAATGCAACATAGATGAAGTTGCTGCGTCTCAAAGTAATTTCCCCCCTCTTTTATTGAACATACTGTAGAAACACTGGACTCTCCTTATAATTTACAATATTGTTGGTTGATTTTGTGGCAAAGTTAAGGAATAGTCTTTTTTTTTGTATCAGTTTAGTTTGGCGGACGGCTCTTAACTAGGGATGCACGATATTGGTTTTTTGAAGAAGATACCGATAACTTCCTGCTTCTCAAGACCGATACCGATAACCGATAATAATATAATATTATAGATATATATATATATTAAATGTACCTGTAGTTTTTTCCTCGTTTTAGCCCTGGGGTCGTCTCTGGCAAACTTCTTGCCTTTTTCAAAAGTCTCGTCGATCGGTAAAAGCCCCGGTGCCTTTGCAGCTGGCTTTGGATTCGCCGTTAGTTTAGCAGCGCAGGCGTCTTCGTACGCTTTTAACACACCATCGTAGCGATGGCGATGTTTCAGGTGACTAATCAGGTTGGAAGTATTATAGCTCGTTGCCTTTTTCCCTCCTCGTGGAACTTCTGCATTGCATTTGTTAATACAAATAGCAAGCAAACTATCTAACTCGGAAACTTTGAAATAGTCCCATACTACCGACGACATGTTTGTTTACTGTCCTGGCTTCACGGCCGCACAACATTTACGTCACAGCCAGGCATGAGTTAGGGAGCGCTGGATTTGTGGAAAAACTCCCCTCTTCCTAAACCACTAATACCACAGTACTGGCAAAACGGGAGGAGCCGAGTGAAAAACAAGCGCGCCTCATCCCAATCCACCCACACCGCAGTATTTTTTTCTTTTTTTTTACCCAAAAAATATATTGTATATTATCGGGGCTATTAATACTTTTATCGGGTTTATCAGGATGACGTCATAATTCCTAATATCGGGCCGATAATTATCGTGCACCACTACTCTTAACACTACTAATAACATTTGTTTCTTCCGATGTTGCTAAGGAAAAGATAGCAGGAATGAAACAAAATGTATAATTCAAACACAGATAGATTATGTATGCAGACATTGAACAGCACGTTCAAAATGATACTCTTGGCAGCTCTTTATTTCCTGTCTCTTGACTTGTTTGCAGTGTATGCCATATTATCTCTGTAGGTTGACATGACTTGGCATTCAGGAAACCTTTAAGACGTTTGTTTATTTCACTGCAAAGGAACAGAGAGTACAATTTCAACAGCTTTCTTTCTTGTCAAGGTGATCATTCAGTGTTTGAAAAATCCAGTTGGCCTGACATTCTTCCTGTTGTGCTCTCAAGGAAAACCGACTCATTTCACATTATCCTTTTCATAACGTTCATGTTTCCTTTTGTCGTCTTGGTTCCATTTTACAGCAACATGGTTTGCGACAACAAAGCTGTCAGTTTGTGAATATCGCAACGTTCTTGGCAACCTTTTGTGCTTGCTTGCATGCGAGAACTTTGAATGCACCAGCGTTAACCCTTATCTCTTCCTTTCCAGCCCACACACACACACACACACACACACACACACACACACACACACACACACACACACACACACACACACACACACACACACACACACACACACAGACACAGACACAGACACAGACACACACACACACACACACACACACACACACACACACTGATTTGTATGCATAAATACACACTCACAAACGGATGACTGTATGTGTTCCATGTCAAAGACATTCCTAAATACCATTAATCCTCTGATCCAGTAAATTAACACGAACACACACACACATACAAACACACACACTTACATGCAGAAACATGAACATAGTGTTATAGCTTAGCCACTTTCAGAGAATACATCTACATTAATAAACAAAGAGAAACATCTTGAATAAAAGGGCAGAAACTAAACTGAGCACAAAGTTGCCCGACTTGTATACTTTACTTTTCCCTTTCACACACAGAAGTTCTTTCTTCTTATTTCCTACTTCCATCATATCTCCTTTTCTTCCTCTGCCTGAATCTCTTTCTTTCCCCCCCCCCCGTTGCTGGAAGAATAGCAATTACAGTCCACAGTTGGTCGTGGCACTTGTAAATGATTGAAAGAGAGAGAATGGGAGGAGAAGCGGCGAGTGGACGGACTAATACTATTCAAAAAGCTGAAAGTCTCTTTTGTCAGAGAGTCTGTGTCAGTGTGAGGCAGGACGAGAGGAACAGTCTCTCCCTCCCTCTTCTTTCTCTCCTTTCTCTCTTTTTTTTTTATCTGGAAGCCAAAGAACCAAACTCAATTATAAACTCGTTCCGTAAAATCTTACCCTGGCACTGCTTCAGTTGTCACTTAAGTAACATGAAGGCACAGAAAGTCGCAGGACAGGACTGCTGATTAACAGCTAGCCTGTTGAGAGGTCTATGCGGTCAGATGGCCTGACCAGCGGCTCTGTTGGGACTCGGCAAGTCATGCTGTTATGTTCACAGACTCAGACTTCACAAAAGATCAAGAAAGTCATCAAAGGAAGACTTTGTGTAGCTGTTGATTTAGCATTTAGTTCCTGTGGATAGAAATGGAATAGTGGTGAGAAATTGAAGATTCGGTTGCAATCACTGACGAAAGACATCATTTCAAAGTTTGTTAATATAGTATTTAACTAGATTAATATGTCCCCCCTTTAAATACGGTGGAAACTGTTGGCTAATGAATAGTGTTTGAAATCAATGAATACTTATAGTTGTCTTGAAGTCTCATAGTTGTTAATTATGTAAAAGTAATTGTTCCAAAAAGCTTCTCCACAGATGATGTATTGCACTTCTGTAAACCAATGCAGCCACCTTTTTTATTCCACAAATTCTTCTTTTTGTCAAAACGTACAATACCCATAATTCAACTGAACCCCCAACATGTTGACTGCAAGGGTTGTGATCGAGCTCTGATTGGTGGACCGTTGTGCACCACAATTGACCCATTGACTCAAGACTGAATGTAATTTTGTCCTGTGTTTTGGTTCAAGTATGTCTTTTTTTCAGAAACCAGGTGAAAGCATTCAAACCTCCACAAAGGTCTCAGGTTTAGGAGCAGTGGCCTGAGAGAGAGTGCATGTGATGTGGGAAGGGAGGGGGAAGTGCGAACGATTTCCTCAATATTTCAGTGTCCTTTCGAGTTTTGTGGTGAGAAGGTTAAACAAACAGGACAGGAGACAGGAGGAGAGAGAAACAGGAGCACTACAATCTGAAGTTGTCATAGAAACCCTTCAAAACCAACAATAACTCCCGATTGCTTTCATTTTCCTCCTCGTTCTGTTTCTTTAAGATCTGCCTCAGGTCTGCTCTCAGTGTACTATGATGCTACATTTGCTACAAACCTTATAGCTCAGAGAACTGGTTAATTATAATGTTGTATTATTGTTTTGTGTGTATACAGAATGTGTGTGTGTATTACTTGCAGACAAAGCAGTGATGTATCCCCCAAAGTGCAGTGGGTGTCCCAGATAGAGCGACCAGGCGGAGTGATTATAATGTAATGTCACCAAGTAGATAAGCATGAGATATATTATGTGTGTGTGTGAGATAATTGCACCACTACTTCCACACTTTACAACAGTACTTGATCACTTGTTCCTCCACAAACAATAGCTCAAACCCTTATTTTTCATTTTCTTTATACACACTATTCCTCCCTGTCTCTCTCACACACTCTTTGTATTATTCATCTCTTCTGTGTGAGAGTCAAACAGGATGATGTCACTGTTTATTTCACGTCACCGGACTACTTGGAAACTTTCTGACCTCCTACCTGTCATTGTGTATTTATATCGAAACGTCAACATGCGTTTGAGATGAGCTATGCCAATTAAGCAGTGAGAGTGAAGCATGTCAGTTATTGTGCTGCTCATCATTTGTTGTCCTTGTTGCGAACTTTAGGCAACCACAAAATCTAGTTCCTGTTTATATCCTACACGACAAAATATGTCTAAGTCTGCTGCCAAATAGCATCGTATTCGTGGAAGTGTGTTGGTGGTAAATGCATAACAAAAACAACAATTTAAGGAGTAGTTAATCATTTTGGGAAAATAGTTATATCTGTCTTGCTGAAAATATGAGTAAAATGGAAGCAGTATCTTGTCTTTGCATTAAATACAGAGCTGGAGACAGAGGGCGATTAGCTTAGCTTAGCTTAGCTTAGCTCAAAGACTAGGGGGAAACAGCTAGCACAGAAATAAAGAACAAATACCTCTTATGGTTTTCCTGTGTGCTGTAGATGTAGCTATCTTGAAAAACAGTTTATATATCCAACTTCTATGAAACGTCTCTGCTGGTTTCCTCATGGCTAAGTAAACTCCTGGAAGTTTTTGCTAAGAACACTTTCCAGCACATAACTCCTCATAAAACCCCAGTTTGTTCTGTTTGTTTTTACAGGTGCTGGTTATGTAAGAGTGTGTTTTCACTTTTTCGACGAAGCCAGGCTGGCTGTTTCCCCCTGCTTCCAATCGTTGTGCTAGGCAAAGCGCTATGTTTTAGCTCAGTACTGAAACTTGAAATTGGTATCATTCCTTTCTCTTGGCAAATGTCGGCAATGATGACTATTCCTTAAGATTATAAATACATAATTCAAGTTTAAATTATTCTATGCCTTGAATACGTTGCATTTTTATCAGTTTATTAACACTTAACATTTCATTCACACTTGCTCATTCGTGGCGTGTTAGATTTTAATGCTGATTATGTGTTTTGATAGTCGCCTCTCTGAACGCTAGTGTCATTAGTGTGAGGAAGGAGGAGGATAAAAAGAAACATGTGTGTGTGTGAGAATGGAGGGAGGGTGATAGACAGAAGTGGTCAGGGGAAGAGGCTGTTGACTCTATCTGCATTCAGCTCTTGAGGGTTAGATGAAGAAGTGTGTTATAAACATGTAACCTTGTTGCCATCGATCAGGCTCCTCGCCTGTGCAGCGTTGATTGGAGGAGACCTCTCCAGACGAAGATAATACATGCATGCTAAGTGGTTTCCTCTCTCTCGCTGTAGTGCAGTAGTCTCATACTCAGTACTTCAACACCATAAACACATGATCTGTATATCAATAGAAGCAGAATATCTGTAATGGCGGTTGATTTAAAGGACCCTATTATGCAGTTTGGGTTTTCCCTTTCCTGTAGTGTGTTATATAGGTTATTGTTAATGTAAATGGTCTGAATGGTTGAAACCCCAAAGTTCCCTCCAGAGGGAGTTTCTCTCCCACAACGCCTCAATTGGACTCTTTTGTTTTCTTCTGTAATCTAGTGACATCACTATGTAACGGCTAGCGCTCAGATACATTTTGCGTGATAGGCTAAGGGGAGGGACTTATTTTAGTGGTTGACCAATCACCAGAGCCGGCTAGCTAACCAATGAGAGCAGACTGGGCCCTGTTTCCGTTTTTCTTGAGGACTATTTTAAGTCGCGGATTGATACTCAAGTCTCATTGTGTGCTAGTGAGCATCTAAAGCAGCAGAATTGTGTATGTAAGACGGATTTAAAATAAATCACACAACATGCCATTATTGCTTTGGATGCATTGACAATGATTGTAGCAGGATCCATTGATTGCTTGTTTTTCTCTTTTTCATGGGATTTGTTGAGACCAACTGAAAATACAGAACATTGCCCGCCAGTATTTGTAGTATCATGTTGCTTAGAAGCATGGCAATACAGTATGATAGATTACACACAACAATAGAGAACCGCAGTGGCGCGTCCTAAAACCCGGAAGTAAACTTCTTCCGGGTTCCTTCGACAAAAATGCAATGCAATTTCTCCATTTTGGAAAATAGCTCGAAATAAGGTCTTTGGTTGACACACATAAGAGACGGATCACGTTTTGTTCAGCCGGATAATATCCACATGTCTACCCTAGTTTTATAATTTTCTAATCATAAATCTGATCGATAGATTTATGACTCGAAAATGATTAAAGTAGATACATAGATACGACCATCATTACATGTTGTAGAGTACCTTTTTGGTAGTAATGAAGTGCAAACATCCTTAAACAAGTGTCCTCCTAAACACGACATTCTTTGCTTTTGTTGTAATCATCATGTAATGTGTATTTCTCCTTTTAAATTCTCTAATGAGTTATTTTTCTGACACTCCCGCTGAAGAAAAACATGCACTAATGAGTGACATTTTGCAACAGAAGGAGTACTCAGAGTCTGGTGTGTTATAATGAGGGTTATGGTTGCAGGACGTTGGTTGGAGGCCAGCTCAGCTCGTATATTTTAATGATCGCGGCTCCCTGAACGAGGGGCTGTATTTACTGCGCGGGCCAGAGATTTAAAAACAACCCTTCTTCTTAAATTAGTCTGAACCCGCAAACTCATGCACACAAATACACACGCGTTGATGGTATTTGATCCGTCAGCAATCAAAGGAATGACGGATGGATTTGTGGTGATATAACATATGGAGGGCCTTCAATGACTGAGCAGCGTAATTATCTTTCGTGGTGTTTACTCTTATTGACTTCAAAGTCTTTGTTTATTTAGTTGGAATATATGTTTTCCAAAGCCGGTGCATCTTATTAAATGCTGCATTAAGCGAAGCGTATCCCTTGAAACCATTATTTCTGCACACGTTGCTTTGATATACTTGCAGCATAGCTTCGAAGCTAAAAGCCGTCCCTCACTCCCTACCCCCCCCCCCCCCCCACGCTACTTTCTTCTCCTCTGTTTCTTCTCTCCACTTTATCCTCTGCGTACGCTGTTATCCTCTTCCTCTCACTAACTCTTCCCTCTTTCCTTGTTTCCTCAGTGGGCCGTTTGTTGATCGAGTTCGGCTCCCAGATGACGATGGAACGAGTGCAGAAGGAAAACCCCAACGTGACGGAGGGGGGCCGCTACACGCCGCCTGACTGCCGGCCTAGATGGAAGGTCTGTTCCTCTCTCTCTGAATATCCACACATTTTATTATGAAAGCCCGTTTTGCCAAGAAAATAACTATTAAAAAAGAGAAGTCTTTATAAAATGCATGCTCAGAATTATGAGCTACTGAATCAAAATGATGGAATAGAAAAGGTTATGAAATTGGCTATCCAAA
Source organism: Notothenia rossii (assembly GCF_949606895.1). Lineage (NCBI taxonomy): Eukaryota > Metazoa > Chordata > Actinopteri > Perciformes > Nototheniidae > Notothenia > Notothenia rossii. The sequence goes on from NC_136907.1 coordinate 68,212,644, forward strand.
CGTTGAGTCAGAAATATGAGGACATAAAAAACTGAGTAACTATACAGGAGATAAAAAATTACCCTACACGGTCCACTTACTAAGTAATTGCTATATTTGTATATTTCTCATATTTCGGCATAGTGATCTATATAAGTCTAGCCAAGTCATGTAAGTCTCTCTTCTCCACATGATACTTCACGGAGGTCAAGGAGCTTCATAGCAGTAATAATGACACCACTCACCCATCACAATGCCTAACTATACAGAAACGAAGGTCGATCCGTTGTCTGTCTTCATCCGAGTGCAAAATTACCGTGAGCACGAGCTCAACACGGTAAATTACAGTTTAACCTTGGACTGTTTGGACAGCTGAGAACGACTCATTTAAAATAAAGAGAGATCGAGGAGGGCATCAAATCTGTCTCTTATCTGCACTGCCATCGAGAGCTTCTTCATTCATAATGAATGAGAACCAGCTTTACGTACTTTACTGTGACATTAAGCAGCGGGAGATTTCAGTTTACCGTCGGATGAAACAAAACTAATTTAAGCTTAATAATCAAATAAACACAGAATGGTACTTGACATGTACATTACATTTCATTTAGCTAACACTTTTATTCAAGCGACTTCAAATGAGTGAAATCAACCATGAACATACGACATATAACAGCAAGAATCCAGCAAGTACATTAGTGTTTGATAGGTGAAAACATTTTAGGTGCTGGTGCATTGGCTTCAAATGAGCCAAACCTTTTTAAGTGCTACACAAAAGTACATGTTTACAAATTAACAGAAACGTTTCAAATTATTCATCTTGACTGATTATGCTCATTTTTTTTTCTTTACTGGAACTGATTTATTTAGCTTCTTGCATTTCAACGTTTCTCCAAATGATGAAAATGTTTTATAGTGCAAACAAGCAACCGACCCAAACTGTCCCTGGTGTTTAGGTGGCCATCATCATCCCGTTCCGTCACAGAGAAAACCACCTGAAGTACTGGCTCCACTACCTCCACCCCATCCTCAGGCGGCAGAAGATCGACTACGGCATTTACATCATCAACCAGGTAGACAAGGCGATATATGCTGCATATTTATACTGTAAAGTAACACAAGCACCCTCATGATAGCGTCAAAGAGATTCTTGTTCAAGTCTTGTTCTTTTTTTATTTGTCCAAAAAGAAAACGTCCTCAACTACTCACAGTACTCTGCAAATCACAAGTAAGCAAACAGGTGAACACCCTCATCTCAAAAAGTCAACAACCCAACGCAAAGATGGAAACAATTTAATGTTAAGGACTTTATAGGGATCTTTGTTCTGTTTACTCATGTCGGTCGTATGTGGACATTTAAATGAAGGTATAGTTGAACTTGATTTTTGACTGACATGAGGCTTCCACATTTGTTTTGTTTTGGAACATTGTTTTGGGAGTGCAGTCAGAGCTTTCAGAAAAAGTCAAAGTGGAAATTTACAATAATGGTATTTAAGAGATGGAAACTCAAATGATCAATATTAATTACTGGCAAAGACCTTTTGTTTATTACAAACGGTTTAAGGATCAGGACTATCTTGTTGAAAGATCTAATTATTAATGACAATACCTTGACCTGAAATAGATCTATTAGCTTATTTCTAAGCATTGCCATCATCAGGTATTTAATTTGTAACAGTGATTTGAAAATTATATTACTGCAAGTCAGTTTTCAGTTCAGCTGTTTCTCTTCTCTCATACTGGTCTTCATTCATTTTTCTCACACCAAAAACAAACTGCAGTGAACAACAGCAACACATTTACTTTCTCTGCACTCCGCTCAGCAGAAGCACACTGAGCTATATCGTCTAAGCCAGGGGTTCTCAACCTGGGGTGCGCCAAAGATCGCAGGGGGGGCGCCAGGCCTCAGATGATTTGAGGCCAAATATCATATTTAGACTTTTTTTTTTTTTTTTTACATATAATTGTAACGCAATACATGATTGTCACTAAAGGCCTTGTCTCTACATAACAATAAAAGATAAAACATAATTGATTAATTAATTTGAATAAAAATTCAAGTTAGTACAGTAGCTATTATAGGCATAAAAAGACAGAAATGTATAATTCTTTCTTTAATAGAAATGTTTCTTCTGCCCGTAAAGTGTCCAAACCAGGCTTTTCTGGATAAGCACATTTTTAAAACGTAGTCATTGTCCATGCCGGTTTCAGATTATTTGTCACAGTTGCTCCGATCAGATCGGTCTCCTCCATTTTGTAGATTATTTACGACTTTTGAATCCACATAAACACATCGGCAAAATCCGGTTCACTTTGAGCATGTGTTTTAAACAGTTTAATCCCTTTGGGAATTGTTTCCACTTGTGCCGTCCTTTAATTTCTTCATACAGCGGGAATCCAAATGAATTAATCCTGAGTCCAATAACCATCAAAGTCACTCCAATAGTGCTCCTTAATTACGCTTTCAATCCCCCTTGTGTGTGTGTGTGTGGGGGGGGGGGCGCACCTTCCAACAGGAGTCATTTGGGGGGGCTCTTGGGAAAAAAGGTTGGGAACCCCTGGTCTAAGCAATGTTTTCAGAGTGCATGTGGGTCTTTCACGCTGCAAAGGGCGAGACTTCTTCTTCTGCTACATTATGGGTAATGATCTCTCCTTTCTGCCCTTTCTCTTCCCTGTGGGTCTCGCGCAACACCTTAATAACTCCCCCTGTGGGACAGACCTTTGGTTCTGCCTGCCCTGCTGTGCTCTACTCCTGATATGGCGACGTTCCAGTGTCTTACTCTCTGGCCTTCACACTTAAACACACACACACATGAACACACATTTTGTCTCGGAGCGTCTCTGAATCGTTTTTATCTCCAATGCAAAGCTGTTAGGGAAGGTGTGTTTTGTGGAGAGAGTATTAGAGTGGGCAAAACATCCGGAGCCTTTTTTTAACTTAATTCTCCCTTTCCTTTCATTCCTTCAAGAATGGGCTTGGCTCATCTCTCAATGAAATGTCCATAACTGCATCAAGACTGTTATACACTCTCAGTTTATATTTATCTCAAGGCAGTTTGGCTCATTTCACTTCTGTTTCTCACATGTCTCTTATCAATCTGACCTTCGGAGGATCTACAAAAGTGAAAAGACGATAACAAAAGTAAACTATATTTATTCAGCCCCTTTTAAAAGTGCTAAAACATGGTAAACAAAAACATGAAACCAATAAGCACTGCGATTCCCAGGCAGAACCAGGCAAATTGAAGTGCAGATAATACAAATATATCCAGCTGCTAAACTATAAACATAAATCAAGCGTAACTAAAATGTATCAAATAATTAGTTCAGGGCTTCAGGAGGAAATAAGACTTTAAAACATTGTAGTATGGATGAACCATCTAAGACTATTTCTTTTGTTGCTTTTGTACCTTTTCCAGTAAATCAAAAACTGTGTTGGTACACGGAGGTGTGTGGCGCAGTGGGTTGTGCGTATGTGTTTGGATCAGGGGGTCACAGGTTCAAAGCCCACTGCAGTCAGCATGTCGTTGTGTCCCTGCAGGGCAAGAGACTTCACCCCAAATTGTTCATGTGGGGATTGTCCACAGTATTGAGTATGTAAGTCGCTTTGGATAAAAGCGTCTAAAACGTTCAATATAATATAATATAATAATATAATAATATAATACAATCCTTAGTCCAGCTGAATGACAGTTTAGATAGTAACAAAGCTACCCTAGACTCATTGTGTTGTATATTTAAGACCAACAAAAGTCACACCTTGAGGTCATCTTTTTTTACAGTTACAGAGATATCAGTGGAGCTGTTCTCTTTGACCTTCGCTTCAAACAGATTCTGCTCCGCTGCCAGCCTCACATTCACTCCTCTGTATGATTTAGAGGTCGAGAGAAGGCTTTGTTTGAAATGGAAATTACTCCTCTTTGTTTTTAAATGAATTTGAACTTCATAGAGATTCATTCAAGCAGGTGCATGTGCTCTTTTAAAGTCTAGTTGGGTAATTTCTGCCTCCTATTTTCGATAAGTTTGAACTGACCCAGAAATATTAACAGCACAGCTGGAGGCATCTACTTTAACTTTCACTGCAAGTAATAATGACTGAGAGTCCCCCTCTCTAAAAAGTGTTTCCAACAAGGACGGACTCTTCAGCTACTGCTTAAGGGTGGGAAATTACTTTTGGTTTCTCGGTAATATATCTCATTTTATGCTAATTGGTAAGAAAGGACATCTTGAGGTTAAAAAAATGTATTCAGCAGTTGCTCATCTAATATATCATTATGTAATTTTGCAATTAGTCCACAATCTGAGCACTGCTGGGGCACCTTAATAACCAGAATGTATATTAAAATTAAACTCTAGGGAAATGTTTCTTCCCAATTAGTCTGAAAAGTTAGGTAGTACAGATGCTACTCACTTTGGAGCCTGTATTCAGGACTTAGCAAAGTGTGCAATGTGGTTTCTCAAAAAACAACACAAAACAAAAACTTTGCATCAGCCCATATTACAATGTATCCAATTAACTTTGCATTTTTGCTGTTACTTTGGTTCAAATACTCAAATCTACCCAGATTTGACATGAGCTGATATCAAAAAACTAGCGGGGATATCTCACGGTGCCTTGGTCTTGGCTGAAAAGTTACGTGTGAAATCATTTACATCAGTAAATACCTCACTCATGAATGTTCAAAGTTCCGAAGTGTCATCAAAATGTTGCTTTCTTACAAAAACACAAATTGGCCTTTAGCTAGCTGTGGTGATGCACAGCCATGTGACTATGTAGCTCTATGTAGCTGTGATTTGTGGTGAAATGTTAGCTTTTTACTTGTGGCAAATATATTTAGGCTTCAAAAGTCATAATAGTGGCGTTAATAAATGGAGGTTTCCCAGCAACCAAAATTCTGTAAGAATCATAAAAGTCTGTTTGCCACAGATCTTATTTCCTGCACTATCCCAACATCATTGGCGACCCCATTGGTCTGTGTCAAGGAAGCCCTGCGATGCTAACTTCCACGTTGGCGTACAAAAACACGTCATAATTTCAACACTTTATAGCTTCGTGTGTCATGGCCATCAGGGACACCCAGTCATCAAACTGCCAGACTAGCTGACAGGAAGTCTCAAAACCAGACAGTGAGGCAGGATGACTTCAAAAGGACAGACAAGCAGGCAGATTGAGCTGAATCAAAGCGACAGGTGGGATGTTGATGACAAGAAGTCCTGATGGCCGATTAAACCCTCACACCTGGCACCTCTTTCAGGCAGGACTGTGGAGAGCACTTGTCTTTGTTGCTTGTTCGAATGTTAAATGAGTAAAAGTCTGGAACGTTCAAACATGGAGCGCCTGAACAGGGTTGGGGTGAGCGGCGATAATTTTCCCCTTCAGTCCTTAGCTACAAAACAGAGAGTGGATGCTCTCTTTTAGGAACGTTTTCATCATCAAAAAGCGAGATATACCCCTGTAATCACAAGACAGGTGTTTTGTAGTTTTGTAACTGAAGTATGCTAATGAAGTGAGTGGATTATTGTTCAAACCTGCTGGGAAAAGCTTGTACCGGCACCTTAAAGTGGACCTATCATGCTATATTTGAATAATATATTGTAGGGTCATACATAGTTTTAACAGATCATGCATTTTAGCCATGCCTCATTTCACTCTATTTGCTCTTTTCCAGCCCTGTTTTTGCAAGGGCTGATTTTGTGAGAAGTCTTCTTCGCTGCTTTTGTGGCAGACTACAGCGCCACTTACAGGCCTGGCATATGTACTAAAGCGTCTCCAGCGCTTTCGAGCAGCAATGGCCGTGGCCCAACCCCCCATTCCCATGATAGGTGGAGAGTTGACCATATAAGACGTACAAAAGTGCATTTGGCATGATAGGTCCCCTTTAAGTTCGACATATTGTAAACCAAAGGATAATTCGAGTTAAAACTCATCACAAAGTCTCAATTTCTTTAATAAGACATCTTTAGGGCAGCAACTAATTTCTCTCGGAGCAACTGTTTAACAAAAAAAAAAATGAAACATACTTTTAGCCAAGGAGAAAGACACATTTTAAATCCTCACATTAAAGAAAATTAAAGCAGCATTTATTTGGCATGTTTACTTAAAACATAAATGATTATCCATTTAGCAAAGTCATTGATTTTCTCTGTATTATTTGGGCTTGAGGCACTTCATGGTGTTTGCCAAGCATATGTATATTAATAATAGTTTATCAATAGGGGCACGGGTCAATAGTCACATCGCAGTCTCAGCTACTAGAGAGCAACACGAACTGCGAATTTATGAGAGAATGGCTAGGTTGAAGGCTGGTCTTTCTGCATACTGCTTCCTCTTTTTCTACTTCTTTTGGAAAATGTTTAGCAGCTATAATCTCGCTCTGCAAAGCGGTGTTTCTGGTGAGGTACGGTGAGTAGGCGTTGCAGAGGGATCATGCTGAAAGTTATATAGCAATCTTGCTGTTCTGCCCTGCTGCTCTGTGTCCTCTCTGCCTGCCGAGGACCGGGCCAATGTTTGTTTTGTTGGCCAACAGCTCCTCATGTAAACTGGAGAAAAGCCCAGAGAGAAAGACAGGGACAGAACAGACAGGAAAGCAGGTGAGAAAGAGAGGAAGAGAGAGGGAGGTTAGTGACAGAAGTGATGAAGAAAGAAGAGCCTTCTGCTGTTTAGATTTGTATGGGAGCTCAAGGTCGATCCAAATCTGGATATACTTATCGATTCATAGAGTCTAACACTCTGCAGCTATATGGGGAAGTCTTGAATGCAACGTCTCATACTATTTCTAAGAAAAGTCAGTTAATAAATGAAGTTATGCCTAACAAATGTGTACTAACAGGATATTTTGGACTATTTCTCGAAATATTTTTGAGACATTTTGGGTACTTTATCTCTTTAGGCCTATTTTAGAAAGGAAATGTATCTTTGGTGAATGTGCATCCCACAGACATGTGAAACAAAACAACCTGCTCCGGCATGGCCTTCTTTTAAGAGGTGATAAGACATAAAGGTCTGTAGATGTGTAACAGAAAAATACTTCTCTGATTATCCAAATTACTTGAATCACAGATGTTGTGGCACTACTTATTCTAAAAGAGCCAATTTATATAAAGCCAATTAAAAAATATATATAATTATCTAAAGCCAAGTACCCTAAATGCGAGTCAAGTACATTCCCTTTGGTAAGTGTACTCAAACGTTCCGCCACTTGATATCCGGTGGCAGCAGCTACTGTGTATTTGGTCCTTTCCTGACGCCTTTCTGCCTAGTGTCCACATTGTACACAACACGAAACATTAAATCAAGAGTATGCTGCTAAGGCTGTTACTCTTAATATTCTGATATCTCAAAAGTAGTCTTAATCTCTATTTTTGTCACACTTTTGCACCAGCAGAAAGTGGAGAGGACAAAAAGAGAAAGTGAGATAATATGTGACCTACTGACTCACACAACACCATAAGCTTCTGCTGCGGCGCTTGCTCCACTAATCCACCAATATATGAACCGCCCCCTCCCCTTCTGCCACCCCACAAACACCTCATACACACAAATACACACACACACACACACACACACACACACACACACACACACACACACACACACACACACACACACACACACACACACACACACACACACACACACACACACACACACACACACACACACACTCACACTATTCAGTAACTCCTCGGCATCTGTTGGCAGTCTCAGGTTGTGTAGCAGAGGAAGGAGAATCAGTCACAAACACAGTTTGTTCTTCTCATTCATGGCTACACTTCAGCTGCAGCACTGTCCGGCACTGCGTGTGCACCACAGGATCAGGATGGATTAAGCTCTGAGTGTTTCTGTCTCTATTTGTCTGAGCTTCATGAGGAAGGACACATTAAGAGGGGCCAAGTAGTTCATATTGGATGCTCCCAATGCTAACAAACCAAACTAAAGCAAAACTGCTGCAAATGACACTTCCTTAAAGGGCCCAATTATGCTGTTTGGGGTTTTCCCTTTCCTGTAGTACGTAATATAGGTTTGTGTGCGTGTAAATGGTCTGTAAAGCCTAAATTCCAAATGTCCTTAAAGACGGAGTTTCTTTCCCACACACTCCCCCCCTGCCTGAAACACCTCCATGTGTTTACTTCTGTAACATACTGACATCACTGTAACACTTGTGCTTCTATTTGCTAGTGCTCCAGCACATTGTACATGATAGGCTAAGTGGCGGGACATCTCTACGTGGCTGACCAATCCCAATAGGGCCATCCAGCTAACCAATCAGAGCCGACTGGGCTCTGTTTTCAGACAAAGGGGGAAAAGAGGTGCTGCAGCACTGGCAGTATGAGAAAGATAAAGCGCTTTTTGAACATTAAAGCATGCAAACATGTCACAGTAAGCACAAAATACAAATTTGAACCTGAACATGAGCATAACGTGTCCTCTTTAAGTTTCAAACACGCCAATTTCTGACTAGAAGCCAACCTGTTAGAAGAGACAGTTGTTATCCGTACTGAATGTGCTAAGCTACGGTATGGGGATGAACAATGATATTGGCATTTCAAGGGAATTTGCCATGGCATGCGATGCAAACTGTTAACTGAGCAGGTGCAAGAAATGTTAGCACTTTATAAGACTACCCTTATACAGTAAAGGGTTTATGAATAATTTGTAATTCAGTTATTAATTAGGTTGTGAACACTTTATAAATCATTAATAAGCTTTTATAAGACATGAGATAAACAGGGCAACTGTGACCGGTTGCTTGCCAAATAGAGAGCCCACAGTTATCTATACTGCTAAGCCTTATTATAAATGGTAGTAACTCGTTAATAAATGGGAATGTGTTTTACACTTTACAATAAGGCTCCCTTTTGACAGTTATAAATGTTAGTAACTCATAAATATAGATGTCATAAAAATGCCAAGAAACATCAAGATGGAAGGGGGGGAATCAACTCGGTGAACAACAGATACCAAGGATGCTGGCTGATGAAGAAGACGAAGTACACTAGGTAGCCAATATAAGGCTTCGTCCTCTTGCCAACTAGTGAGCCTGTGTCGATGTATGAAAACTGTTAGAACTGGTTTACAAATGGTTCTTAAGGATTAATAAAGTGTTCACAACCTAATTAATAACCTAATTATAAACCCTTTATGAATCCTTTGTAAGGGTAGTCTTATTGTAAAGTGGTACCAACTGTCAGCCTTGTTTAAAGTAAGGCTACTTTGGTTTGCTTGGATGAAGGGTTTGCTCCAGATCAGTTATATTAAAAAAAATTGCTTATGTGAAAAAGCCTGTTTTTATATACGGACATTATGCTTCCATCGTGCCCAACATGTGTGACCCAATGCAAGCTACTGTATGTCTGTCTCCACTGTATAGACATAATGCCCTTGGAGAATCCAGGCACCACATTACATATTCAACCCATAGTACTCTTTATCGTAAATCGATATTATCATTTTTTTTATTCAGGTGATAGAAAGAACAAAGCCTTTTTTAATTATCACTTTCATTATTTTCTTATCTACTGGTAAAGGGTGCAGGCCTGGGTGAGATATTTAGACGTAGACCTCTGAGAAGAAAGGAAGAGCTGTGGAGGATTTTCTCTCCATCTCCTTAAGTCTCAATTTCTCTCTCTTTCACCACCGCTCTAGCCCTGGCATGGTTAATGCACTTTCTGTCTTCTACAACTAGAAATGATTGAAGATGTAAAAAAGAAATGAGGGAGTTTTTCGTGCGGTTGATCGTGGAATAGGATATTGATCTAATGAGTGACAACTCTGTTTCTTTCCTCGTCGTTGGCCGCTCTTCAACTTTGTGTCAGTGTTTGCTGGAGCGTTGTTACTGTTTTGTGGAGAAACTGTACAGTAAAAAAAGAGTCCCAGGTGCAAACAGCTCGATGTGATTGCACTAACCTGTGTTGTGATGAATAATAGATTTAGCTGCATCTCCTCCTCTCCTCTCCCAAAAGTACTAGAATGCAGGATGTCTGCACGACCTCTGGTTCAGATATTCATAAACACCACCAGGATCGTAGTGAGATAAAAACGATATGACCTTTTAAAATGTAAAACTCCTAAAGTGTCTTCCTTAACCTTTAGAAGCAAGGACATCTTAACCCACACAGACACTGTATAAATATGCTCCCTAAAAACACATTTATTGACTTATTTCAGAAGAGGTTGGAGATGATGTTTAAAAAAAACATACTTAAAGGTCCCATGTCATGCTTTTCCGGTTATTACCCGTCCCCTTGTGTGTTATGTAGCTTTGTATGCATGTAAACGGTCTGCAGAGTCACAAACCCTCAAAGTACACCCTGTAACGAGTAGTCCACTGCAGGGCCTCGCACGGCTTAGTACGGTATAGTTAGGCCTTGGTAGGCCAGGCTCACTTTATGCTGCGTTTCCATTACAGTTTAGGAACTGGGGTAGTAACTATAGTAACGCAGTGTAGGCGGAGCCGTGACGTCATCTTCAATGAGAACCACAGAAAAACAACATCAGCCGTTAGCTGTTAGCCCTCAGAGCTCACAGCTCCTCATATCTGTTCAAAAACTAGACAAAAGTTAAACAAGTACAAACCACAGACTGTCTGTGTCATGGCAAATACAGTCGCTGGTTTATTTATGTCTGTATAGGCCGTTGTTGTGAGTGTGGACGGTCGGAGCATATTCTGCGTTAGCTTAGCCAATCTCCATTTAGAAAACACGTATTTTAAAAGTTGTTTTGCCTGCCGTCTGTCTGCAGACTTGTCAAAGCCTTAATTCATGGTTTTTACTAACCGGTATCAGTATGTTGTTACTTCGGCATCATTTTGAAACGTGTATTACAATTAAATCACTGTCAAATATGTTCATTTTGTTGTAGTTGCCAGCGATTCTCTCGCTAGTTTAGCATACTCAGCCCAGTTGTTGGCCCGGAAAGAACCTCGATTTCAAACTGTGAAATAGTACCGGCTAGCCGGAACTACGCCTAGTGGAAATGCAACCAAAACCGTTACGTAACGTGTCACACACACACACTCAATCTTTTCTCAGCTGCAGCTCCGCGGATTTCTCAGCCTGAGACGGCGGGACACGGCGAGGCTGTGTGAGTCTGTGTGTGTGTGTGTGTGTGTGCACTGCTCGGGCTGGTTTCGGGCTGGGTTTCGCTGTGTCTCGCTGTCTCGCAGACCCCACGCAGCAACCAGGAAACCACACCAGTAAGCCAGTTCACACTGTCCGCTCCTCGCAGCAGCGAGCCTTGCAACGTTACTGGTGTCATTTTCTGGTTGCTAACGCCATTGTAACACATGATCACTGATGTTCCGCTGTAACGGTGGTGGACTCATCAGAACAGAGTGGGCGAGCTGACCAATCAGAGCACACTGGGCTCACAGGGAGGGGGGGGGCAGGAGCTCCAACAAGGCGTTTAGGACAGAGAGTGAATACACATACTATACAGAGATGCTGTATGAGAAACCAATGTGAGTTTGGAAAATTGCACAATATACATTTGTTCTAGTAGAACTCAACAATGGAATTATGATCAGTAGAAATGGCCATGACATGGGACCTTTAAAATATTTAGTTTTGATATCACTGCTCTATCTCTAACCATTTGTTGGAAAAGCAAATATAAAAAATCAACAACATTTGAACCCACAAACGAAGACAGGACTCACTTTAAACCTGAATCCAACAACCAAAATGACCGAGCACATCCTTAAGCAGTGAATTATCCACCATAACTATTGATACATCAGAGACAACCTGTCGCACACATTTCACACGAGCACTTACAGGTGCTTCTTTTCAAAAGGCTGATACTCCTTGCAGTACACATGCAAAACATTAGCCGTGTGCAGGACAAAGTGTACACACGTAATTTGAGTCATGGCGAATCAGCAAATTGACATTTTAGCGATGCATAATTAAAGGAGCCTTTTGTCCCCCAGCACCCCCTTCAATCAAGCGTCCATTAACACTGAGCTGTTGACACAGCAAAAGACAGTGAGAGAAAAAGCAAGGATGGTCCCTGCGCACAAATTATACCACCACATGATACAGAGTGTGAGGCTGGTGATGTACTTTGCAGAGTTTTGTCTTGCTTCTAACTTCTAGACAACTTTGTATTTTCCCAAATGGGCAATAGGACAGTCAGCTTCGAGAGTTAAATGTACACGATGTTCAAATGTAAAATGTGGAGGGACTGACTCAAAACAAATATTGTGTTTTAAAAGCTTTTCTGCTTTTCTGAGGCAGGACTGGACACATAAAGGCACAGCGGCAACAGCGGTAATTAAAGTTTCAAAGTCTCAAAAATGCTCCAACTACTGTCACAAACTGGATGAATGTGAAGTATTTTGTTGAAGGAGGATGAAAGCGTAATTAAGGAGCACTATTGGAGTGACTTTGATGGTTATTGGACTCAGGATTATTTCATTTGGATTCCCGCTGTATGAAGAAATTAAAGGACGGTGCAAGTGGAAACAATTCACAAAGGGATTAAACTGTTTAAAACACATGCTCAAAGTAAGCCGGATTTTGCCGATGTGTTTATGTGGATTCAAAAGTCGTAAATAATCTACAAAATTGAGGAGACCGATCTGATCGGAGCAACTGTGAGAAATAATCTGAAACCGGCATGGACAATGACTATGTTTTAAAAATGCGCTTATCCAGAAAAGCCTGGTTTGGACACTTTACGGGCAGAAGAAACATTTCTATTAAAGAAAGAATTATAAATGTCTGCCTTTTTATGCCTATAATAGCTACTTGATTTTTTATTAAAATGAATTAATCAATTATTTTTTATATTTTATTGTAATGTAGAGAGACAAGACTTTTAGAGACAATCTCATGTATTGCGTTTAATTATATGTAAAAAGTAAAAAAAGTAAAGCAAAAAAGTCTGAATATGACATTTGGCCTCAAATCATCTGAGGCCTGGCGCACCCCCAATGGGGAGCAGTGGTTGAGGATGATGATATGCTTTGAACATAACAAATAACATTTAAAGGGGCCTTATTATGCTAATTTTTAGGTTCATATTTGTATGTTTTGACTCTACTACAAAATGTTTATATACTTTAGTGTTCAAACGTTTCTTTATTCTTCTCATACTGCCTGTGCTGCAGCACCTATTTTCACCCTCTGTCTGAAACCAGAGCCCATTCTGCTCTGATTGGTTAGGTGGCCGGCTCTGTTGTGATTGGCCAACCACTTAAATATTTCCTGCCCCTTAGCCTATCATGTACAATGTGTTTGAGAGCTAGCCAATAGAAACCAAAGAGTTATCAGTAGTAATGTCATTATGTTGCGGAAGTATACAAAGTACTACAATTGAGGCGTTTCAAGTAGGGGGGGAATATGTGGGAGAGAAACTCCCTCTGGCGTGAACTAAATTTAATATTATTATATTTTTTATTATATTTGGACCGAGATCTTATCTGTTTTCATGGCTACTATAATCTAATAGCCTAACCCTCATATATTCTGTCTTTATGTGTAAATGTAGGTGTGTGTAATATCTCACCTTTTATCAGACCCGGCGCCATGGGAGGGCAATCTCATTTGACATTCCTGCCCTCCCCCAATAAACACGTTCTTTATTATTTATAAAAATAAAAAAATGATACAGTTTAAGAGGGGAGTGATTTGTAAAATATCCATAAAGAAAAAGTAAATGTATTTACAGTTCTGTTTCATATGGGTGTTGAGAGATGTATCCATAGATCTCTTCATTTTACTCTCAAAGTGCCCCCGGACCCCCCTAGAGGACGTTAGGTCCACCCCCCACTTATAAAAAAATAGCACTTTACCCCTGCTTACACCTATATGCCGTGAGCTGATTACCGAGCTTTCATTGTAACAGTCGCAGGTACACTGTGTGTGTGCGTGTGGGGAGTGTTGCAGTAGAACATTCAACTGTAGCGCCGGTACATTAATTGGAAAACCCTACATGTTTGAGCAGCCTCTATGAAACGTCAAGCTACCCCACAGCACCCCCAAGAGAAAATCTCTGGCGCCGCCACTGGCCGCGGCACATGATGGTTTTGTGTGCCCTCCCATGAAAATCATACGCCCTCTCTGTAGATTTGTTCTGGCGCCGGCTCTGCCTTTTATTACATATCGTCTGGGAAAAACCGAGAACTCTTCCGTCAACCCATTTCCCTCTTTTTCTTTTACCTCCACTCGGGGCCATGGTGTTGTGATATTTGGACAGCAGCCCTTCTTTTTTCACACTTTCAGCGTGTGCTGTCAGACCAACAGCCAAACTTGACGACCTTGCTATTCAGAGAGCTGAGCACAGCTGTATGAAAACCTTCTAACCACCTTGACAAACCTTTGTTAAAAAGGCCTGGAGATGTCACTCTGATTCAAACCCATTCGTTCCTCATTCCTGTTGTTCCCAAAGCGCTCACCTCCAGTCTCACGGAGGCACTATCTCTGCTCTGTTTACCTCCGGCTCACAGAGTTGGCATAAAAGGCCAGACTCATAAACGTCTCCCTTCCTTTGTGCTCGTAAAGGTTATGAAAGAGGTTCATTATGAGCCTACTCCATTGCTTTAATGCTTATTAAATGGATGTTACTTTGCCTGATTTTGTGGCTGGTTAGATATTGGGGATTTTCACAAAGAATAACATTTTCCTTTGTGCTTGTCTGTAAAGCAATGACAGTCTCCTGTAAGACAAATATGTGTAGAGCGGACTATTTCACAGTTGGTTCATAGATGTTGGATGCCAGACAAAGATGGATGTTATTTTTAACTTTTGTCCGTTTTGGACAGGACAGCATGTTGATCCTGTTGTTAGGGCTTTAGCTTACATCAATGTAGGTCTATAGAACAGCTGGAGTCTTTACCTTGCTGTCAACAACGTTTTATGAACTGTATATAGCAACTCTATTTCCTGCGGGTAGGCCATCTCTATAAAGGATTTCAATGATGCTTTAGTTGTCCAGGAGACTTGAGTGGCAACCTGATTGCAGCATGGGCGCAGGGAATCAATATTAAAGTGCAAAATGAATGTTATAATGGTCAGACACAATGGGAATATGACACGTCCTATTATCAGACATCTAATACTCAACTAAATGGATGGAGAGAGAGAATGTATTAATAAGGGTTATGTTATTGAGGTTATTTCAAAATGGAGAACATTTATAAACACATTTTCAATATTCTGCTTCCAAAATGTATTTTTTTATAAAGTCCAGCATCCCTTTTTGTATGCCTCTGTATTTTCTTTTGTTTCATTCACTGCATTTCATCCTTTGAGCCGACTACTGACAAGAAAAACAGAGGCTGCACTAAAGATGGGCTGTAACAGTGTCAGCACTATTAGAGATTACAAGTGGGGACACGGTCATTGTGTAAAACACACTGCTCTGAGCCATAAGCATGGGGAAAGAAATAGTGTTAGTCGTAATTGTTTCGAAAATTGGCCCAAAATGCTTCCCATTTATTTTCGTTTCCTCCTAATGGCTGTGCAGCGTGATTCCAAAGCAAGATGTAGATACAAGAGATATCCTGTAACTTCTGTCCGTCATTCGACGAGCACTTTGTTTTCCTCTCATTTCTAGACATACGTTTGTCAGCACTGTCACTGTTTTGAGAGGATGTGTGTGTGTGTGTGTGTGTGTGTGTGTGTGTGTGTGTGTGTGTGTGTGTGTGTGTGTGTGTGTGTGTGTGTGTGTGTGTGTGTGTGTGTGTGTGTGTGTGTGTGTGTGTGTGTGTGTGTGTGTGTGTGTGTGTGTGTGTGTGTGTGTGTGTGTGTGTGTGTGTGTGTGTGTGTGTGTGTGTGTGTGTGTGTGTGTGTGTGTGTGTGTGTGTGTGTGTGTGTGTGTGTGTGTGTGTGTGTGTGTGTGTGTGTGTGTGTGTGGGTGGGTGGGTGGGTGGGTGGGTGTGTTTCTCCACTTCTTGAGCACATTAGGCAAAACCACAGCATCTCATATGTGTGAGAGTGTAGTGCTCCAGCATGCCACATGAGTACTCAACAGATTTAGAGGCAAAGGCTGTTTGCCCCATGATGCATTAGTACCAACAATAAGTGGAGCTATTTATCATGTGTTGCTTTTCTTCTGATGTTTATGGAAAGGCCCGCTGTCTACTAAGGAACATATTTAATGATATAGAATACACACATGCACGGCATATTTGAGACATGTTTGGTTTATCAAGTGTTATTGAGATAAACTTGTCATTGCAAGATTAGTCAATATAATGCAACACTCAATGCAGACTAATGTAGGAATAACATAAATGCCACATGTTTTTACAAAAGTAATTTACGTTTAACAGAATGTAAATGTACTGCTCTCAAGATTAGATTAATGAGGAGTTTAAACATTTCCATTTGTTGTTACAATTTCCTTAAATATCAACAGTTTCGCCAAGATGTTTTACCACTGTGTATATCAACTTAAGTCTTTTGAGATTTGAGTAGTTTTGAACATAATACACACTTCTTATCTAATAGAGATATTTTATCAATGCATTGTTGGTTTTTAATGATAATAGATTGTGAGTATATCATATTTTGAATATCACTTTGATCTGGATGTAAAGCTTTAAGTGAGCGTGCCAGAAATATTTCGTATGATTAATAATTACAAAGGAAACAACTGCATCAATTACAATATAAAATTCAAACCAGGAATATATCTGGTATCAGTTCTGTGCTTACAATGACAGTTTGGATAATACCTTTACTGTTGCACTCGTTCCAATCAGTTAGGGTAACTTTCTTTTTGTTTTTACGACCTGATTGTCTATCTTTTTTTCGTTTCCCTGTAACAATGTTGTGCCCGTATATCAGGATTCTTGTGTTAGCAAAAAGTGATATGGTTTTAAGTTGTTGAATATCAGTAAAGTTCTCACATGGCTTTGTGGATGAGGCAGCGACCCCCTAGAAAAGTATTAATTACCATTAATATACAACTTACAGACGTGGAATGAATACTCAATTTTTAAACATTATGGCTATTGCTATTACTTTAAACATATTAGACCAGCACTTTGGCACTTAAGTTTTCATTTATTTTTAAACTCACTCTTTTGATATCATAACCTTAAAGGTTGAGATTTGACAAGAAAGTAATACATTATGCAATATGTCTGATGACCTACAAGCTCCTTAAAAGGTTTGACACTTCCCTTGCATTAGCTGTCCCTCCTCAACCTGAGTGACCTGATGTGTGCTCACAAAGGTGAATGTATATTTCAGTCAAGGATAGTGCTGTTTCCTTTTATGATGATGGATGCTTTAGTGATCAATAGTGTAGCGGTTGCATGATGGGCGATGGGTTGTAGTATGATAGCAAGTGTTGTAAAGAAGCATCCCTCCGAGCGGACTGACCTTCAACTTGTTTATGTTTTCCTCTCGATCAGCGGTCAGACAATCTCTGTGAAATGAGAAAAGGCTTTCCATGTCTTGATGAGGGAACCCACGAGGATATGAGCAGGGATGAAGCACCATATTAAATCTGTATAAGATAAAAACACATCTTTGAAAACAATACGTATTGATTTGGAAAAATGGAGATGATATTGTTGTCCTCAAGGTCTCAGCGGGTGAAGCCTGTTGTACTCGGAGCTGCTGCACAGCGAACGCTTCCTTTTGAGAAATGAAACAGAGAGAAGAGGTCGACCTTCACCCTTTGAAATACATCATTCTGTCTATTTTGTATTATTTTATTCTGCATCCTTTGTTCAGTGGGGCGGTAGGCTATTGATTCGTAGGAGTTCAAATAGAAGAGTCAGAAGATTGACTTTGATTTGTGCTCAACAAGAAAATAAGTAGTTGTAAAGCAATAAAGTCAATTTTAATGATAAGGGGATTTCAGTTATTGCAAGTTATTTCTGATTTATGTTCCGGGAATAAATTGGAGTTTATAAATGAATATGAATGAATACATATAAAGTGCTGTTTGAATAATCTATTTGTGGTTTTATCACCCCGAGATGATTTTAACAAATCCTGAAAACTACTTTACTTAAGTATTCAACGGAGCAGTAAATAAAAAATTCAAATTGTAAGATGTAAGATGAAGACGTGGAGACTGGAAATGTTGACCCAATTACTTTATTACATTATTAATTATACTCTCCAATCCTGCCAGGACTTGGGTATAAGGTCTCAAACAGGGCAGAAACAAAAAGGTAATATATGTTCTGCAGAATGCTACGTAGCCGATTCGTAGTAATACAACGTTATGAGCTCTGACTACAGAAAACTTCTCAGGTAAAGCTTTGTAATCGGCCCTAAAGTTCCCTTATGCAATAGTTTCCAAACAGTTGCCATTACATTACATTTATTTGAAAAAATAAAGACAATTGTACATACTTATGAGTTGTTTTATACTGTAGTTTTTGAATTAGCAGTAACAAAAAAAAGATTGTTCTCTTTGTTTTTTTAAGTTAGGGAAGAATTTATAATGTTTTTTTCACCATA
Organism: Notothenia rossii; assembly: GCF_949606895.1. Classification (NCBI taxonomy): domain Eukaryota; kingdom Metazoa; phylum Chordata; class Actinopteri; order Perciformes; family Nototheniidae; genus Notothenia; species Notothenia rossii. Next base: position 68,231,052 of record NC_136907.1, read on the forward strand.
AACATACACATGATATGGTCACACACATTGGAAAGGCCCCAGCGGTCATTTAAATTTGAGTCATAAATGTAAAGGTGATAATGAAGTTTGGGCACATTGACCTCACTGACACCATTTCAGTCCCCTGCTACCTCACAACTCATATTACAGACTGGAATGTAATGGTCCCTGAGACATGAAGTGTGTTTGTGTGAGTGGATTGGTGGGAGGATGTTTATTACAGCAACCGGCAGTAGATTTAATACGTTTTGTCTGTTGCTAAGGAAGCAGCCATCGACCCTGACTACGGTGTGTAATAGGCTATAGTGTATCTCTGTCTAGCTTCACGATACGCTCTACGCCCTTTTGTCTTTGATTTTTCTATCCCCATTGCCTGTTTCTCATTTTCTGTAAACTCTCTCGCTGTTCCCTGTCCGTGTGTGTGTGTGTGTGTGTGTGTGTGTGTGTGTGTGTGTGTGTGTGTGTGTGTGTGTGTGTGTGTGTGTGTGTGTGTGTGTGTGTGTGTGTGTGTGTGTGTGTGTGTGTGTGTGTGTGTGTGTGTGTGTGTGTGTGTGTGTGTGTGTGGAGGTAATTCAGGGAATCATTGCCATTCTCTCTCGTCCTCCTCCATGATGGATTACCAGGCTGGGACCGACCTCACAGAGCCTGAAGAACCACCTCACTGTGGCATGAGTCCATAACATTAGCTTTTTAACAAGGTATTCAGCGGAGACAAATAGCGCAGAGATCTGTATCTGCCCATGCATGTAACAGATTATTTTCCCACTGATTGCCTTTGTTAGTTTACTAGTTGCTTTGTTATCTTGTGACTAATGTATGAACCTCTGAGTTTAATACATGTGCTACAACTCTGTCTTCAGCCTAGTGCCATGTTTGCAGGTTTTCTTTAATAGCTGTAAAAGCTAATTTAATATATGTGTCTTACATACATGAACCTTTTCCTGGGTGTAACCCGTATTCCTGTTGTGTTTAAATCCACCAATAAGACCCAGACAATCATTTGAGTTCAAATATTTAAAGGTCCTATGACATGGTATAATTACTTCCTAAATGTTGTGTATTCAAATTGAAATAAGGTTTCACGTTATTGAGAGGTTCCTGATGACTTTAATGGTGTGATTTATATTTATCAGTGAAGATGCCATGCTTGTAAGGATAAAGCATTTATTTGTACCTTGAAGTTAATTTTGTGGGATCTTTGAGGCCCTCTCCATTATTTTAGACCTGTGTGGACATGTCCATATTGTTTAACCTTAAATCCTGTTTCATACAAATTACCTTTCCATACAATGTGACTGAAATCTCAAGTACCTTCTGAGGGAAACATGGTATGTCCCATGCTGTACTATGTTTGCTGTTTTAAACATTTGGTTACATTTGTGAAAGGAAACAAAAGTACTGCTTTTGTTTAGTAAATGATCGTGTTTTGGATTAATTGACATAATGTTTGTTAGGTTAAGTTAAGTAACATAGGTACCTTTTGTACATAATGTTATTATTATTATACTTACATTTTCCTTTTAGAAATATACACATCAAAATGTTTGTGTTGCTCATAAATGATGTTGCTTTTGGAACACCCTTTATCTTCCCCAGTCCAGACTCACTTAAAGGTGCCCAACCGTACTTATTCAATAAATGGTTACCTTCAGATATGTTTGAGCAGTTTTAAAGTACATTTAAGGGTTTTTTAATAGATCTCATTGATGTAGTGTCGTCTAGAAATACTTAAAGTGATTAAGCTCAGGGGCAGAACATTTTATATTGTACAAAATGTCCAGTGGTTGAACAATAGCAGCATGAACAATGCTCAAGGCAAAGAACATCAATTCAAATAGACCTGTATACTGCGTCCTGTAACACAAACCTTGGAGAAATATTGTTTTGCTAAGTATCAAAAAAACTATTTAATTCAAGGACAACTTCAGCTGTTGTATTCGTGGCCTTTATAATAGCTTACATGTTAAGCTTTTGAAATACGAAAACCAATGTTGAAAAAAATCCAACAGCAGTGATCATTTAGATCAGGGATGGGCAAATGGCGGCCCGGGAGCCGCATGCAGCCTCTTTTTGCGGCCCTCAGATTAATTTATAAACAACGTAATTAATAAAGAAAATATATATATTTTTCAAGTTAGACAACTAATGTCCGGGTTAGTGTTCATGACTTCATGTTTATGTCATCTTAACGGTTCATCTCAATGCACACACATTTTCCGTGCTTTCCAATCATTTTAAATAGTTTTATTCCACTGTTTAATAACCTGTTCAATACAAACATGCCACTTGTAAACATGAAATCATATTTCTGTGAACTGATATTTGTTTAGTGAGCTTATTAGAGGATATTCCCTGAAAGATTGTAAAATGTCAATGAAGATGTCAGACTTAGTATATTTGTTAATAATTACATACAACACATGGAATTTGTGTGTGTGTGTGTGTGTGTGGGTGTGTGTGTGTGTGTGTGTTCCAAGTGAATCTGCGGCCCCCTGGTGACCAGTACATCAATTATGTGGCCCCCACCACCATCAAAGTTGCCCATCCTCTGCCCATTTAGATGATCAAGACCCATTTTAATGTAAGGGAAATACTGCTTCATGTTGCTTTACAGTACTCCCCTTTTCCCTGAGCTATCAGAGAGTGTACTGTAGACTCCTCTGAAGGATCTTAATCTGTGGTAAACGTGCGCTGGGGAGACGGAGGTCGCAGGCTGTCTTAGCTGCTCAGTGTGATACTTCCATTTTCTTACACAATCCCTCTTTTTTTATATTTTCCCCCCATTATGTGGATGACCTTTAAAACGTTGCAGAATAGAGGGCAGCTTCGGTTGTGGCTTAATTATAAACTGACCCGAGGTCACATCCTATCACCGAGGGCCTTTGCATATTATTCAAAGATTTAAAACCAATGACGCCCTGTTGCAGAGCGACTGCAGCGAACAGATGACGAAGCAGAAGAGAGGATTTTTTATTTAACATGCTTTCAATCAGCACAACATTATAAATATAATGCCGTACTGTGTAGTATTTTGGTTTCAAATCTGCTCCCAATATTGAAATTCATTGATGTTCTCAGCATGTGGCTGGAAAGAAGTTTCTAATACAAAGATGAACTAATTCACTAATCCTCTTATGATCAAACGAATTCTGATCCTCTAAATCCAAAACAAAGATATTAAATCAAATCCACTATAATCCACTGCAAACTTTCTGCAGACGAAACATCAGTATGGGGTTTAAACTTAGTTTTCATTACATTTCTTCCTGAGATTGCCTTTCGTTATAATTTCATGCTTAGAGCTAATTAGACTGTTAATTAGAAGTTTGAGAGGTGTCTCTAAAACACCTTGTATCTTCCACCCCACTTTCTTTTGTAGTGCTAATGAACTGAGACTTTTATGCAAATATGTATGTTTATTATACAGAAATGTATCTCTCCCAATATTGTAAGTCTACAACAGAAGCCAAGCATACTTGCCTAAAAGTATCAAACCTGTATTTTAAAGACTGCCTCGAATGGATTCTGATGTTGGCATTATGTGGCTCTTATCTCCACATGAAGGATTGTTTTTGTTGCCGAACTTTTATGTTAGCTTGTTAAAAATACAAATCTTTTCATTTCTGTTGACGTCACATACAGTACTGTAACAAGCCCCGCCCCCTTAGTTTATTTGCCTATCAACCTAGCGCTTAATCCATCTGCACTAGGCTAAACTAAATAGTTATTCAGTTCCAAAATATTTGTGACTAAATGTTTTCTGCCATTGCAGATCCACTGTGATATGTATGTTGTAATCTATGGTTGTAATGCACATGTTTATGGCATCATCTTTGGCTTTTGACAATCTGTTCTGATTGTTCATTAATTCAAGCATTTTACTTCGTATGCCCTTAAGAAAGGGAAACATTGGGAGACGTTGTTACTTTTACGTAATGATTTAACTGGTCCGGCACTCTTGAGATCAAATTGGTCGAGACTGTGTGTGGCCCATTAACTAAAATGAGTTCGATACCCCTGCTATAAACTAGCAGCTTGGCTCCCACCCAGTCCTAAAATAATATAGTTGACACACGATGTGCTCCTTGGCTTTGAAAAGAAAGATTATTTGCAAAGCTTCAAACAAAAAGGAATAATTTCCAAACCCAGGGAGTATTTGTCTTAGTGCAGCTCCATACCTGACACCAAGTTCTCCATACAAGTTAAGAATAAGGACAATCTTTTGTTTGTTCATTATGCTCAATTTGAGATATGTTATAGCCATTAGTATTGTTTGGGATTACTCTGGCAGTCGATGAGTATAATTTCCTCTGTGCACATTTGTGAACATATTGAGAGGAGAGCAGGCAGATGGCTGCAAACTCATTTTCTCGTGGCATCCTGATCACATTCCAAGACTCCTACCCTACTGGGACCGGTGCTCTAATTTCCTACATAGAGCTTGATAACAGGAACTTCCTCAACAACGACTCACCGGGTGTATAACTGGATGAAAAACATGGAGGCGGCTGACCTTAATGACATGCTTGTGAATTATTAATTGTATCCCATTTGGTGCATTTACATATGAAACTGCAGAGCACAGGAGTGAACAGTATACCCGAGTGTTGGGCGACGATAAGCAAGAAGGAGAGTTCATATCTATCAACCATGTGTTTTTATTACTTCCCATATTCAATTTTAAACCCGTTATCTCTGTTGTGTTCCACTTTTATGCTTCCCTAATGGGTGCTAGCAACAACACATGGAAGTTCTGTAAGAGTGGAAATTTGGGACATATTTTCAAATCTAATACCGACAGGGAATAGCTGACATTTATCTTAAAATAACCTTTAGTCAAATGGACTTCAGTATCTCACAGGGAGGGCTTAGTCCTATTTGGCTTATCATATAGAGAGGGTATAATAAGGACAGCAGATAGGCGGAGGCTTTCGGAGACACCTTTAAAAAGCCACAAAGCACCAGTGGCATTGAATCAGCTGCTCTTTGTCCATAACAAAGAGCAGCCAGGGTGTGTGTGAGGATAACGGCTGGTTACTAAGGATGTGAAAGATAGAAAAAAGAGTGTTTGGTATAGATCTAAGAATGTTTCAATGACAGCATGTGGATCCTTTAACACGGAGAGTTTTAAAATATGCACTAATGTAAACTTAGGGTGTTGCTGTATCATTAAGCTATTGAGGTATGCTTTGGGTCCAAAAGATGACTCCAGATTTGTGTTGAACATGGTTGAGAGTTAAGCCATGGCCAAGGAAAGAGTGGTTTGTGTGTTTCCAAATCTAGCTGTTAACAAAATAACGTATTAGCAGGAATTGTAACAGTATTACATTAGGTAGATATTGGTTCTCCAACAACAACTAGTCAGGGTTTTTTGTTGGATAAGCAATTTTTTCATCATAGCTGATTTTCAGATATTTCTCTTTCTAATAATGTTTCTTCAGAAGGTTATAGTACCACGGTGCACCTCATAGGCAGCCTAGTTTGTGTTTCTCATAATTTTGTAATTTAAGGCAAATCCTTCATTAACATGTTTATTCAACTAGAAATCCCCCCTTTGCTGTTGTCGGCCCCCCATTAAAAAGTCAAGCTTGTCATAAAGCTCATCGCTTCAAAATGTCATTATCAGATTTACCACCAAAACAAACTAATCAGTTCATTCTTGAATAAGAGAGAAAATCTGCGCCAAAACTTCGAGATATTCCTTTTAAGGCGTTCCTGAGACATTGCGTTTTTATGAATGGGACAGACGGACAAACCGAAACACAATGCCTCTGGCCTCGGCTGTTGAGGGGGCATAAAAATGGAGGGGGGAAATAATTTGCCCTTTTAAAATGGCCCAATCCAGAGAATGAAGGAGCCTTGAACCTATCTACGCACTCTGAATGCGTCCTACCTCTTTTATTAATGTGTCCTTCCCCACCTTTTTTTTTTTTACTAATTGTACCTTTCCCTTCCACGTTCCCTCAGACCTTCAGCTTAGCTTTCTTTTCATTCCTGCATGGATGACGTTTTCTTCCACCACAGCCTCCCCCACTGGCTCGGTAAACTGCTGCTGACAGCTTGAACTCAAACTCAGACTGAGGCCCTTGAATGAACAATGCTCGTTTCAGCGTTTCCAGCAGCCAAATGTAACCTCAAGCCGAAACATCAGGCCATGAGGAGAAGTAGTTTAAATACGAAGCATTACTGTACAGAAGGTCTTTGAGTGCTCCTCGATTAAATCGGATCAGAAGGGGGAAAACCCTTCAGGGCAGCATAAGTCCAAGACAAAAGGAGATGCACTTGCCTGTCAGGAGGCTGAAATGTACGTCCAATCCTGCCTCCGTGCAGTATGGAGCCGTTGTACAAAGTGCTTTATGGTTCGGCAGACATATTTTAGATTAAACACTCCAGTGAGTTGATTATCTTTCCATGAGTGAAGGTGAAGCTCACACACCAGCCCACGCTGCTGCCAACATGCTGGATGACTTTCCTCTGCCTTATTCCATCAATAGAGGGTGGGATGACCTGAACACCTGCACGATATAACGCAGTCCAAGACAATGCTCCCGCAATAATTACTTTTGTTGAGACAGTGGCGGAGAGGTGTTGATTGAACTCGGTCGTTTTTTGTATCAGATGTTTTTCATTTTGCTCCAGGAGAAAATGACATGTTGAGCATTATTGCAGACCTTTAACACGGAGAGACCTCATGGCGTTTGAATTTATTTTGTGAGCCTTTTTTTGTTCTTACAACACGGCAGCATGTCTTAATATTAGTAGTCTCCAGACACATAGAGAAAGAAATGATTGCTATGATAGCACTTTGTTATTGTACTGTCTTTATGTCAATAACAATACATTGTGTCAATGCAATTTAGGCATAAACGATCAGTCTGTCATAGACTCTGTAATCAAGCCTCAGCGCTAGACCAAATTAGACTGATGAGCAGTTTCTTCCCATGTAATTATGTTTCATAGTGTGTGTTTATCTTCACAATACAAGGAAGTTAACAATCTAAAGACTTTATCCGTCAAGTAGGATAGAGTTTAGGAATATTTTCTGACAGAAATATGCATGCACATTTGATTAATGTTCTTCTTCTGTGTTTTGAATCAGCTTCTTTGTTTAACAGGGCACACGTGCACGAGGCTAATTTCCCTACCCAGCTCTGAATGACTTGTTTGCATATCCATACTTATGCAACCTCTATCATTAATAAGATATGTCAAGAATATTTCTCTGTCGTCATTATATATTTACTTCAGTATTGAGATCAATTATTAATTTATAGAAGTCACATTGAAACTTCACAAAATGTGTCATTAAGGGGAAGTGACGTCTCAAATGCAAATAAGTGACTGAATATGCCGGGTCTGGACAAATACCAGTGTATGTATGTGTGCGGTTATTGATTGTGGACAAGCTGCATACAAAAACATACACGTAATCACATAGTATATGCAACACCTTGGCTTGACATTGCTTTTTGTAGTAATTGTCACATTTATTTGAACACATTGTGACAAAAAATGTCCAAGTGTGCTCTCTTTTCACAGGTTGTCCGACAGCAAACAGCCCTTTAAAGCTCTGCATAACCAGCCCGTTAGCTCTGAGTTGAGTATGTTTCAGTCCTCTTTGATGAGAGTTACTTCTCCGCGATGTCTTTCAACCTTAAAAATGTCTTTTGAAGAGTTGCCTGCTTCAATGTTTGAGTATCTGCCTTCCTGTAAAAGAAAATGATGTGTGATCAGTGGGGCTAAATGATCTTATGAACATACCGAGTAAAATAACATCTAGCGGTTATTTCCCTTGAACTCGTGGAGAGTTAGTAATTCTCCCTTTCATCTTTACTTGTTCGATCATCGCCCAATCATAAAAGTCGATTTCCATCATCGATGTCATTAAATCACAGCAATCTAAAGTGATGGTGATATGAGCTGTAAAAGATATACAGTAAAAATGGTTGAAAAGAGTAAAACGTCAGATTTCTTTCAGCACATGTAAAGTGGAAAATCGGTTTCGCTGACTGCTTAGTGTTGAGTTTGAACTCTAATGGGTGTTTTGATGTGAGAAGCGCAAGTCTGCATACTTAATAATTGCATTAAGACACTTCAAAGGAAGCTGAGTGCAAGTAAAATTATTCGTGTGTAAACAGCCTGCAAGATTTTCAGAATCAGGAGGGTTATGGTACAATTAGTCAGCTGTAAAACATTCTTGTTTCATACAGTACCAGCGTCTAACCTGTAATAAGTGGGCTGCTGCAGGAGAAGGTATTTGTAAATAGAAATGTCTGCTCATTTTGCAGAACAAATGTCAAAAGAAACCTTTTAATGTCAGTGTAGACAAATGAGGTTATAATATGTGTTGTTATTGCTGTGTTTGGATCAAGTTGCATCATTAGAGACTTCCTATCCGTCAAAGCTTTTCGTTAAGCATTATGTATGGTATATAACAATAAAGAGGCACAGGGGGGACGTTTTATGAATACACAGCTTAAGGTAAAATATTGGTCTCATACACTCTCTTTATTACATTGTTGGAATAACTGTTTAGGTGGTGCTTTATCCCCTGTAACTCAGTCATAACTGAACCACTCACTTACTCTAAGGTTGTGCAATACTCTAAAGATGTTAGCTTTGTAAGAGAGAGAGAAAAGCTAATATTCAAAGACCTGAGAACATGTGGTACAAAATGCTGCTCTCAGAAATGTACCGAAAACGTATCATTTGTTTGTTTTCCCACTAGCCCTTTATTGAAGGACACTTTCTTTATATTGTCCATATCCTTTTTTATTTAAATTATTCTAAATGTCCAACAAATACAAACTCAAACATCCAGTAACTTTTGAATATCATCAGCTTAGTAGTGTTGTCTTGTAAAGGTTTTTACAATGATGATTCAAAGCTCTTAATATACTTGTTGAGAAATCAGCCCCTGCAGTTGTTTAATGTAGTTGTTGGCATATCTATCTTCACTTGTACAGCTTTCTTTATGAGAAAACATCCTACAAGTAGCATTTTAAGGTTATTAACTGTATGAGCTTTCGTTTCTTTGTTTGTTATGGCTTATTTTTTTGCTGTTTTGGTTTATGGTATGTTTCTACTGTATGAAAATGCTTATGTTGACTGCATCGTTACCCTAATACACCTCAGACATACACATCTCACCACAGACACTCTCCTGCTGTGCTGTAAGCTGACCGGCCACATTCTGAGCTCACGTGCCCCATGGGGCTCCATCCTGCCAATGCTCGGTCTGAAAACTCCTTATCTCCACTCTGTCTCCTATCTAAGCTTTGTGCTTGGCTATGGCAAGGGCAGACTGCGGGCATTTTACTGTATTGGGTGACAGAACAACATGCATCCCATACCATCACAAATAGATTATATAGATGTATCCTCCAACTGCTTTATGTTTGTTTTACTGCAAATTCATCACACAAATCTAACCCAGCTTAGTGATTTCTGTATAAAGTGAGATATCTGTTAAATGGATATACTTCACTTTCAATAGAGAAGCAGCTTTGTACCAAAAACTAAAGTTATGTACCCAGAAAGTATTAATAGCAAGGTACTTAAACAGTCTTACGGCCCGTCCACACAGCAGCGTTAAAAAGATTTTGAAAATCTTAGAGGTGGGCGTGTCTGAAAGCTTGGGGATATTTTGCGAGCAACGCGACCAACAACCAATCACATGAATCTCCCGCCCCCGACATACAAAGTAAAAAACCCCGGGGATTTTATTCGAGCAATATATATAAATATATAAACTCCCCAAACAGGCGAAAACCTACCAGTTTCACCCACTGTCTCTGCCACCTCCCTCCATGCCTGGTTCCTCCGGTTTGTATCCCGGTAAATAGTTACTGGTCGTAAAGAACCGGGTGATTTGCTACCGTAATTTATCGTTTGGAATAGGAGGAAATGAACTGCGGTATGTCTCTCCCAGTTTACACGTGGTTTGATTGGCTAGCACTTGTACTGTCAGATTTGCATAAACGGGATTTGATTGGCTGACGCTTCCAGCTCAGCTTCAAAAGTTGAACATTGCTTTTGAATCCTGGAAATCCTGGAAATCTTCGCTTTGCTTCCCCACAATGCAGTTCGGCGGAAAGCGAGGCAAAGTGACGGCACCCCATTCAAAGTGAATGGGCAGAAGCGTTGGAAGATTTTTTTAACGCTGCTGTGTAGACGGGCCGTTAAGCAGTACTCAGCTCTACAATAGACAGATGTTTGTGTCTAACAAGGAATCAAATGAAATATATCAATAGAGACAACTTGGTAGTGATTGGTTGTTTCCTCAAGAGTTAGCATTGCAGACAAAGTACAGTTAGCCGCTTCAACACCACTGTCACCAGGCAGATTATTCTGCTGAAATGATCTTGTATATAAAACGTTGTCACCTATTAAGCATGCTCCATACCATAAACAGCAATCAGCTAAGCAGTGTCCTGGTACCAGATCCATGCCAACACAGTTTATGACCCTTTTGGCCCTCCGAAGACATTGACTTAACACACGGTACATCATTCACTTGGGAGAGATTCAGCTGAAGGCTGTTAAATTCATCTTGAATGATATTGAGCTCTTAGACCTGTCATCCCGGAGCGGCCATGTTGTTGACCCCAGACATGCATGGCTATGAATAACATGGAGCAGCTTTAGCGTTCCTATAGATCATCCTGCCTATCTCTTCAGAGTAAATCCACTGCACATTTGTTTTAAAAGTCTGATTTATGGGCTTTCTTTATGAAGAGCCTATCTGCATCCAATGACCACAGTAAATGTTTTTGAAATCAATGTAAAGAAACAAATAAGAAAGGACAGATGAAAATGAGGCAAAGAGACATATGAAAAAGCAACTGACGTCTGATATTAACTTCATTATTTCTATTAGAGCTGATTTGTATTCATACCGCATTACACTGCAGCCCTGTTACCAAAACACTTTGACAACTCCCAGGCTCCCCGTGCTCCTTCCTTTCACAGTAACATACTAATTAATAAACCCTCCTTAGACAGCTACCGTTGTCCTTACACCCTCCTGACAGCAGAAACAGCCGATATAAGCATAATTCAACTGTCAAGAAGTGCTGTCATTCGCAATAGCTCCTAGTACACGCAATTGTTTTGAGGGATGTCACACGTTAGCTGGGGAGCAGACAGTAATGTCAAACACAGATAATGACTACACATTTTAAAAATAAATAATATGCAAATAAGTGCTGTGTTCCTAATGAAAGAGAGGTACTTTAATTATCTGGTGGAGCAAGCCCATCATTTCAAGTTTGTGTGACACGAAACGTTTATAAGCTGAAAGAAAGGAAAGACAGAAGGAATGAAAGTGAAATAAATTAACAAAATATTTAAAAGGAGAAGAAAGATAGGAAGAAAGATAGGAAGAAAGAATGAAAGGTACAATAATCACAATTCAATTCAAAGGCTTTATTGTCAACTTCAGCGTCGTCATCTTAAATCACAGGTTCCTCCAACAATCTAACACAAATATATCAAATAAAGAATGATGAAAGACAGTTGGAGAGATGTGGAGTCATGATTAGATCACATGGCCTGGAGGTAATACGATCTTCACTCACCGTCTCTCTGCCAGTAGATCTGTGTTTGTAGTTTATGTGACAGGGTGTCTTTACAGCAGTGATTCTCAATGGGACGTGTGATTCCTCACTCTCCTCTCTGACAATATTAACAGTACATGTTCATGGGACTGAATCCCAAAGGAAGATAACCACAGACCTCCATAGCACAAGTCTCAGAGCAAGGTTCAATTTATAATGCTGGTTCTCCTGACTGAGAAACATGAAGGAGAGCTCCGAGCTTCACAGGAGGCCGTCTCACTGGATGGGTTTTCATTTTACAGCTTCGTCAAAAATCAGAAGTTTGAGACGCATGTGGGGAGAGAAGCCCTGAGGGTAAACTTTTTGTCTGAAGTCAGATGAGAAACAGTCTTTCTTTAGAGGCTCAAGAAATGTGATCTCCCTAAAGGACACAAGTCCAATCCAGAAATAAATAACCTAATTACAGATGTCATGGTGAGATATATGAAGAATGTTAGGTCCTCAATTTAGCTTAAAAACTGCACTAATGAATAGTTTTTATATCAACCGGGGATCCAATGATAATGATTGAAAATGCAAATAATATATATTTATTGCTCAGAGCTTCTAAACAACACTTACATTTCTGTTTATGTTATTTTGATGGTGGTGTTTATGGGAATATTACCAGTGAGTAACACATGTTTTAACACCAAATGAATTCTACAGAATGTCATGCAATGTTAACCAAAGTAAAACCTAGTTTGTTTATGCCCCATCATTTGGATCCACTCCCAAATGGGTTCTCTTCCTTGCTTGAACTTTCTATACACACTATTATTATTATTATTATTTATTACATTACAGATTTTATTTTTATACTCCTGGAAATAATTACTGCACTTTATTCCTTTATTCCTTATTCCTAAGTATGTATGCTGCGTGTATTTTGTTGTCTTATGTTGTGATTTGTTTTTGTTTTGATGGCACCCTTGAAAGGGAGAAGCATTTATTATTATCTCATTGTACATGTATAATGACATTAAACTATTCTATTCTATTCTACCGGATATCTTAGTAGTAATCCCGTTGACGGGTAGACAAACAAAAGTTCGAAAAAAAACGATCCATAAACATATTTTCCTAGAAGAAGTCAAATGGAGTCCACAAACCCTTAGGAAACTAAGTGTGTTCATGCTACAGTAGCTTCCACTTCCAGGAGAAAAGGGAAAGATTCATGAGATCATTATCAGCTTGTCATCTGTGTCGCTTAGCTCATACGCTAATAGAGAAACGCTTCCGGATGCCACTGATATGGAGAATAGCGGAGAGCTCAAACTCACTGTCTAACACCCACACTGTTACGGGTGAGCGAAGCAAGCAGGACCCAAATGCAGATAACACTGAAAATACCTTTATTTCAAGGATACACGGACAAACAGAACACTCCCGGTGAACACAGTCACAGACAAACGACGAACCAACAAGGACAGACAGAAAAAACAGAACTTAAATACACACAGGACTAATCAAGGAAACAAGAGACAGGTGAGGAGGGAGGAGAAAACACAGGGGCAACAGGTGAACACAATCAAGAAAACAGGTAGGAGGGAGCAGGTAGGAGGGAACACACACAGACAGGAAACCAAAGACAAAACACAGACAGATCGTGACACACACAGGCTGAGCCATCGCTCACCAATTGAAGAAGATGCTGTCCTTATTAGGCACGAGGCAGATGGTGTCCCATATTTGGTCCTGGTGTGAAATTACTGTAACGTTGAGCTGTAGGTTTGATGGACATGCCTTTGTGTTGCTCCCGTGCAAATGTGTGCGTGTAATCTTAGATAATAAGGAAAATGAAATCCTCACCAGTCTTGCTGAAGGGATTGATGTGTTTGTGCTGTGTGTTTTAGACAAAATGGACTGAAATCCGTGCATGAATTTCTATATTCAACCCACTTAGTCTGATCCCTACCCTTCACTGATAATATTTGTATGATTCATACTGATTTTGGCATTTTAAATATGGCATATATATTTGGATTTGCACCTTATTGATATTAGGGTTGCCAGAAACTGACCATGATCAAAATCGATTTTTCGTCAGCCCTGGCGAATAATAATCGATTATTCGACCGACCGCCGCCCCCCCGCGGGAGAGAAAAAAAAAAGTCAGACAAAAGGAATTCCGTTGTTTGTTTCATTTAACTTCCTTTGGACTTGTAAGTTCGAAGTAGTTCCACGAGGAGGAACTCTTTTTACCTGCCGCTTTGTTCATCTTTAGTCGCACGTGTGAGGGAGAGGGGGGGTGGGGGCAGGGTCGGTGTGTAGCGTGCTGCAGCAGCAGTCTGCTCTGCACGCAGGCTTCCTCCAAGTTTACAGTAAAACAAACTGGTGGTGTGACCAATGGCCATTTACAATTATTAATACTATTACTATTATTAGCATTAGTCTATTGGTTGAAACTGAGCCAGAAAAAAAAACAAAAAACATAAATAATAATAAAAAAATATATAAATAAAATCGATTTTTAAAAATAATATTCGATTTTGGAGACTAACGAATATTCGAATAATCGAATAATCACTGGCATCCCTAATTGATATGTTGTAATCTTTGACTTTAATATCTGCACTCTTCTCACGTATTTCTGCTGTAAAGCAATTTCCCCCGTGATAAATAAAGTCTTATCTTATCTTAAAGTAAGATGTGTTTTAATGAAACAATTAGCCTTACACATGTACCCCATATTTCAGGTGATACGCTGATATAGATGCAGGTAGACGAACAACAAGCAGCCTTTTCTGGACTTGAACCGGGTTGCATCAGCCCCTGATGCTGCTGCTCATTTCAAGCCTTTCAGTGCAGTTGCAGCATGTTACGTGGATGGCAGACTAACATGAGATGAATGGAGAGGGGGGACGGAAACATGTTTCCCCTTACTCCTGTTGTATTTTCTGAGAAATGTGAACAGATATCTTTGCAAACCAAATGATCTTCCTCAGCCAAACATAAAAAAAGCCTTGTCTTTCAAATGTTTTCATTTCTGGCGTTTTTTACTCGGCTTGTTTTGGTGCACAGACATAACAACAGGTGGATCTAAGCATATTTAGCGAAATGGAAGTAGAAATGCTAATATCATTTAATATTTACTCCCCCACTATCTCCCTGTAAGATCCAGTTTATTACTTGTTCTGTTGCTGCCACTAAAAGTGACTTTGTATTATTGTTATTTAGCCCTAATTGTAGTCACTACCCTTACCTGCATTTCCTTTGTGGATTTGAATGTGTGTCCCTTATGGTTGCATATGCATGTATTTTTATCTGGACCTTTTATCCGCCATGTAAGCTTGATGTTAGAAATGAGTCAGTGCTGCTCAGAGCCGGATGTCTAACACAGCAACAAAGGTGGTTAGCAGGAATATAGTGTCCAGCTGGGACTGCTAGAGTTTGAGCATGAGGCGCCCTTCATGCTGGAGAGGTCAGATGAGATGATGCATGCTCGGGCTGCGAGAGGGAGACTCTTCTTCCTCTAGAGAGTGCCCCCCTTCTTTTTTTTGTCTCAAGCCCCATATGTCTCTGAGAGCAGGTCTAGAGCTGCAGGTCAAAGCAACAAGCCACAGCAACCATCTGGCCCCATATTTTCCACATTGTAGGGTGGGTTTGATTCCCTGTGTTACACCTCCCTGACGCTCTCCTTTGGCATGGGGGTGTTTTTTGTACAATTCTGCATTTTCTCTGAGTGACACATACTGGCCGACTCCCTGCAGGGCAGCTCTAACCTTTGCTGTCAATACTCTTGGCAGCCACTCTGTCATAATCATCATCATCACTTTTTTCATCCTCTCTCCGTCAGTCTTTGGTTCTGTCGTTCTGTCTGATTTCGCGGTTTGTGACCCTTTTCCTCTGTGGCTAATGCTGTCATTTCGATTTATTTGGGTTCAATGCTCGTCGCTTCTCCTCTCCCTCTGACTGATGCTGTCATGTCAGGGCGGCTGCTAACCGTACCCTGGTCTGTCCCTCTGTGGTTTCTACACCACACTGTATTACCTGATGTGTCGCAGAGGCATACTTCTTTTTTTAACCAAATGAAAAGTATATTTGCTTGTTTGGGCAAAATGGTGATTGATGTTAACACATTGAATACATTTCTAGGGTTATGTCAGCTTTGTTCTCTTCAAACTATTTGGCCTTTCAAACTTTTCGGTAAATTTCAACGTTTCAATCAATAAAACCTTTCCATTTGATGTATGTAACGAAAAGAGAGCATATTCGTTATTGGGAATGATCTCACTTCTTTGACCATAACATCTAAAAAGTTCTTCTTCAACCATTTAATTTCAGCTTTGAATTTTTGACACAATAACCCAAGACTTTTTATTTCCATAAGGACATCTTGGCCAGGATTCTTGCAATAAAACCAAAGTTCCTTGACGGTTTATATTTGTCCTACACTTATTTACTCACAACAAATTACTTGCCTTATTGTTTCAGCTCAGCAGAGGAGCATATCATCTCAGACTGTTGTGTTGATGTTGCCCTGATCTGCATCTATCGACTACTAAAAGTAATTGAATTGCCCGTCGTGGCCCGGCCTTTCGCTTCATTTGGGAGCTCCTCCATGTCCGGACTGCCAGAAAGTCATTACAGCAAATTAGTTATTCTGGCCCCTCGCCAGCTCTGTCACGCTCCTGCCTCCTCACTCTTTGTGCTCGGTGCCAAGCTCTCATAAAGCAGGAAACATGCTGCTGTTGCTGCTGCGAGTGTGATTGAAGACTGTAAGGTTATAAATTAGATATACATGGCCTGGTGTGTGTTTGTGTGTGTGTTTGTGTGCATGGTTGACTGCAGGATCTAATCAAGCTTTGATGAGCCTCCTGTTTCCCAGGTGGCCGGGGAATGAAGGGATCATCATCTTTTATTAAGAACGCATGGCCGAGTGCATATAGTCACAAATGTTCATGAAGGCTCTGATGAACGCAATAGCTCTCTTCCTCCTTTTCTCTCATCTGTCACCTGGTTTTCTTCTACCAGTTGAGGTAGACGGTATCTGTCAGGAATTTGAAGTTAAATTAAGTTATTTTCTTCATTTCAGACACTTAAACTGCTCACACAATCCAAGACTATAAGCGAAATAAAAATAATCATAAGAAGTCTGATATGTTGAAAGAGATGCTAACGTTAGCCTAACATCTTAGCATCCAGGACCATCTTCCCACAAATTCTAAAATATTTGCAAAATGTTAAATATATTGACCATAGAGATGTCTGCCTTCTCTCAAATACATTGAAACTACTGTACTGTAGATGACACAACGCTCTCAAGAAACAAAAAATATTTGAAAACATACATTTTTCTATCCAGAAATGATGACCAGGTTACTTAAGATAATCCACACACATTGTGGCAAGCAGCTTTAGGTGGGAACTGTCACCTTTGTTCTGCATTTCACCTGCAACAGGCTCATGCGCAGCACGAGATGTAAACATTAATGGCGTCATCCTCCTTTGAGCTGTAACGTTTGCTGACTCAGAGCCTCCTGTCCATGATGCATCCTTCCTTTTGCGTAGTGATACGGTTGATGTGTGTAGATCTGTATCGGAAAATAGTTCCTATATCAACTGCTCATGCCAATTGCTATCTAGTTCCATTATATTCAGGAACAGGAAGATATGTATTCGACCAATATCTCCACGACTCTGCAACTCACAATCAAACCATCTAGCATGATAAATAGCAGGTAGAAGAAAACAATTGTATTTTCTTATTTTTTGGGAAACTGTTACTTGGTGATGACAGACCTGCTGTGTCTATGATTGCTGAGCTATGATTGGACAATTGCGGGTCGATGGGAGGTCAGCTACTTTTCCTCTGATACATTATGCTCATACGCCCACACAGGAAGCCACATGCAACTCAATCTCCATTAAGTGAGATAAGGTGAAATCTCTCTCTGACTCTCCTGTGGTCTCTCTTAAAGCGAGGCCAAATGATAGGATGAGAGGCCCTGCCTCTGTCTATCTGCTGGAGACTGATAAACCCTGTCACACACACACACACACACACACACACACACACACACACACACACACACACACACACACACACACACACACACACACACACACACACACACACACGTACGAACACTAAAACTGTGCGCTGACATGCACACAATACATTCAAATACACACACACTGACTCACTTTCTGCTGACAATCATTCAACCAGAGCTGGGCCTAAATCCATCTCCATGGCAACTGTTGTGTGTGTGTGTGTGTGTGTGTGTGTGTGTGTGTGTGTGTGTGTGTTTGCACGTGTCTGTGCGTGTGCACGTGTCTGTGCGTGTTTACGGTGACCAGGAGAAAGTTGTATGTTCATCACACACACTCGCAGAGGGAGCAGCGATGGATTTATCTGATGATACTCTGATATGGCTGATAGGGTTAATTGGTTTTCAGAGGGCAGAGGGAGAGACTGACACTGACTAGATTACTGCAGACACACCGGAGAGCTCCGCCAGAGACAGAAAGGGAAGAAGCAAGGGAGGAAAAGGAGGTGCAGAGAAGTGGAGGAAGATTTACCTTCGTACCTTGGGAGTAAAGGAGAAATTATAGGATGCGTTTCATTAGGCTTACTTGTTCTCCCTTGCTTCCACTCTTCTTCTTTCACTTGAAAATTGTTCCCCATTCAACATCTTAGAGGAATTTCTAGATCATTGAATGCACCTGCAGGAGATGACAGGAGCAGAGGCTGCTGTAGAGGAAACACAGGAGTATACAACGTGATCTTTTTGGTATGTTTAAGGTCAAATCATTTGGATACCGAAGTCGTCATTTCCTTTAAAGGGGCCCTATTAGGTTTTCTGGGGTTTTCCCTTTCCTGCAGTGTTATATAGGTTTCCGTGCATGTAAATGGTCTGCAAAGGCTAACATCCCAAAGTTCTCTCTCCCACACAAAAGGGTGAAAAGGGGTGCAAAACAGTGCAATAGGGCCCGTTTAATTTCTTTCTTTGTTCTGTATTTCCAAGGCCTTTTATAAACTCATTGTTCAACCTCTAAATGTGTCACCAGTGGTTGTTCTGGATTGTTTAACCATATCTCAAGATCCTTTAAAGCACGTCAACTTTAACCAAGATATCATAAGGTTTGTCAATTAGACCATGAATTATGATTGAAAGCCCAAAGAACAGCGCGGTGACATTGTTTTATGAACTAATGTTTGTTGCATCTCGCTCTCCTCTAATTTCCTGTCATCTCTCCTCTGTCAGCTCACTAATTAAGTCATAACATTCCCAAAACCCTGCTGCTTGTAGCTCACTGTGGTAATCTAGAAATAGAAAACACCATTAAATTGTTTGTCCCCCAGAGAGCACTGACAAGGGTAATATTTAACTGCAAAATATCTTACTCGGTGCATGGCTTGGTCACAATTAATTAAAGAACACATTAAAGGGCTTGTTATCAAAAATATTTGTATGTAAACGGAATAATTGGCTAATATATCCTGACCAGCTTTCTCTGACATTTCAGTATCAGCTTCAAAACTCCAGCAATGGTTGCAGCTAAGGTTGAAGTAACGGCTGTTGTAACGGTTGTTATTGCAGCCAATCCTTCTTCACTTTCTCTAGTTTCTAATAATGTGTTGCACCATAACTATACAGTGACGCAGCGTCCACACGGCGGCGTGCGTTGAAGCTTGCCGGCGGGCGTGTGAAGCTCGACCAACAACCAGTCACATGAATCTCCCGCCCCGGACACACAAGCAGCGGTTTGATAGGCTAGAGCTTGTACTGGCATATGATTTGATTGGCTGACGCTTCCGTCGAAGCTTCAAAAGTTGAACATTGCTCAACTTTTGAAGCGCGCAACGCGAGCAAAGCGAAACGACGCTCCCACAATGCAGTTCGGCAAAGCGTGGCGTCACCCCATTCAAAGTGAATGGGCAGAAGCGTTTGAAGCTTCAACGCACGCCGCCGTGTGGACGGCCGTTAGTGATAACTTAAGGAGCAGCTTACAGTCCAGTTACAGTTAAGTTGTTGAAAAATGATTTAAAATTGGATTGTGGTATAATGCGTATTGTAATAGGATAGACAGACTTGTGCAGGACAGTCTGTTCATGCTCACTGGTGACAGTCTCTTCCTCTTTATCATAAAAATACATTTTCCAGATGAGCTAGTTTAATGAAAACAACTAGATCAACCGATCTGTGGCTGCGAGGGAGTATGGTCGTCTTGTGGGTTCGATCCCAGTCCGTGCAGTCAACGTGTCGATGTATCCTTGGGCAAGATACTTAACCCTGAGTTGCTCCTGAACGCATGGCCAATGGTGTGTCAATGTGAATGAATGTTAGCTACCCTTGAGCAAATGGTACTGCTCTGCATGAATGAGGTGTGAAAGGGTGAATGACTTGTTAAGTGCTTTGAGGGGTCGGAAAGACCTGATCAGGCACTTTATAAGTACAGTCCATTTACCTTTATCTTCCCAGTGTTAATACATTACTTGTATACAGTCTCAGCATGCAGGATACAGATATAAATCCATCAATCATTCACTCATTGTTATTGATGCAACACGACTTTTCTTATATCCTGAAGCTTCCCAAATTGTACTTAAACCTAAAACGAAATACCACTTAAGATGGCAGAGGGGAGTCCACAGAAGGGGAGCAAAAAAAGGGTAGGTCAACAAGCGCTTGATAAATGACTCTTCATTCGCTCAGTAGGAGTGGAAACTGCTCCAGTTGTGGCTCCTAAACACCCAAGCTGAAGTGGTTTTAGAGTGGGTGGGTTTGAGGATCAGTGTTACTTTCCACAGAGCCACTTTACTCTTTCCCATAATTCCGAAAATCTGATGCCAATTGTTCTTTAATCTGTTTCCTCCTGAGGCCTGTTGAGTTGGTTAATTGTCAAATTCGCTGAAGTTGATAATCAGTTCCAGATGGTCCAACCCACATCACAATAAACTTTCTGGAGCATTTTTGAAATCTTTTATTGGATCCAAACGCATCTTTCTTACTGCGGCATCCTGCCTCTCACACACCGTTGAGCACATTACAGGTAGTTGACAAAAAGCACAACAGGGAGCCTTGAAGCCACAGTTTCCTGCAGTCAGTCATTGAGGCGCTACAGTGGAGCAACTGGAAACCTTGATGGTGGATGATGAGTGTTTTCCATTCAATTACCCAACCCCTATTTTCTCAGTCAGCCAGAGATTCA
Organism: Notothenia rossii; assembly: GCF_949606895.1. Taxonomy (NCBI): domain Eukaryota; kingdom Metazoa; phylum Chordata; class Actinopteri; order Perciformes; family Nototheniidae; genus Notothenia; species Notothenia rossii. Next base: position 68,251,811 of record NC_136907.1, read on the forward strand.
CCCCAGTGGTTTTCCAGTCAACACTCTGCTTCCCAGCTGCTGCCTGCACTTTATCCCAGTTATCAGCTGAGAGGTGATGTTTGTCGCTAAAGCCACCGCTTTTCTCAGCTCTATCCTTAGCTCTTTGTTTTGGTCTGGAAGCGTTAGTGTTTTGGTGCATTCTCACAGATCTATGAGCATGATTTTTAAGCTAAAGTTTTGGGCATGAATGATCACATTGTACACTTCCTGCCAAGGAGCAAACGGAAATCTGACAAAGTTAGCGACTAGCTGGTGACCAGTAATAGATACAGAAGTAAAGCATGGAGCCGCTAAAGTGACGACCTTTCCCTCAGGACTTGGTTGGGACCAAACCAAAGCCAAACTAGAAGAGTGGATGTGTGACTTTAAGCAACCTGAAGAAAGATTTCAAATAATTACATTGTTTTGTAACTGCTAAATGTGTAATTTGTCAACTGTGTCCAATAGCACTTAAGCTATATTAACATAAGTATGTGTTAATGATATGATGTTGTTCCACAAAGGCACAAAAATCATCAGTAAAGTATTGCAGGTTTATGGGTACGTTCTATGCCTAATTAAAAACAGAATAAATAATAAATCAAACTTTACTTTTAAAGGTCCCCTCATATGCTTTTCCGGTTTTTCCTGCATGTAAACAATCTGGAAAGTCACAAACCCTCAAAGTACACCCTGTAGCGAGTAAAACTCTAACACAGAAAATACCTGTCTATGCTGCCCCAGAGCGCCTCGTTGGAGATTTGTCTTTTCCCACTTTTTTCTTCCGTGGCAGGTTGACGTCACTAAGTCCAAATGGATCAATCCGCTCACACACACACTCACTCAGCCTGTGCCCCGCGGAGCTCCGCATGTGTTATTTTATTTAATGTGAAGTATCAGCCCACCATTAGTTCTATAATTCATAAATTACGAATTGCACTAGAGAAAGCACTTCTTTCCGAGCCTATTGTCTGAACAGTATTAGTCCTGGTAAACATTTATTTTTAACAGTATTCCTGCTGTGAAGGCCGACTCGGCAAACAAAATATGTCATTGTTGCAGATTCCTGTTGTGACAATGACAACGTTGCAAGAACAAGTAATGGCCTAAACCATCTAAAGGCTTGAGGCGCGAGATGATTTGATTATATATATTTCCTAGTTATCCGAGAGCTTGAAGAAACCATATTTACAGCACACGCATACTGTACTTGTCATATCCGTCAGAAAACAAATGTACACAGGGCTGAGGCCACTTGCTCACATGCATATGTACTGTGCATTATGGGCCCAGCCTGATCGAAAGCTAATGGAGCAGAAATGTCCTTGAAAGTTAAAAGACGCCTGTGAAATTGCAAATGCAGAGCCAAAAAACTGCGGTCCGCTAAATTGCAGAATCCTCTCTGTATTTACCCTGTCAACATGTCATTTGTTGATTTGTCAAACATTCACACATGGGCGGTTTAGCCGTCCCCCTGTGGTCCACTGTATGCAAATTGTGCAGGGCTCTCCAATGCATTCTGGGTGAGAAATATTGGAGACAGGTTTTGGTCAGGAAAAAAAAGCCTAAAGCTAGAGGAGAGGAAAAAACAACAGAATAATGCAGCCGGCAGCAGGGGGAAATGCGGAGTCCACAGAAAACACTGCGTCAACAAAATAAAACAAGCAGTATTGAAAAAACAGACAATGGAGTGGTCAGAAAAGACTGGTTTGTACACAGAGGATGACTGAACGTTCCTCCTTTACATGGCTTCTTGCCAGTTTATATTGTTATATAAAAAATTATGTTGCTTTTTATGTACTCTAATTTGAAATACAACACCTTAAACTTAAAGCATTAAGTGATAAGAGAAGATTTAGGGTGCCATGAAGTGTGTTCTGTAAAGAAATATTCACTCATCTGTAAGGACGGTCAATAATCTCTTCATGTCTCCTGCACTGCCCGACTCTTTTTTGTCTTACACACAAAGAAATGCAGATATTTTCAAAAAGAAAACATGTCTGTATTGATTGTTGCTTGCAGCATAAAAGAGCACTCAATACACTTTTGTGATGAAAGTGTTTGCAGACATATTAAAAAGTTAGAAAAAAGGCATTCAAAAGATAAAAAAAGATTCTTGTAACTTTAACATTTTTTGCAATTAACTTTATAAGACACCGGCTTCTTATTTCTGTTTTGTGTCAAACTCACAAAACACTTTAATAGGCTAGTTTAAATTGTGCGGCTGCAAACTATGCATTGGTAAAACTCTGTAAAGTATGCATTATGTATCAAATACAAAAAAGGGGTCCTCAAAGACCACAAGGTTTCCTACATTTAAGATTTGAAATATCTGACACTGTTGACAACAATTCAAGTGGCAGATTTTTTTAATATATATTATACGGATATACTTTAGAGATTACCTTATTTTCAGGTTTCACCAAACCGAGTTATTTTCTGGACATATTTTGCATTTTATCCCGAGAACCCCTGCAGGTAACACTTTATTTTGATAGTCCATAGTTAACACTCTATAAGTCATCAGTTTCAACAACACTGTTTCAACAGACAAGTAACATGCATTTAACTAACTGCCAGTAGAATATAAGGTACATCTCAAATGTTGATCTATAGATTTGACAAAAAGTGTCCGTTGACTGTCAACATGTTATTAACCGATATTCAACCTTACTATCTGTAGATTGTGTCAACATCTTCAAAATTGACAATCAACTACTCAAAATCAATCTGTCAGTTGAAAGTCAACAGGGTCATGTCGACTATCTGTTGATAATCTGTTGAGAGTCAAGATGTCAACTAAAGATTACATTAAGCATTAGTTGATGATCAACAGATAAGCAACTTTAGACTTTAGTTGACTATTACATTAAGCATTAGTTGATGATCAACAGATAAGCAACTTTAGAGTTTAGTTGACTATCTGTTGATCGTCAACTAATCTAGAGTTGACTATCAGTATACTTTTAGTAGGCATTCTCCACTAAGCGTTTGTAGGCATGTGTTAGGACTATCCAATTAAAGTGAAAAACAGTTGAGAACAGTAGAAAGTCTATAACCTATCAACAGAACACATACATTCATCCACTAATTATATGCAACAGACATGGGAATAAAGCAAAATCTTTTGCACAACTGATCACGAACACTGGAAAACTGAAGACTGATGACTTATAGAGTGTTAACTATGGACTATTAAAATAAAGTGTTACCCCACTGCATACACTAGTATTGAGTAATACATTGATTGTACTGTACTGAAATATCAGCTGTTGCCCAAGTTTCTAGTCCAATATTGGCCATATATTTTGCTCTACTTATCTCATACGATGTTGTTCCAACCTACTGAATGACAGAGGACAACTCGAGCTGATTTCTGGAGACTCAGTGGATATGTGACAACAGATTTATTTGTTACCTGCACAAGGGATTATGCTCTAAAATCTCAGGTATTAGTGGGTTTACTAGGGGGATTATGCATTGTACTTGATTCACGGAACTGATAATGCCCAAGTGTGGAAGCAAGTGTACCCTTTATTAGAAATGATCCTGCTCTGAGAATAAGACAAGCAGCAGATGCATTAATCATCTCAGATATTCTCGGTGCTGTCAGAAGTGGGTGGTTTTCCCTCATGGCCAAGGGATATGTGACTGCAGAAAATATGTAATATTATATAGTATATACTGAGACATTCTTCTTTCTGGGTCCTTTCGGTATGAGAAATGAAGCTCCGCACTGGGACTGAGTCTCATCTCCATTACCATGTTATCTTTTTATGTGGAGCCCCTCGCGTCTTATAGATTTTGCATTAGGATTTAACAGAGCTACACGAGCAAGATTTGCATGAACATCTACATTACAGTCATTATAACTCAAAAAGCTCAGTGTTCAGTGTAAATACAGCAGATTTCCTTGTAGCTCGCTAATGTTACTGTAACTGTATATAAGCAAAAGTACTGTACACATAATACAACACATACTGTAAAGGATTTGTTTTTTACCAAAGTTAAGCCTGGCATCAAATAGCTTACAATATACCATACAATCATAAATCCAACAAACAATACCGGAAACATTCCTACAATAAAATATCAATTTGATTAAAAATTAATATTTTTGGACCATATTCTTTACACTTACACTTTTTTCTATTGGAAAAATTCATCAAATAATGGATGATTAACATATTTCGTTTTACATTTACTATTTAATCTTCTATTTTACCACCTTGCTGGACATGATATGTACCTTGTGTCAGTGTAGCTCCTGTATAAAGTAGATTGTATTTCATGAAATCATTTCTTAATGCGACATAGGGTCCAACTACTTTTATAACCATTACATTTCATTGGTTATTTGGTAGATTAACCAATTAATCTACCTGCTATTTCCTGGTTTTAATGAATTGTTCAGTCTATTTAATGCAGTGGTGGAAAGTAACGAAGTACGTTTACTCAAGTATTGTACTTAAGTACTTTTTTGACATATTTGTACTTTACTTAATTATTTCCATTCCATGCTGCTTTATACTTCTACCCTGCTACATTTCTGAGGCACATATTGTACTCTTGCGCCAGAGTGTTGAACCTGTGCCATGCGGAGACTGGAAAACAGTTGCGTTTAACTGCAGCAGTCGGCTCTCTTGAGGTCAATACAAACATTAGCTTGTACTGCCTGTAGAGATAAATACAGCACTGAAGGCACTAAATACTGATGTTCAATGATGCTCTGAAACGGAAGTGGTTTTCCTCAGCGCCTGACGACGTGCTTCACTGTGATTAAAGGAACATTCGGATATTTTTTTTCGCACCTATACCTGAATGAGCTGTTTTTGATAGTTGAATGTTTGGTTAGCTAGCTAGCAAACTACATATTCCTCTGTAGTAATGACCAGGGTTGATCATATTAGGCCTTATTTGAGATGTAGTCAGTTACTGAATACAAATGACTTGACCATTTTTAAGTAGTAAGTAGTGGTAGGTAGTCGTTTTTGTAGTTAGCAATATAATCCATTGGATTATCCAAAAACGATGTTAACATCTGAATGCATCAGGACTGCTTTAAAATGAAAATATTGCATCTTATTAAAAAGATTGAATGCAGCCCAAAAAAAAATCACAAAAAAGTTGAATGCAAATAAGAGGCATTTTGCATATTTAACAGATATAACAACTTATGATTGAAACTACGGGACTTTGTTTTTCAAGGTGTTAAACTTTCAGAGGCAGATGTGTTTTTACTTTCAGGACACTTATCTTTTCTTGGGGGTCAATAGATATCTGTTCATACTGGAGTAACACAGAAAAAAAACACCTTTGATGTGAGCCTGACCTGAATTGGCTTGGTCTGACTTTTCTTCTTTTGTTCATGGTGACACTGCCTGTACCACTTAATCGTGTGGTTGTTACTTCCACACAGTAAAATGAAGAAAGCATGTGATTTTGACAGATATATTCCTTTTTTTTCTCATTTAAATTCCTTTCAATGCCCTCTTTTACTTTCGTACAAGTCTACATTCAACCTTACAAAGTGGAAGTGTGAAGGTAGACGATGTACGTTGTAGAAACAGAGTTATGTTATCTCTCTTTTAGTTAATTAAAGCTGTTATTTATGTCACATCCTGAATATGTGTTTCAGGCTCCGGCAGATTCCAAACTGTCATTTTTCACACAGTCTTTCAAGCAGATGACATGTCCTGATGAAACTACCTTTCTTACCCTCTTCATCCATAATGCAAACAGCTAATCCATGGTCTTTCTTGTTTCTGTTTTGTTTCTTTGCAGTTAGGGGAGGAAACCTTCAACCGTGCCAAGTTGTTGAACGTTGGCTACACAGAGGCTATGAAGGATGGGGAGTACGACTGCTTCATCTTCAGCGACGTGGACCTGATCCCGATGGACGACCGCAACCTTTACCACTGCTACGACCAGCCCAGGCACTTCGCCATCGCCATGGACAAGTTCGGCTTCAGGTGAGGGGACGGTTTCAGCTTGGCGTGCGTTCTTAGTGCGGACCAGGGAGCGTTAGATTAATTTAAAGTTACTTTGTTGATCACAAATTGGGGAAATTGTTTGTTCACAGCAGCATGAAAACAAGGCATTGCACGTAAATTAAAGAATAAAACAGTAAATATATACATTTTGACTTTAGATAATATTCATAGACAGTAAATATCCACATATCAACACATATATCTATATCTATAGAGTATCTCTATGGAATACACAATATAAAAATACATGGTGTCCAACCTTCTACGCAACCTATTTACTTGCTATTTACCGAAACAAGACATGACACTCAGGAGCATTTCAGTTCAGCCTATTTAATGGAATATACGGTACGGTATTTGTTAGTCTTAAAAAAAACATCAAGTAAAAAGTCCCACACACATGCAGCTAATAAACACGCACTACAGAGAATTGTAATGCTATTGTTGCAGATGGGTTCTGCATGTGTTACCTATATAAGCTTGCACTTCTTTTTGAATATAAATATGTTTAATATTGAAATGCAGTTGTCTGTGTTTAACAAAAACAATTAGAGGTGGCATACAGCCTTATATTTCACAGGCAATAGACAGAGCAGTATTTAATTTGACTAAATCTCATTATACTTTGAAATCCTTTTCTGAAGCCCAAATTAGCATGAAAATGCCTCCTGGTTCACTGCTGCCAATTTTATCTCGTCATACTTCTGTAGTTCTAACAAGAGCCAATAATACGAAGTGTATCTAACAAGTCTAGACTACAGTTTGTGCAAAGACCCTTATTAGTGTTGAAAACTGTGTTCCAAATAATAGAGCTGCTAAACCAACCTGTTGCTGAGCGAACTACTGCAGCCAGAATCCATTATCTGTGTGTTTTCCATATTTTATACCAGCAAGGCCCTGATCTTGTTTTATTGTGCCATCATTTATGAGAAATTCACAGACGAGAATCAGAAAACGTTATTGTAAGAACACGGAATAAGAAATAATGTTTTAATGAGGGAACACCGTGTTCACTAGATTTACTCTGATAGTGGGAGACATGTGACGCAGTGGATAGAGCCTTGGTGTTGGGATCAGGGGGTCACAGGTTCAAACCCCACTGCAGTCAGCATGTCGTTGTGTCCCTGGGCAAGACATTTCACCCCAAATTGCTCCTGTGGGGATTGCCCACAGTATTGAGTATGTAAGTTGCTTTGGATAAAAGCGTCTAACAAGTGACATGTAATGTAGTGTTTTTAAAGTCTGATATGGTATGTGAAATATTTGTACCTGTTCTTTTGGAAAAGACGCATTTTCAGTGATCTTATTTAATGTAATACACACAGTAAAAGGATAATACGCACATTAGAGTATAGACTATTAATTTATTGACAAAATAACTTTTTTCTAATCCATCAAGTAGTAGCTTAAAATGTTATCCAAGCGTCTCAGTTATTTTGATTTGACTGCTTTTCTTTGACTTAAGTGATCCCAAATGAAATACTGTGTTTGTTTCAAGGTATTGGTCATCCCCTTTAAGAATTTGTGTGTTCATTTTCACCATGTTCTGATACTGTGAAGGCCAAACAACGAATAAATAAGTCTGAACGAAAAACAGCAATAGAAAATGAATTAATATAACTGGATTGCTAGTTGCATCCTAAATGACAACAAACCATCTATAGCAGATTGATCTTGTTGCATGAATGGTAATACGTAGAAGGTCAAGAGTTTCCCCATGAGAGAGCATTTTTAAAGGATGTTTTTTTATCAAATTGCAGTGTAAGCACAAGAGCTTCAAAGTCTACTGCATCCTCACAGCACTGCATTTTAGCATCCTGTTTTAGTTGTGTTATTCTTTTTGCTTAATAACAACACACCTGCCCTCAATTATCTAAAAGCAGCAGAAGTGTTGATTAAGTGCCTAACATGGCTAATGAATGTGACCCATCCACTCCAAAAGCTGTCACCCACCAGAGTTATCCTGCTGAAAACTCCTCAGGAGCTGCTGATGAAGTACTCAATAAGCTAATGCTATCTGGCAACCAATATAACACCAGGTGGTAAGCACGGTTATAGCTAACATTAGCAAAGAATCACAAACTGTTAAGAGGTTCCTGTGGAGTTTTTCGACTGCTAAACATTTTATGGAAAATGGAATACAAATAAAACCTTGTGTTTTTAGTGAGCTGAAGGTCACATGGTTGCAAAGAGATCATATTTGGACATTGTTCCAAAGGGCAAAGTGGTCTGAGTCAATCTACCAACTTTATTTTAACATCTAGCTAGCTAGCGAACAATCAACACAAATAAGGTAATTGACGATAACCTTTGGCAAAGATGAAATGTTATATTTTATCTGAGTCATTTCAGGAAGACGACCTTAGCTACTGTCAAATGTAAAAAGCACTATAAGTGTTTTTTAGGCTGAAAATATTGCCAGTGAAAGTCAGGTCACATTAAGTACCGTTCCATTACCTTAGCACCTCAAAACACCTGGCTGCTCTCTCCGGAGAGAGGGTCACCTTGAAGTCCTTTCCACAAAAGCATTTCACAAATTATGCTCTTTAAGGATCTTACACAGTGTGTTATGTTTTATTATCATTATAGTGTACAGAATTCTGTGGATGTTTAAACACTTGTTCCCTGGGTAAGCACATTATGAGTGTGCTACAGGCCATTTGCATATTTACGGAGGGCACATTTATGCTTGGCCGTGACCTTCTTCTGGCAACGTTAGCACTTTGTTCAGTGAATGTGTTAACATGTTTTGGGAAGATTTAAAGAGAGGCAATATGTGAAATATGACATTTGTAACAGGACACATGAAGCTAAGAACAAGATGCTAAAAAAACGTTTCTACCTGTTTAGGTTACAGATTAAAACTTAAATTCAGTGTTTGGTTAGTTTCAAATCTTCCATACAAAATAAAACTGATATAAAACTTGTAAAAAAAAGCTGATGCTGGAAAAACTGTTTAAGTATTCTACTACTACTACTACTGTGTCAAAAACACACACACACACACACACACACACACACACACACACACACACACACACACACACACACACACACACACACACACACACACACACACACACACACACACGCGCACACACACACACACACACACACACACACACACACACACACACACACACACACACACCGCCCTCCCCTTGTTGCTGGGAGGAGTTGTGCAGAAACATATGGTCTCATTACTTTCTTCTTGTCATCTTTCAATAGGGAGCTGTCATACTTTTGATGACACATATTCTCGATTTTATACACACACACACACACACACACACACACACACACACACACACACACACACACACACACACACACACACATATACACACACGCACAAAAGCACACATGAATCAGCCTCTGGTTAGACTTCAGGCGCTGTCATGACACTCGCAGCTGATGTCCGTTCCACTGCACTGGTCTCACGACTTTTGAGGAAAAAATAAAATGCCTGTCTGCCTTTTACACACACACAAACACACACACGTAAGCACGCACACACGTACGCACGCACATACACACACACACACACACACACGCACACACACACACACACACACACACACAAGGCTGCTACACTCTTCCATAATTTATTTGTTCTTTCTGACCTTCTGTCTTCCCTTTTATTTTATGTATCTCTTATTTTCTCATCTTCATTTTTCATTATTGATTCTCTTATAAACACTAATATCATGATTGGACATTTACCAAATTACATGTTGTGCTTTTCTTTTCTTTTTTTTGTAAATGACCAAAGCCGAACTTTGGAAACTTCTATCATCAAAGCTATAAATGTAACTTGGTTTAAAGCCGGCTGTGTTCTAAGCACCAGAGGTCTGCTGTACGTTGATGTGGGGATAATGCGGTCCCTCTTCACACACGGTCATTTCATAATGCGTTGAGCAGATTATATGGATGTGGATTATCCATTTAGTGTAGAAAGGCACCCATACATTATTCACTTTAAAACACATCAAAGACACATGAGGAAGAGATCTGATTGCCACAAGAGGTTATTCAAATGTAAATGGTGGAGTCTTTGAACGCCACATATTAAAACCTGAGATTCATGGATGATTTCAGATTAACATGAATTATGACGCTTTCCCATTTCAGGGTCATTGTTGCTGTTGAGTCCACATTTAGCATAAACACTGTTACTGCAAAGAACCTTTATTTATTAATATGGTAAAAGGAATATTTTAATTGGGTTTTCATTTTACCCTTTGGCAGCCTTAAATATGCTTTCACATAAAGGACTCAAGACATTTATATATTTTTTCTATATAAAGAAATGCATTTATTTTTCTCTCATCAACTTGTTTACACAGACTTGCAGCTGAGCAGAGAGTTGATCTTTCTTCTCTCTGAAGGGTCTTGTTTGATAAGGCCACTTATATGACCTTTCACTACTTCCTTTCATAACTCATCATAACTCCTTTTCTCTCCCTCCTTCAGGCTGCCATACGCCGGCTACTTTGGAGGAGTTTCAGGACTCAGTAAAAAACAGTTTCTGAAGATAAACGGCTTCCCCAACGAGTACTGGGGCTGGGGGGGGGAGGACGACGACATCTACAACAGGTGAGAGTGGAGGCATGAAGCATGAGCTGCTGAATCTGCCACTTGATTTCTTCACTAATACGATTTAGCCTCATTCAACCTAATAGATTCCTTTTTAATTTGCCAAATAGTTCAATAAAAGTTAAACTTCACTAACAGCAAGATGCCATCTGTCTAGGTTATGTTATGACAGGGTGTCCTCGGGGCCTTAAAATGTATTAAAAGTTGATAAATAAATTTAGCGAAAATTAAGGCTATTAAAAAGTATTAAACGGCATTTTACAAATTATTACATTTTGTAGCTTGTTTTCAATAAGTATATAAATTGTCCAAAGAGATTATTCTACAGTTTGCTTGAATGTAGGTGTGTAGTGTGATTCTGTGTAGTTTATTTATGGCATCCCGTTGGATTTGACGGTGAAGGTCCGTTTACGCCGGTTGCTAAACAACATCGTTATGGGGAAATGCAAGTTTTCGTCCATATGGTTGGAAGACAAGGAGGAAGGACAATCAATACTGTATATAGTGAATGTGAGGTAAAGTGTGTCGCCAAGGTAACCGGCTAAAACTCCAAGTGGCGATGAGGTCTTAAAATGTATGGAAAGGGTCTTAAAAAAGGTCTTAAAACTAAAGGTATTACACTTGACTTCAGGATTCCTGCATATACCCTGTATAAGCTCCCTGTCAGACTGTCACACACACTCACACACATGAAAGTGATCTCATATGCACATTATTTCAGCCTCCACTGGCAGCGAAATCAAGCCTCTGGACTGAAGTGACAGGGAAGTTCTTGGTGGAGTGGATGATTTATAGTAATCGTTCACCGAAGGAGAATTATTTGCAAATAAATTAACCTTTTGAATCGCTTCAGTGAGCATGCTGAAGTTCACTAATAATATTACTGTTGAAATGTGCAGAAATCTAATCTGATAGAGGATTTCAGTTTGACAGGATGACGGAAAGGTGACTAAAGACTGCTTAAAAGAACCATTTACATCGCCATTAGTTTAACTTATCGTCTATTCAGACGGTTGTTTGGACTGAAAACGGTTGAATTACCGGTGAACTGATGATCTGACTATTAATCAAATCAAAATACAGAGTCATGCATTTTTGCTTGTCAGTACGGAAGAGAAAAGAATCATGAAAGCTTAATGCGTTCATTGAAATATTAAGCATATGACTAATAATACCAAATAAATTGCACCTTAATCACAGTAAGGCAAGGCAAGTTTATACAGCACCTTTCACCATAAGGACATTTAGAGTGCTTTACAGTAGACGTTTTTCATATTTCCCCAAAACTGCTGTGTTTCACGTGAACTCTGCCAGTCCATTGATGATATATAAATATATATATATATGATATAAATGCCCGCTTCAGATTGCTGAACGACTGAAACATCAACACAAGATTTTCAAAAATTGCAAGCTGTAACGTCAGATTTTCTTCTAGAGAACATTAATTTTAGTCACATAAACAGATACATTTGCATTCAGAGGATCCATCTTGAGTACACTAATTATAAACACTCACACACACTCTCACACAGCAGGACTGTTCTTCACAGACAGAACCCACTCTCCATCTTTATTGTCTCCTTTCTCCACTGTCGTTTTTATTTCTTTATTTTTCTCTCTGTGTCCCGCTGTCACTCTCACACTGTGAAGCTTATCTTTGTCCTCTGTAATAGAATTATAAGAAAACTGAGAAAAGAGCATTTGGAAATTGGTGTTTTTGAGAATGGAGTGTGTCGGTAGACGCGCTTCTCAGAAGATTACAGTTGTTTGTCAGAGTCTGGCAAGATGTGATAAAAGAGGTGTGTGTGTGTGTGTGTGTGTGTGTGTGTGTGTGTGTGTGTGTGTGTGTGTGTGTGTGTGTGTGTGTGTGTGTGTGTGTGTGTGTGTGTGTGTGTGTGTGTGTGTGTGTGTGTGTGTGTGTGTGTGTGTGTGTGTGTGTGTGTGTGTGTGTGTGTGTGTGTGTGTGTGTGTGTGTGTGCAATTACATGCCTAATGATGACAGATAAAGTGAGACCTCTAACTTTTTATTGGATGATAGCTGAAGTAGGTCATCAGATGCCGTAGATTTCCCTTGAGATGTTTTCTGCAATCAAGCTGCGCTATTTAAACTGCTATGAAAAGTGAAGTGACGTGTAGAATTATAATTAAAATTCCAATTTTAAGACATTTACTTTTACAATTCAAATTAACTTGACTTGTTTACCAAAATATATATTGAAAATGTCCCCCTTGGAAAGACAATGGAAACCCCAACGGACAATCCTCCAGTCATTTTCTTTTGAATCAACAAGCAAATATGTCTTTGAAGCTTTTCCTTCTTGTATAGTTGTTTTTTACTGACAGTGGGACCATGTGATATTAAAACTTTTGCTTAACAGTGGAAACTCTGGCTACACGAGGCAGTTACAGGATAATGGCTAATTGAATTTCCTTTCATTTTCCAAGAGTGTGTGGGGTGAGTTGCTTTAATGATGTCAGTGGGGCATCCTGGTGGCGTAAGATTCCATCCATATAACCACTACAGTGTCCCTCTCCTTTATCTTCTCAGCTCTTCGTTAGAAACCAAAAGTCTTTCAACTATGATACTCTTATTTTTCGATTGCGTGTGACTAAAACTTTCCAAATATATAATTATCTCTGATTGTCCATCACAAAAAACATCTCTTATAGTGCTTTGAAATCATAGGGAACAAACACTCAGATGTGTCTAACTCCAGTGGTGCAAAAACTGAAACACACAAAATGTGATATATTGAGTTTTAAGAAGACTGTGAATCTAATGCCAGGTATAATAGAAACAGGATTGACTCCACACTAACAATAAGGTTACCCTCAGTTCTCTCCACTTTCTCTCCTTGTTTTTTATTGCAAACTGAGGTCCTGAAAATCCCTAAGTCAATCTCATAATAAATTAATGGAAAAAAACAACAACATTGGCAGAAACAAGCGCATAAAGCTGAGCATGAAGATTTTTTTTTTTTGCTTTATTCTTAGACTCACACACTCCCCTCCCACCATCCACCCTCGCTTTTCAGGGCTGGCTTGTTTATAAGCCTTTCACAGAGCAATCTGAAGGAAATGCCCTTGAAAACACACTTTGACAAGCTGTTGGAAGAGACATTGTGTGGAAAGGGCTGTGTGTGGATGCAACTGAGGCTACAAGCAAGCTGAAAAGTCTCCTCTCAGACTGCCAGAAGATTGGGATGTGTGGAGACGGGTGGTGATGTCATCAAAATGCCCCAACGGACCTCAGGCTGCTGACCTAACCTGCTACAATCACGTCATAGTTTTAATGTGTCCAATACTACTATCATTAGTGCTAATTAACCAATGCTAGCTTTCCTTCAAGTACTTTCTTTTACATTTCAAGCATAACTTTCTTTTGTTATCTGTCTACAGTTGAAAAGGTTTTAACAATAAGAGCTGTAGTGGCGTGCAAAGGAGAGGACGGAGTCTCCAGCTGAGCGCGCTAACAGGCCGGCTCAGTCTCTCAGGACTCTTTGAAACAACTCAACCAGGGGAAGATACAGGGATAGAGCCTGTGAAATCTGCCCATTTTGTTTTCTCTGGCTTTAAAAGGGAGCAAAGTTCACAGGTTTGAAACATGCAAGCCGTCTGGTGTCTAGTCGTAGAGTTCTTGAACGTGACACCAAATCTCCACCTGCTCTCTCTTTGAAAGCTGCTCCGGAGAAAAAGTCAACTAAATGACCAAATTGATCTTTTACCTTCTTCTTCAGCTTCTCACCCTATTTTCCCTCTAACTGCACATCCCTTTGTATATCTCTTATCTCTTGCTTCACCCCCAGCTATTTCCTTTTTTGCTGGTTTTGATGCCACAGACCATGGCACGGCCACTGCCTGAAATGGCTCCTGCTAGATGAATGCCTTCCCGAGGGAACTTCCTGTCTGTGCTGCTCAGTGTGGCCTAAGCCCGTGGCGAAGAAGACACATGCCACCTACACAATTACGTGTGCCACTTTAACCCACTCCCACCACTGTGTAAAAACGTTGTTGGATATTAAAAAGAGAGAGGAGCAGAAAGGGGAAGGGGTTACTTGCAGCAGTCGCCTTGGGCAGAAACTGTACCTGTCCCAGGGGCTTCCATAGCAGACCAGACTTCAACACAAACACTCCGCACAACGACTGCAAGTGTTTCTGGGAAGCCTTGACAATGCTGTTAGTCAGGATATTTCTGGCTTGACACGTAGAGGATGCTGACTCTTTGATGAGTTAAATCGCATCTTCTGTTGGAGGATGTCTCCACCCTCGGGTCATTTCAGAAAACACTGGAAAGTCTCAAATCCCTTGTTAGATCTTTCTTTCTCCTTTTCTTCTGGATGGCTACGCTTGCCTCGCCATCAATCATATTATATGTTCATATTTCTATGTGTGTGTTTCTCTCTCCAATTCATTTATATATTTGTTTAAAGAGCTCTATTAGGCCCTTTTTAAAGAGGCAAATGCAAGACACGATGGAAAAACTAGGGTGGATCAATATAAGCATTGAGTCACAACTAGGGCTGAACGATTAATCGATTTAAAATCGAAATCGCGATTTGAAATGATGCGATAGTCAAATCGCAAAGCCTGCGATTTTTTTTAACATTTTTTTTTTTTTACAATTTCTTTTTTTTTTCTTCTTGTGTGTCAGTCATCCACACCAATCAGAAGTGCCGTGCTCCACATGTACCAGCCGTTGTTAACCAATCAGAAGTGGCCAATGATAGAAGGTGATAGACAGATTGATCCAATCACCTGCCAAGTATTTTTGAAAGTGCCTGCCCTTTTCCAAATGGCTTCCAATGGAGCTTTCCTAGATGGTTTGGTGAAACAAACCATCTGAGTCATGTTAGTAATGCTCCATCACATGTTTCTATTACAGGGTGAATCTTAAACTGAAGCTTGACTTTAAAGCAACCCAACGAAAGTTTCATGTAAGTTTAGTTCTTTCACTCGTAGCTCGGGTGCTAGAGACAGGAGCATGTTGATACGACCTTCCTAGCCGGAGTTATGGCCGCATTTTACAATAAACTTACGTTGGGTCCAGAGTTCCCGTTAGCCGATAATTACCGGACTATGACCGGTAAAATATGCTGAAGACCGGCAAATCTAAATCTCTCTGGTCAAAGTGTCCGCCTGTCCGGTCAAAAATAATTTCCCCTTAGCGCAATACCGCATCGCAACTTGCGCCACTTATGTGACAGACAAAAGAGTATGTGACAGACAAGAATAGTCAATTCTAATGTCTAACACTTAATTTGGAGAAAGAGATGTCCTGTATGGGTTGATTGTTCGTTGATCTGTTGGTAATGCCTCGGGGTTCCGGTGGGCATGTAAACAAATGCATAATGCTGCGCTATACTTTGCGGCCTCACCCGGTTGCATAGCGGCGCTTATTGTTTAGGTGTCTTTTAATAAGCAGGTAGTCCTATCATTAGCTAGAACTAGCTAGATCTGATCGATATGGACATACACGCGAGTGAAGTCTAATCTGACGGGAGAGAGAGATCAGCTGCTGCTGACGAGTCGACACGCAGCTCTGCATAATCACCTGCAGCGGTGAGCGGAACAACATACACACTTCAGGTTAGAATATCACACATAGCTATTTTTAATTACCTCTCAAACTACCTAAAATAGTTATAGATATGTTTAGTTTTACTGTCGGGTCACTCATTGCTGATCCTTGAGCTGCATGATACTGACGGTCTGTCAGGAGAGGGAGAGAGCGCTCCGTTTATTATTCCCGTGTTATTGTAAGTTACTGTACACTTTTGAATGATGTACATATTTGATATCGAGTCATATCAATTTGTTTTAAAGCTCAATAAATAACAAAGAAGACCTTTGACCGGCACTTTTCAAATTTTGTCCGGAAGATTTCAACTTTAATGGACATGTTGACCGGCGAAAAAATATTATAACGGGAACTCTGGTTGGGTCGCTTAAAAACAAATATCGCAATTCGAATCGCAATCGCAATATTTGTCAGAAAAATCGCAATTAAATTTTTTCCCAAAATCGTGCAGCCCTAGTCACAACTTATATATTTTGAATTAATTGAGGCCAATTGTGTTTTCTAACATTTGGTCACACTACATGTGTTACTGATGAATATCGATACTGAACAAAATCTCTGTGGGATCTATTCCAATGGCTTGTAACCCATCCAATGATCTGAAGTGTTTCCTTTTAATCTATTTCCTCCAGTAGTAGGGACAAGATCTTTTTCGAGTTCAAAACCACTTACATCTATTTCCTCCTCTCATGCTCCCTCTTTGTCGGAATGTATCAGAGGGCACAATAATGAGGGATGCACTAATAGAAACATCAAGTACAGCGAGGCAAGGGGAGGCTTGGAAAGGTGCTCAGGAAGAAAATGAGAAACAAGTGCAGGGAGTGGAGAGGGAGAAAGAAGACAGAGGGAGGGAAAGGGTCAGAGAAATGAAGCATTGAGCTGCAGGTAGGGACCGGAAAAAGCGCCACAGTCAGCAGCTGCTGGGACAAGGAGGCCACATGTTAGGAAGCGCTGCCAGAAACTGACCCAAAGTCATCATATTCAGCTTTTTCTTGCAGAAAATGAAGCCTACAGTACCTGTGAATATTTGTATAATGTGACTGTCAGTGAGTGGAAACTGCTGCAGATTCATATGGATCTTTTAAGGATCTAATTCTTGCTAAAAAAAGAACAACATATTGAATTTTTTTTCCTTGTTCATGTCTCTGAAAAAAAGCAGCTTTTCACATATAATCTTTTATTTCAGTGTAATTGAACAACCCTTTTTTATTAAAAGCATGCATCAGTCTGTGGGTGTTTTTCAATCCCAAGTAAAGCTGCTCCAGAGCCACTATTTCAAGCATACTACGTCATCGAGTGCCGCCGAAGGACTGTTCCAATGTCCAGCATACTTGGAATTCTACCGAGCCCGGCGTACTTCGTAACGAGAAATTTCGAGGCTGCACATGGGTAGACTCCGCAGTCTAACAATCCCCACAATGCTTTGCGCACGGACCAATTTCCCCAAATCTGTGGCGGAAAATGTAAGGCGGGGCCTCTCATATGACGCACACCTGCACACTTGCTCGCCTGTTCCACTCGACATTGAGAAACACCCCGTGTATAGAGAAACAGACGACAGGACATTTGAAAGTGTATTGCTCTGTTTAGCACCCAGATGTGTTCCTGCTGAGATAGAGATCTTCTCTCCTGCTCACACCCACACACCTTACTTTCTATTACTTTCTCTCTGCTGTGCATAGCTTCTTCACACACCACCACCACCGTCATCATCACCACCACCCACTACTCCTCCTCCTCCTCTTTCTCTCACATCTAATTTCTCAGATTTAGCTCCCATTTCTCCTCCACTCCATTGCTCTAATGCAATTAACTCCACCGGTGGGAATAAAAGAGGAGAGCTGGAGAAATTCCTGATTAATCCGATCCAGTAAGTCTCTTGTGTGTGTGTGTGTGTGTGTGTGTGTGTGTGTGTGTGTGTGTGTGTGTGTGTGTGTGTGTGTGTGTGTGTGTGTGTGTGTGTGTGTGTGTGTGTGTGTGTGTGTGTGTGTGTGTGTGTGTGTGTGTGTGTGTGTGTGTGTGTGTGTGTGTGTGTGTGTGTGTGTGTGTGTGTGTGTGTGTGTGTGTCCACACACACACACACACACACAATTCTCGGAATCAGGCGGCTAATGCAGCTTTTCATGGTATATCCTATTAATGGTGAGATAGGAGGCTGAGGTTCTGGACAGCTGGCAGCTTTAATGGACAAGTTGACTATTTTATTTAAGTAGATAATACGTTCGATACCAAGTCTTTGTGGAGCCTTTCAGAACAAAATAGCCTTTTTGTATATAAGCCTTAAAGATATCGCCCTGCAGCAGAAGTATGAAATGTTTGGTTTGCAATATCAATTGAACACCTATCTTACACAGTGTAAACACTGACCTTTAAAGAGAGGACTGACATCTTCTATATGTTTTAAAGAGGTCATTTCTGGATTGAATTACATTGAAAGGCTTTTGCCTAAATTATAACACTTTCCCTTTCTTTCAGTCCTCACAGAAAGATGCATTAGGGATGGGTAAATTAGCATTATCTTTCAAATCCAGCAGCCAAAACATAATTATGGTCCATTCAGCATAGAATGTGTTTGCCTGATACGTATAAATATATATAAATATATATATAAGCAAGTAGCATGGATCTGTTATCCTGACCAAGAAAATCAGGGTAGTTAACTTCTGTCTAAATGTTATTTTAGCCTACTGCTCCAAGTGGTATTGACTTGATTCTCAAAAAAACAGTTTTGCTTGAGGGTACCCCAAAGTAACACATTTCACAGCAGCCACCCTCCCGCTGTGTTTCAGTGGAGGTGGCTGTCTTATGTGTCGGCTCGGGATTATATACATCACACTGGGGAACACTAAAGCTTTCCATCCTGCAGCTCCGCTGTATCCTCAGTGTCCCATCCCTTACATAATGTTCACACTGCGATGTCACGCCACGTTACTGCCTACCGCCTGTCAGAGGAGGGGAGAATAATGACTGCACTGATGTGTTGTTGGGAGTGTGTGTAAGCAAGTGTGTGTTGGTGCTCTAGCTACATTTTAGTTTTGGTCAAGGACAAAATTATTTGCTGTCTACAGGAATAAAGAGAAGCCAGTTGATTGGCTACTTCACAGCTCATTACAACACACATGTGCATGGAAAAAAGCACACCCTCAAAGCACACCTACAAGGTCACAGCCAAAGTGGATGTTTCTTTTAGACAGTTTTTGTCTGGTTTCAAAGTGTCCCTCTGAAGCCTTATTAGACCTAAAACCCTGAGCTTCATTTATCAAACAATAGGTGAGTGTATTAGAGCATGTGCATGGAATAATAACGTGTGTGTGTGTGTGTGTGTGTGTGTGTGTGTGTGTGTGTGTGTGTGTGTGTGTGTGTGTGTGTGTGTGTGTGTGTGTGTGTGTGTGTGTGTGTGTGTGTGTGTGTGTGTGTGTGTGTGTGTGTGTGTGTGTGTGTGTGTGTGTGTGTGTGTGTGTGTGTGTGTGTGTGTGTGTGTGTGTTTCTTTTTGTGTACAAGAAACTTGGACTTGCCTGTAATCATCATGCAAAGTGTCGTATTAACACATGACGAGATGGAGAGCCAGCCCACCCTCAGGGAGGTTTTAATCAGACTTTCAAAATGTAATTTTTGAATGCAGGCAGAGATGCAGTAGTAAGGATACAGATTTTGTAGAATCTCTGATTATGTTTTACATAAGCCAGTGCTTCTCAAAGTGTGGTCCGCGGACCACTGGTGGTCCGTGAGTATACCGTATATTTAAGTTTTCCGCACTCTCGCGGGAATATCTCCGCAATGGAGCGAGGTTAAGTTTCATAATATAGCCCAGCGCAGTACCTTCATCACACATGTTGCCACTTGTTTGTTCCATTTTTAGGCGATTTGTAATCTGTTCTAGAAAAACGATGCGATTTTGGGATATTTGTGGAGTTAGGTGGTCCGCGTGTTTTTTTTTTATTGGTTAAGTGGTCCTTGGTATGAAAAAGTTTGAGAAACACTGACATAGGCAAACACACTTTGATATTTTTGAGAAGACCGAAAACTGCTTCCATTTCCTCTGAAGAGTATTTCATTAAACACAAATATTTGACAACACTGAGATGCTGAAAGTGTTACAATCTAGATGACCATCCCTTCAGAAGCTTGAGCTTTTCAAACACTAAAATGTGGTCACACAGACTTGAAAGTGCTGTAATCCTTTCTCTACACAGATTATTGATTCATTAATGAGCACATTTGATCTTCCAGTTAAAATGACCAAGTTCTAAAAAGTGTTTTGGCTCAGAACCTCAAATGAAGTCAATTCATGTCAACTTCTTGCAGACAACCACAACACATGCACAAAAGTGGATTCTTAACCGTCACAGGCGACCAAATTAAATGTAATGTAGGACTTCCTTTGCAGGTCTTTCTCTTGTGATGCAGTATTTCTACGCAGTGGAAGTACTTTTTCTGATGATCTAGATTCTACTTCTTACACCACAGCAAAAGTCATCGAAAGTCAAAACACAGCAAACCTGAAATGGTTCAAACTAAGCAAAGAAGATTGCTGATGTGCTCAAAGTAGCTTTAACTAAATTTAGTATTTTGAGTTCATACTGAATCTGATGAAGACGGACGGATTCATATTTCTAGCTGATATCACCAGAGTCAAGCCTCACACTCTGCAGGGCAACGGCACAAAGACGATTATTATAAAGATGCAGAACTGTGCATAATGCATAACTAAGCTCACTGCACTAAAAAGCTGAGGAAGAGAAGGAGAGGGCTGGCTAGCTCACTCTCACTCTGGCTCACATTATTTGCACCATAATAAATCTCTAAATTATGCAAATGCATGCTTGCTTTCATGTGCACGCGCAGACACACCGACAAAAGGCAGCCTTCTATGCATGTGTCAAGTCAGCAAAGTCACTGGATCATGAGAGAGGGAGGGAATATGTTATTTAGTTTTCCAATGCATTTATTTATAGGAGGGTTGTTTTAATGCAGTTTCGGTTTTGCCTCTTACGGGTTGATGTGCTTTTGATAGCACATGGCTACATCCTGTATTATTTACATTTCACTGGTTTGTATTGCAGAAGAGAGGAGGGATAAAAGGAGGAGGATGAAGAGGTGGAGAAAGGTTAAAATATGTGACTAGAAGGAGAGAGATAGAAAGAACAGGAGAGGATGAAGAAGCGAACAAATAAGCTGGAAATGAAGATGTTTGTAAGAAAAGACATACAGTGCTGAGAAATATTTAAATAGTGTCCAATGTTTTATAATAATTAAACCAAAAACGATTTATAGCATATTGTGTTGACATAACATTACCTAACGTGCAATTAATATAGGCCAACAAACATGCTTATCTATATACTGAAGCTAAATATAGACACGTATACACAAGAGGATGCAGATGTGCACCAGCACACACAAACACAATACCTGAATCCATGTACTTACACATGCAAGTATTCATATTAGCCTAAATAGCAACACAGTCTCACAGCATTTCGTGTTATAGTCACGAAATTAATCTATTGATTCGTGTTCACCAACACGATTTTCACATTTTTTTCGTATCACACAGAACGATTTCAAAAGCAATGTAAATAATAACAAATTTGAAGGAAAAAGAGATACAAAAAAATACAGATTTCAGTATTCTGACACAGAACGATTTTAGAAGCAATGTATTTCTATTGGTAGTATGTTTTGTGCCTGCACCAAATAAGAACAAATTAGAAGGATATTTTTTCTTTTTTTAAATACAGATTTCAGTATTCTGAGGCTCTGAGCCCCATTTCTTTTCCTCACGGACGGAAAAAAAACTCAGACATTATACAATTTTAAATAAAAGGGTTAGGGTTAGGCTTAGGGTAAGAAAATGTTTTTATGAACCACACAGCTTCTGGTCTTCCAAGACCCGAACGGACAAAAAGACGTGGTGCAGGCACGAAACATACTACCAATAGAAATACATTGCTTTTAAAATCGTTCTGTGTGGTTAAGCTAAACATAAAGCAAAGGGAAACTAGCTAGCCTTGCTCTCTCAAAAGTAAAACAATTCTAAAGCTAAGTGATTGTATAAATAGCATAACATTTTTCAAAAATAGATTTACATGAGAAGATTGACACAAAGTTCATGTTTTGTACAATATGTTGTAGCTAGTGCTAGCTGTCTGTTAGCGCAGTGTAGCAACAAGTCTTGAAGCTAACTTGCTATAGCTTCTGTACAAATTTCAAAAACATGTCGACCAACCCCTCTGAAGCTCAAATTCAGATTACTCTCCTGAGAAGGGCAATTGAGTTTACACGGTCCATTACTTGTATCCTCACTTTTAAACCATGCTACTGCTAATAAATTGTTGGGTTCAGAATTCCAGAAAAGACCGACAACTTCTAAGTTTAACTATTTATTGTAAAGAGAGCAAAAGATATATATTACTTGGTCAAGGACTCATCACGTCCTTGGGAATCACAGGCAGCAAAACTGTAATCTGTAACCACCAAATCCGCCAAGAGCCTCGAACCTCGTGCGACAATACATTTTATTACACAGGGCGTTGCCCGTACATTTATGATTGGTCAAGACTAGCTGAAGAGATACCGCGGTTTAGACTTGGTTCTCTTTGGTTGGTGCGCAGACTCAGATAGAGTGTCTTGGCAACACGATCCTCCAATCAGCATTCGGCCTGTGGAAGTCCCTCCCTACTCTCGCACCATCATACTAATTTGTTTTCTCTAACGTTTCTTCAGATATAGTGGGAAACCATAATGTTGCTTCCTAGCTTTGCGGGGAATGCGTCTCCCATACAAAGTGAAGGCCGCTGCGATGTGCTGTTCTGACCACCTCTTTGTGTTCTCTCAGTCTCTGCACTCGACCTTGCTACTTTCAATATTGCAAGCTAAACACTTGTAACGTTTCCCTTCGTTCCTCACTGCCACATAAAATGAGCACAATAAGCTTATAAAGTAATAATAAGAATCAGTCCTTCTAATGTTATATAAAAGTAGACTCCACAAAATGCTAAATCTTTGACCTTCTTTTAGCCTAAAATACCAGCTATTACCTTCAGGACGCTTAAACATTTGCCCAAAAAAAAGATAGGAGAGGAAATGAAAGAAGAGAATATAAAGAAATTGTGAAAAAGGAGAGACAGATAGAAAAGGTGGTGGTAAATAAGTCAAAAAAGGAGAAGTGATAAGATGGCTGAAGAGGGAGGAAGCGAGGCGTTTTTAAACAAGAGGAGGCATTGTCAGTGTTGGATAGACGGGCAGTTGTTGAGGAACAATATCAGGCATGGATGCTTTTTCAGACAGAGAGATTACTAAACGAATCAGAGCATTGCAACAAATACAAATTCTGTACACACATGCACTCTCCTTTGTATCATTGCAGGTATGAATGCCTCTGCTAACCCTGGGTTTAACTCAGGCTGTATGTGGAACAGATCTGTTGTTCAAGCCCATACTCCATTTGTTGTAGCATCAGATATAAATCTCTGTGTAGATTTGCCCTTGTATTGCATCTTAGTGGTCGTACAACTTTGCAGCTGTTCTCTGAGTTGTGATGTTATGCTTTGTTTGAACTGAAACACACTGCAAATCCTCGTCTTCCTCCCCAGCTGGTGTCCGCCTCTGAAGTTGAGCAATGTGTTTCTTAATGAGTCTCTGATCATAGTTCTTTCTCCCTTTTTATTGTTTTTGTTTTCAGTAAGAGCCATGAGGGGTCTCGGGTTCTTTGTGCATTTTTATGAAGTATTGTTTGTAGTTGTTCTGTTTTTGGGGGCATTTGGGATATGCACTCTTTAGGGCAATTACAATCATAAGAAGGAATGCAATATTGCTAGACCATTAGCAGCTGCAGGAAAATACATATTCTTTGGTTTTATTAAGTAGCGACATACCCTGAATCCGATTTAAAGCCTTAAAGGCAACACCTTCAGAATCCAGCCATGATTTGCAGCTTTTTTCATGTGTTGGACTAC
Source organism: Notothenia rossii (assembly GCF_949606895.1). Taxonomy (NCBI): domain Eukaryota; kingdom Metazoa; phylum Chordata; class Actinopteri; order Perciformes; family Nototheniidae; genus Notothenia; species Notothenia rossii. The sequence continues at coordinate 68,275,940 of NC_136907.1, forward strand.
TGGTTGGATAACAGAAGCTATTTAAAGACATCATATTGGGCTTTTTATTTTTGTAACAGTCAATTATGTCTTGAATTTGTCTGTTTTCTGATCACCAAAGGATTTATAAATGAATAAAAAGATTATAGCGAACCGCAGTGACGCGTCCTAAAACCCGGAAGTAAGTTAGCATTTTTACCACGTCCGGTTCCTTCGATAAAAAGCAATGCAATTTCTCCATAGGATTTTGGAAAATAGCTCAAAATAAGGTCTGTGTTTGACACACATTAAAGAGACAGATCACGTTTTGTTCTACGACATTAAATACATCAGCAGTGACCCCACTGGTGATTTTTGAAGAGTTTACGTGTCTGAAAAACGATGGTTGTTACCGAGTGGCTGAATAGGACTACAGAAGTTGTCCAGGCCATTGTACGTCATTACACCGAACACGTAAACACTCTCGCTAAGTTTGTGTGCCCCTGTTCTGCTTGAAAGCAAGTACCTGCCTCCTGCAAACTGTTCAAACAAACGCTTCAACTTGTACCATTTAGAATCTGTATTTTTGAATATGGATCTTAAGTCGGCGTGACGTTGAAGCAGCGACCCTGCTGTAGTTCGTTTATAGCATAACGTTAGCATTTTGCTTCTGGCGACTAGATTTATGATTCGAAAATTATAAAAGTAGGGTAGACATGCGGATATTATCCGGCTGAACAAAACGTGATCCGTCTCTTAAATGTGTGTCAACCACAAACCTTATTCCGAGCTATTTTCCAAAATCCTATGGAGAAATTGCATTGCGTTTTTGACGAAGGAAACGGAAGGAGTTTACTTCCGGGTTTTAGGACGCGTCATTGCGGTTCTCTATTGCCATATAAATTGCTAATGAAAATAACTGATTAATTGTTGCAATCCTATCACTTGCCCTATCATGATGGCCTTTTCCTCTGTTTTCTGACAATAAATAACACATTTACTTGAAAAACAGACATATTTATGGATAATGAAATAATTAGCTTCAGACCTTCTTATTTCCTCATGAAACATAAAGGTGGTACCCCTCTCCACTTCCTGTTGCTTTTTCTTTTATTCTGACTCTATTTCTCATCTCTCTCGTTGTCTCTTTAATTGGGTTCATTTCCCTGTTTCCCTTAACAGATGTTGTATCTGTGTGTGTTGCAGGATCACTCTGAATGGGATGAAGGTGTCCAGGCCAGACGTTCGCATCGGCCGCTACAGAATGATTAAACACGAGAGAGACAAACACAACGAGCCGAACCCACAGAGGTACTGCATCATTGTCCAAACTCTTTCTGGGGCATTTGGATCGATCGCGCTGCTTTTGTCTCAAAGCTACACAGTTCAGATGTTTCTTTCCAAATGTTTCATCGCCATGTGAGAGAATTATCGTTATGTTGCGCGGCAAAGGGCACACTATCAATAACACGCATTTATAATTAGAGATAGCTTGATAAATGTGCTGAAACATGAGCAACACAGGCAATATATGACCAGATATAAAAAAGGTTCGTAAATGTTTCTCGGTTCTTTCTCAACATGATCTGCTTCTATTCTGTCCAATGTTGCTAAAATCACATGTTAAATACATTTGAAAACCTCTAAGATGATTATATGAGAAGCCTTCCCCTTGTTATAGCAATGTCAACGCTCACTTTGTGCTCATTCACAGTTCACACCTGAGAGCTACGCAATGTTAGTCCATCGCTCCTGCAATTATTCACTGAGCAGCTCCTAAGGGAAAACTTCACACTTAATAATAATAGAATCAAATATACAATACTTATGCTAAGGGAAGGGAATTAAAAAAATATATTAATCTAATTTTCCTCAATGATTCGGTAAAATGTTATGTATGTGTCCATTGTTTCAGTGTCTTCTACACACTGGTAAGAATACCGGTTTTGTCTGGTAGAAAATAAAGAATCTTTTATGAATATTTGTATTTAAGTATATTGAGTCAGAAATTCTGTTTTGAGCTACATCACCCAAGGTTTCTTAAATCCCCCACCCCTTTGAAAAACATGAAATGGTAGCTTCTGCCCTAAATATATGCTGTAAAACTAATTCCATCACTACTGCTGCTATTGACTCAACCAAGACAAATATAAGCTAAAAGAAAAAGTGTATTGTTTTCTTGTATTGTTTCTATTTGATGAGTTTGAGATCACCCTACAGCCTTTTTCCACTGAATGATAAAACCATTTCACTCATAGCAGGATGCTAAAAGATTAATGCATGAGGCTTTTTAAATGCATGAAGACATGGACATGTTAAATAAATAAAATATACATGCATTTTAAAGATGCACTTGTCATTTCCTATATTCACAGCATTTGTAAAAATTGCTCTTCTACTAAAATGCAAGTTTCATAAATATCAACACTAGGCTGCGTCTGCTGCGATGTCATTAGATGTTGGCCGCAGATACGGAGGGGGCTTTAATATGTAAGAAGTAACACATGACTGAGCAAAATGTAAATAAAACTAATTCTCCAAGGAACACAGCTCGGCTTTTCCGGCCACTAAAAAATTGGTAGAGACGAAAAAATGGAAGGTCAAAAGGACAAAACTATTTTTAATAAACCAAAAATGGCTTTCCACAGATTCAGCCCACAGGCTTTTGTGTCGCTCTTTTTGCTACACGCATTTCAATTGCTTTTTGAACAAACGTGAACAAATGCTTTCCCTATAAATGTGTTATTTTATGGTTTGATGAATGAGATGCAATATGCAGAGATGAGCCCTTCTAGACATATTAATCACCAGGGGTATAGCACCTCACATTAAGCTGCTTAAACGTGGATTATCACTGTTTGTTCTCCTCTAAGAGCCCAGTTTTTATGCCTCGATGGACAAGGCAACGATGCCTCTCAACACAGAAATCGATATCCGCTCCAGCTGAAAGCAGATATAGTGATCTCTGTTCCCTCCTTAAATATGGTTTTAGTTTGATCTCATGTGACATTATTACATCACAGCATTTTGAACGTCAGTATTCACAGTTGACTTCAAGTGTAGCTGCGGCTCCTAAATTGTTTTATAAGAAGATTAAAAATGAGTCATGTGTGAGAGAGCAGCATCAGCCAAACACATTATGACACTTCTTATTTAGATTTTGCATACAGCCGCTAAACACGTGTTGCTTGAGTCTCTTATATATGTGTGAGAAAAGTATTCCCTACAATTTCCATTTTGGAAACTTCTTGAAACCTGGATTTGATTTAGTAATGAAAACTTAGTACTTTGGTATCAATTTACTGAAGCAATCATATCATACATGAAAGCTTAGCATAACTGTGTTTATTGCAGCTGTCTATGAATTCTTGTAAGGGCACTTTTATTCATTCCAAAGCCAGTGTAATTAATGTCATAGTTGACTCTTAAAACACATTGTTCAGCCATCAAATTATGCTTTCATGTTTGATCCATGACATTATGATTACTGATGTAAGAAATGAAAGCTTTAATAGGAACGGATTCTGTAAGAAACAGCCAGCGACTTATTTATCTCAAAACAAAAGATGATGAAACAAGAAGTGTTCGGTTGCTAAGAAGCAGAGAAGTGTTGCTCACATCCTGGCCTTACATGCATACCTTTTACTGACTGCACTTTGATGCTATCACTTACTATGTTCCCTTTGCTATGCTAACATATACAGATAAAATCCCCAACATTACACACGGCGTAAGAGCAAGGACAATTAGACACTGAGTATTTAAAATATGGCTGGAAATAACATTGGTTGAGATGTTTGAAGGGAAAGAGTCCTGCTCACCTCCTGGTCTTACATTTATAAACCTTTTTAGCGATTTTCTAACACCTACTTTTCAAATCACCTGCAGTGTGCCCGTTTCCGTGCTAAGCAATAAAGATACAAATCCACCCTCTTGTACAGGGGGCAGAGGAGTGCAAATTAAGCAGAACATGTGTTTACCTGCAAAAAGCTACTGCCAAAGCTAAAGATATGTCAGACATCCATCTAGAAGTAGTTAAACAAAAAATCTATAGCCTACTGTTCAATGGTGGCAATAACTCATAGATGTGTCTTAAAGAACCAGGCCTGTGTAATATGTCATCCATCATTGTTTTGTGTTTGTTGGAGAGAGAGATAGGAGCCGGCTATGTTTGGACTTGTCTATTTTCCTGTGTCAAAAATCAATTTATTCGACACTAGACAGAAACAAAGTGTGTGTTTGTCTGCGTAATACTCGATTTCTGTTTTCCTCTGATGTCGCTCTGCTCTCCCTCTTTTGTGTGCATTAGACCTCCTAAATAAAATTTCGCAACAACAGGGCCGCTATTTATTTGAAGCTGATCCATTATTCATAACCGTAGCAAGAGGGCAGAAAATATCTGCCTATTAGTCGGCTCAAGCGGCTTTCTCAAAAGATGCCCTTACGGACACTCATTATAGTGTCTTAGAAATGTTGGTTTAAAGGATTTTATTTTAAAAATAAGTGGTATTTTGACTTCTAAGCATGGCGGCTCAGAATAATCGGGAGCTTGTGAGGACGATTGGCTGCATCGTGGCTCTATCAAGGTGGTGCGGGTTGAGGAAATTCTCTTTTCTCATTTCATTCAGCACTTTTTAACATCATGAGGAAGGTTTTGCCATTTCTGTCGGTAGAGTCTTTGAGGGCTTTTTTATTTCTCTGATGGACAACATTTACATCATTTGATTTTCTGTATGATTGAAAACATTAGGTAGAGTTGTCGGTAGTGATGGGAATTATGGCTCTTTGAAGGGAGACGGATCTTATGGCTCCGTTCCTTTCAAAGAGACGTTCAAAAGAGACGTTTTTTAAAGGGGGAGGGGTTACTAGGTTTATCTTTAGGGAGGCTGTGGCGCAGTGGCCTAGTGCGTTGGTGTTCGGATCAGGGGAGCACAGGTTCAAACCCCACTGCAGTCAGCATGTCGTTGTGTCCCTGGGCAAGACACTTCACCCCAAATTGCTCCTGTGGGGATTGGCCACAGTACTGAGTATGTAAGTCGCTTTGGATAAAAGCGTCTAACAAGTAAAATGTAATGTAATGTAACAACAAATAAAACAAGCCGAATGGATAAACAAAAACAAATTGGTCTTCAGAAAGGAGATTCAGCAAGAAAGAAAGTGATAAAAACTAGAAAAGCTACATTTCAAAATTATTCTTGCATATCAGAAAATTACACTTGACAAATTAAATATAATATGAATTTACATATAATGTAATGTAATGTAATCTGTGAAATAATCACCAGGATAATGATTGACTGTATTGCCAGACCTAATGTCAATAATCTGCATTGTAAACATGACACAAGGTGGCGCCATATCCATGTCATTCATGTCAGTGAATGTACTACTTTGAATGTACCCTCTGCATGTGTTAAGTAAATAAAGTTGCCTTGCCTTGAATGAAATTCATGCAACTCTTAATATTAGATACTGTGTTTTTAAGTGGCGATGGAGATTATTTGTTGACCCTGCTTTAAAGAATATTTTGCCTTTACAAATGGTGTGCTTTATCACTGCCTGGGTTTTGGTTGAAGTGCATCCAAATGCTGCTACGTTTTCGCGTTTGGCTCATTTTCCATCCGAATAACACGTCGTCTACCTGTCCCGTGCCACTTGTTATGACTTCTCTCTCTCGTGTATTCCGTTAAGACCCACCCCATCTCACTCCTCGTGCTGAAACCTACCAGTCAGAGTAGGGGCGGGTCTTCACAGAATACGTTTTGGGAACAAAATCAAGCTTTTTAAAAGGCAAGTGGATTTTGGCAGGCAGTGAGTGTGGACCAACGATTGAACGATAACAAGAACGGCTCTCACCGAGTACGACTCGGTTCCCCTCGTTCGTACCGAAGAGCCGTTCAAAAGAATGGGCTCGTTCGCGACCGACACATCACTAGTTGTCAGTAACCAGGGTAGCCCTCTGATAAGTTAGTACGGTATCACACTTTAGGGAAGCTGTGCTTTAAGCTTCACTCTCACATGTTCATGCTAATATAAACATAATGACTATGCTAACATGCTGATTAGCCTTGTAGTTCTTTTTGCTGATAGCACTAAACATTACAGCTGAGGGTGATGAAGTATCGGCACATTGAACTATTGACATGATGATGATGCTAAGGGAAAATGTGATTGGATCACAGAAGTATGAATAATTCACCCTGAGGTGGTCTGTGCCAAATGTCATGTAAACAGACTGATCAACTGACTTTGCCATACGACATTGTGGCACCAGCAAGGAGAAAAAAAGACAGATCCTCATTTGAAGTTGGTGGTTAATATAAACTTAAGTAGTATAAAGAAAGGATGTTAAGATATCTTCCAGATAAACATTAAATGTTTTTAATGTTTCACTCCCTTCCTTGAGGAACTCCAGATACAGGTCAGAGATTTACCAGATCACTTTATAGAACGTTTGTGTGTTTTTGGATTACTCTAAGATTAGGCGATAAAGAACTTGCCAACAGACATGACTTCAAGTTTACTTTAATCAACATTGCCGTTTATGACTAACCTCCATTGAACGATACGGTGCCGAGGCCGTTTAATGTTCACATATTTTGAATATTAGGAATGAGTGTGAACCTGAAGTCCCTCTCATCTACAGCAGCAACCTACTACAGTGTCTTTGAGAAATAGCTTTTTTTAACTGTTTACTTCTCAGGCTGTACACACGTTGGCCTGTCACTCCATAACACAGATAAACTGCTTCTCTTTCCACTCTCTGTCTTCAGGTGCAGGGTTGCCTTTCTGTTTGGATTCAGATGAATGATTGAGCCTTTTAGGAGAGTTTATCGGGAGCACACGTGTAATGTTGAGTTTACCAAGGGAGGCGGTGTCTCGACTGTTTGATGAATGTTACTAGATCATAGCACAGCATACACACATCCACATGCACATATATATATGTATATTTAAATACACATTCACTCAAAATGCACACACTCTCACAAAGGAGTCCATTCTCACAGCACTTTCGTTGAGAGGCTGGTTAGGCATAGCAATGAGATATTGGGATAGCGGAAGTAAGAAAGAGGCACATTCATCACCAGCCGCGGGTATCAGTTTGCAAACACACACACACACTTTTTGTCTGGAAAACGGCACTTCATGCATTGCAAATGAATTGGTCGCTCGGTAACTTAGTTCAATATTCTATTCATATGTTCTCCTCCTGGGACAGTGCAGATACAGGGCGAGTGTTTGGGTGTGTGTCTGGCTTCTGTAATATTGTATTTACCACGAACATGGCTTTAAGTTTACTGTCTCATTCAGAATCCATTACAGGAATAGTTTAAAGTTTTGGGAAATAAAACTAACATCAGATAGCTTCAATATACTTATGAAGTCAGTTAGCTTAGCTTAGGATAAAGATGGGAAACATGTGGATAGCGCTGGTCTGGTTACAAAATCCACTCAAGCACATCTAAAGCACATACATTAACATGTTATATCTCATGTTAGCTCTTAAGGTTGCTTTGTCAGTAGTTCACATGTTACCATTGGCAAAAAGGGGGTGGAGCACCAAGATTGGTCCATAACAAAAAGGCGAATAACTTCAATACGCAAATACATATCATAGGCTAACTGTTTGTCGTAGGCTATGTGGGAGGCATAATTGCAATTATTCTTCACTGTGATTGAGTTAAAGATTATGTTTTTAAGGACACATTTTTATTGGGAATTGATTTTAGTTTCTCATAATTACTGAACTGTGTCTTCTTCATTATCATGATATACTGAATACAGCTTCTAAAAGTCCTTCTCTGGGTAAAAGACCCCTGAATTTGAGGAGAACATCCGTTTACTAGTTGTTATGTTTGCGGGATTATTCATAATGGATAGAAAGACATATTTTGGAGGAAAGCTAGCTTGTCTGTTTCTCTTAGGATCCTTGTGAAGCTGACAATTGAGCGGCCCGACCAAGCAAGGAGGCAGCGGCAGAACGTCCAAAAATATAACCCGGTGTGGGCATTTATTAAACTTGAGCACGGGACACAGCCTCAATCTTGCTGTTCCTGTGAGCACAGTCACCAGCCGCAAGGCTCTCACACACACTACCAGCCCCCCAAAACAGACGGGGCAACAGAGCCTAAATACACACACACACACTAATCAGCAATTAGACACAGGTGGGGGGGGGGAGGAGACAACACAATCAACAGCAACAGACATGGGGGAAGGGGGAACACTTTTCAACATAAAACCAGCAAACAGAGACAGACAACCTAAAGCACAGACAGATGCACACACTACATACATTTCGCCACCAACAAAGCTACACAATTCGTAACGGAGACCGAGATCTATGGCCCCAAAGATCACCTCTGTTCAGACCCGGCGTCATGGGCGGGCCCCATGGGTCCGGGCCCGCCCATCCAGGATTTGGGCCCGCCCATCCAGGATTTGGGCCCGCAGTTTTAATCAGGGCTGAATACAACATTTTAATTGTTTTATTATTATGTTTATGGTTGTTATTTGTAGGGCTCTGTCCTAATATTTGTTTTTGTTTTAAACTATGTTGAAAGATTAGTTTAAGGCTGCGCGCGAGACTGGTTTTTCGCTGGGTTGAGTCATGTGGGTGTTTGAGTGAGATGCGGCACAGCAGCCTGTCAGTTTACTCTTGCTAGGTTAGTTTGGCTATTATCATTTATATTTATCTGCAACAATGGATATCAGGAAGTGGTTCATGAAAGGAATATGGCAACTCAGCGTCAGATGCAGGCACATTAGAAGAAATCAGTTACGTTACCAACGAGCTAGCAAGCCAGCCAGGGACAAGGGAGGCTGGCAATCAATTATATTTTGAAGAGAAATTGACTCTCAAGCCGGCTCTCTCACAAACTCCGGCTCTGTGCGCAAGCAGACCGCTGCACACGCTATCTGCCTCGCTCAATCTCTCTCTCTCTCTCCCTTTCTCTCCATCGCTCAACCTCACTCCACCCTGTGTGCGCTCCTCAAGTTTGCCTGCGTGCTTGCCCAAGTTGGCACAGCGTTACAAATGTGCCACAAAACCAACCAATGGATGTAGCCTGTAATAAGACCGTCAACAGCCGTATGGCAACCTAAATCCCCTCTGTTTCCGTAACAACAATTCACGAGCCCCCTGTTGACAATTCAGATTTCCCGGGAAATGTAAGTTTCGGGGTGGGCCCGCCCTGGTAAATCAAATGCCCGCCCAGAAACGTATGTCTGCCGCCGGGTCTGCCTCTGTTACAATTCTAATTTTCATATTTGAACAAGTTTGTATTGCTCAAATTAACACTTGTGTCAAAATTAAAGGATGAAGAACAGAAGAAACAGACAGGCCAGCTGTTTCCCCCTTTATGTTTGCTAAGTTAAGCTAACCAGCTGCTCATGGTAGCATAATGACATCCAGATGTGATGATCGATCTTCGTCTCTCTGAAGGACATTACACATTTTGGGAGGACTCACTTTTTCCCCATAAATGTGTCCTCCCAAAATGTGTAATTATTCCTTTGATAAATTATTCTACAACAAGGTCAGGTGAGCCAGCTCAGAATAAACTACACCACACCAGAAAAAAGCAAAAATAGCGGCAATGACGAGCTGTCGTTGAGAACTTAAACCAGATTTGTTTTCCTGTGAGACCCTCAGTGGAATTGAAATAGAGCTTTACTTAGCCCAGTTAGCACTCTGAAAATCAGGCTAATGAATATGTAGGGGGGAATGTCTTTGTCTCGCCCTCTAACTCTCTGAAATAAAAGTAAGATAAATGAGACCAAAAGGTTTGAAACGATAGTAGCCTACAGATTGAGTAGATGCATTTGATATCCTCTTTAGTCTATAGGGATTATTTTACAGCTGATAATCTCCGTTTTCTGATAAATTCATCTAAAGATTTCTCTTTCCCTTTATTTTTAATATCAGTGTATCTGCTCCCTCCATCTGTCACTCGCTTTCTCAGAGATAAATCTATCTATGCTCCATTTCTCTCCCCTGCCATCTAGCTCTTATTTCACGTTAAACCGCTTTCTTTTCCTCCCCTCCTTCCTTCCTTTACTTGCACTCTTTCTCTTAACCGTATTCCCTTTTCCCTTTCTGAAAGAACTGGCAAGCTTTAGACCACGTTATTCTACTTATTTTTGATTGCAGTCAATTTTTCAAGGGAAAGATGCTCGACAAAAAAATTCCTGCCACTATTCAAGACAATAAAGCTCTTTTTGATTGGATTTTCGAGAGGGGAAAGTGATTCAGAGGAAGGAGAGAGATCTTCACTAGTCAGTTCTGACAAGGCTCTGTTGACTCAGTGGTCCATGTCGGACTGAATTGTCAACTCCAGTTGTTAGTCCAACATATCATTAGGCCTTTTTTTTAGCATCAGTCACGGCTGTCATTTAAAGAGTCCATGTGCGAGGCGGGGCAGTTGCACATATCAGCTCTTTCTCTGTTCACACACAAAGAAAGTGGCATTTTAAAGACGAGAGAGTTGTAAACATGCAGTTGGACGCATGCACTCTGTGGCCTCATTTCCATCATGACTGGTTGCAAAAACTGATACTTAAACGTGGTCGACAGGAGAGTTAATGATGTAATTCTGTTTTAATGTCAGAGGTTGCATCATGAGACAGTCTGACAAACTGTGGGAATGATGTTCTCATCTTGTATTCTCAAATCAAAGCAAAATGTAATGTAAGAGCAGATTCGTACCGTAACTGCTGAATCACAGCCAATGGAAAACAGATATTCACGCATAATTCAAACAAACCGAGGCGGATGTGATGGATCACTCTGTTCACTGAGTCACTGTGCAGCGCTATAGCACCACCTGTTGGTCAAGATCGATATAGTAATCAAAGCTGCATGTGTACTTCAATTAAAAACAACCCCAGGGAACTGTTTCTTCTCTTGCTTTCACGTTATTGCACTACAATTATGTAGAAGTAGAACAAATAGTTTGTTCTAGTTAGGGGTAATTATTATTGTAGAAATAATGCTTTAAAAATAGTTTAGGATTAATTTGGCAGGTGTAGTTTAATTACTTACTTATGACCTTTTTACTCCCTATATCACACGTGTCAAACTCAAGGCTCGGGGGCCAAATCAGGCCCTTCGTGGATTTAATTCTGGCCCGCAGGATAATTTCTAATTACTATTAGATCTGGCCCGCCGGTATATTACACGCACACCTTCACTCCATCCTTAGGGTTTCCTCAGCTCAGAGCCTGAGCTCAAACATTGATGAACTTGCACCCGAGATGAGATGCCAAGTATCTGGCTTGAACTAGCATCACAGAGCAGCACACTGAGTTTCCATGGATGTTTCCTTCTGCCCTTTCTTTCTTGAGACAACAGGGCATGTTTGTTTTTTTCTTTGAGTGATATTGTTTTTTTAAAGCTGTTGTTGGCCTGTGGGAAAATGTAATCATAAGAAATGACTCTGGAAAAGCTGCAGATAGAGCCATAAGAAATGAATGCATCTGATTATTTAATGTTTAATGTTTTTATAGGCAATAATTTAAGCTTTGTTAGTTCCAGGTTTAATATGTGCAATAAGTTAGTTTCAATACGTTTTGAAATAAACATTGAACCAGTCCGGCCCTCGACTGGTACCCATTTTTTTATTTTGATCCACTGTGTATTTCAGTTTGACCCCCCTGCCCTATATGTATCGACCTTATTTCAAGTTTTGGGTTGAGCTTATTTCTAATGTCTTTGGCCCTTTGGGTCTACTATACTAAATGAGATGTATCCTGTCTGTCTGCACCAGTGTTTCTCAAACTGTTTCATACCAAGGACCACTTAACCAATAACAAAAACAAAAACACTCGCGGACCACCTAACTCCACAAATATAAAAAAACATTGTTTTTCTAGAACAGATTACAAATCGCCTGAAAATGGTACAAACAAGTGGCAACATGTGTGATGAAGGCGTTGCTCCATTGCGGAGATATTCCCGCGAGAGTGCGGAAAACGGAAATGTATTTATTTATTTCAAATGTGAAATGTACCAATATACTCACGGATCACAAGTGGTCCACGGACCACACTTTGAGAAGCACTGGTCTGCACGATAAAGTTGATGTGCTTTATTTCTCTTTTTCACCTCTCTCTCTCTCTCACCCTCCAGGTTTAATAAAATCCAGAACACGAAGAACACAATGAAGAAGGACGGGATCAGCTTTCTGACCTACAGAGTGATTCAGTTCAAGAGGTACGCTCTGTACACAAATATCTCTGTGGAGATCGGCAAACCACCGCCCCGGCCTATAAAGGGCTAGAGAGCGACAGACGAAGGGAGGAAGTCGACATGCTTTGCCAGGATGGAAAAAGATGAGCAGAAGAGGGAAATCAGGAGATCACATATCCTAGACATCTGGAAAGATGCAGGAGTTAAAGGACAGAGGGAAAAGTCCCAAGCACTTAATGATCTCTTTCTCCCTCTTTACTTTTTTTTTTTGTAATTTGAGTTTGCCATTTCTGTAACAAGGACCCAGGCTCTTTCCAACAGTTTTAAGCAGCCACTGGCTTCACAGCTCCTACCTTTGCCAATCAGTGACTTCAGGATTGAAAGAGTGTGGAGCAAAGCTTGAATATCAGTGGCCGATCAAAGGTTGGCTTCAAACTTGGAAGCTGATACTTGGAGTCTTTCATTTACCAATCTTCTGAAAGCTGGAAGTCGTCAAGTGGCATATCGAGAGAGGATATTGAATTTTTTCTGGGAGTTAAGAGATGAGACAATAACGTCATTTGAAACTTTGGAAACTGTTTTGAATTATTCGCCTTCATCGAGTGGGATTTCTTGAAATATTTGACCAAGTTCATATAAACTGAAGGGAAAATGTATTTTTCATGGATACAAAGAGAGAAAGGAGATGTGGTGTTTGCCGGATTGGAAATGGAATATCAGGAATAATGAACATGGTGAACAAAAAAGCTTAAAAACATTGTGTTTCCCAAGCATTCACAGTGATGGTCAAGAGAATAACATTAACACGATATGAAAACATGCAGTGATGCTCTTTAGACTTGTACATGAAAGATTGCCTATCAAAGAAATCGTCTGACGCTCATCTTTACAAATGATGGTAATAGATGATTTCATATTAACATCTTTGTCAGGGAGTTTTGATCTAATTACTTCATCAAATCCTCCGATATCAATTAATGAATGTGTATTGTGCCTGCATCTACTGTGCTGGGACACGCTGATCCAAAATGTTCGTCAGCAGCAACAAACCCCCGAGAACTCTCTTTTTGTTCTCTTTTTTATATACATATATATATATATATATATAAACTCAAACTTTGGAAGCAGAAACTGAACTTTTGAAGTAACTCATGTGCTGGATGCAATGACGTGGAACCACCTTGGGAAAGTCATCAAATCAAAGAACCGAAGACAAGGCGGAGATACACTGACAGCCCAGTCGTGATTCTAAACCCATGTTTGGCACAAATTGGAGATTAGGTTTCTGAAAGCTTTGTTTGTTTCCTTTCACCCCCTTGAAAAAAAATAGAGATTTATTTTTAGTAATCTGGGCTTTAAATGTACATTTTTGTCTCTACACGGTGCAAACGGATTGAGTTGCATTAATTATCTCCAAGATACTGATTTGACTAAGTGGTCATTAAAAAATCTGACATTTACCACCTTTACTGGACAGCAAGGGGTTAAACTAAACCAGATTAGTAGTGGCTCATATTTTACAGGAAAAAGTCTTTTTTTAATTTGTAATTATCTCAATCAATCCATTTACTATCTCTGCTATCATTTTCTCTAAATCTTTAAGAAAAAGATGATCATATCCGGAAAGAGGAAATGATAGCTCGATATTGTTTTGCTGGTGGAAATGGTTCATTTTAAGACAGTAATGAGTTTGAGCAGTTTGACTGACATCTCTATTGCTGCTTCAGATGTTTTCCTTACTGTCAGCTCTGTATTCAAATCTACTTTATCTCACTTTTTCATTAACGATAGCTACATTTTCATAACTTTTCCTCATGTGAAAAATCCACAAACTAAATCTTAGATCATGACTTCCTCCGTCTGCTTTATCGAAGCCTTTGACTGTCTCATGTATTGTACATTACTCTTCTTCCCTTGTTTTATTTTTCCTTGTCTCCACTGTTGACGCCTAAACACCAAACTAATGCCTTCAGAAGTGATCGATACTAAAGGGGCAGGGACGGTTATTTCTTATTTAAAAGTTATGATTTGGGTACAAAATCAATGGAGGAAGTTATGTGTTTTGAGATGTAATCGAGAAATTAAACAATATTTGTTTCAGTTTTGTACATTTTAAAATATTTTCACCCATCGAAAATGGTTAAACAGGCAGAAGATTATGCAACGCAGCACCTGTTTGAATTAGGTATCATTCAGGACAAATTGGGGCTTTTATTTTGGTAAAAATAATGTACAGTATACCCTCCCCTCCCCAGCCTCGAGGCAATGATAATGCTCCCAGCTGATTGGCTCTCCGTTATCTTCGCTGAAAGCCTGTTGGACGGTTTGATTACTCCTCTCTCCGCCTCTCACACCCAAAATGCATTCACACAGTCTTCCCTTTTTTCTTTGCATTATCTCGCCTTTCATTGCCTTTTCTTTCTTTCTCTGCCAGTCCAGGCTGTGTGTGTCAATGGCACTTTGTTGTGCTTTGTGGAGGACCCACTTCAGGCACAGCTGTGTCTCACAAGAGTGCTTCTTCTTTCCATAGCTATCGACAGAGCCTCTCTTTGTGTCTCTGAATCTGTGCCACTTACTGTCTGCATCTTTATTTTTCTATCTCACTACACTTCCCTATTTGTGAATCCTTCTGTTTCCCCCCTTTGCTTATTTTTCCTTTTCACCTCCATTGATAATCTCCTGGTGATTTGAAGTGTCCTCAGTGGGCAGACTACCTGTTGAGAATAAAATATCTTCTCTATACTGTTTACAGCTTAAAAAGTGCAATATTACAGATGTGTTCACATCCACCACATATCCTGCTTCAAAATCATTGTTTTCAAGCGGTATGTTAGGTGACAACACTTCTTAAAGGTTAGTTCTAATGCAGTCATGCTTGTTTTCCTCATATTCATCTCATGTATTTGAAATCTCTAGTGATCACTCTATTGATTTTAGTGTTTTGCTTCCATATAGGTTAGAATTGGAGCAGCATATTCCGACATATCCTGACTTTTAGTTTCTAGTATGTATTTAATTCATGGCTTCAAAGTACATGTTACATGCACACTCACAACAAGTAGAAACTACAGTTTAAACTTTTAAGAAAGATTTCCTCAAGACCCCCTTTCTGGTTAAAGAACACACACATTTCCTACATTTGAAGTTGTGCGTTAAAATGGGGGAAAATATTTCTGGAATCAGCCGCTGCCTCCATCTCACAGCTCTATTAGATTATCACTTCCTGCTAAAGGCCCACTTTCATTACCTACACCTACAGCTCATTACGTTTCGGTCAAGAAAAAAAACCATGTCTCTAGCCAAAAGCGATGTAACCCTGATGTCCTGATTCCTTCTTACTTTTAAAAGCTCATTCCACAGCAAAATGATAATGCAAATTGAACTTCAAAATTAAGATGAATTCCTTTTCATTAAGGCTACTCCAATATTACAGGCAACCCTTAATGGGGTCAGTTACATGAAGAAAGCTTAGGAGTGACGGGTATTGGAACATGGATAACAAGAGAGGCCCCAATGTGTATTAAACAGAAACACGGGAGATATGTAAAAGATCAGCAGCCGAAACTCCAGCAAAAAAAGTATTTGAAACATATCATTCACTTGAGGATAGAAACCACTGTGAGGAGCGCTTGATGTTTCTTAATAGACTCTTGAGTTTTGAAGCCGTTCTACTTGTCAAGCTCACCTCAGGTGGTGGTATATTCGCAACACTTTTCTTCAAATACTTTTTTTTGCTGCAGTGAGCAGACGAGACTTCTAGGCCTGTGGGCGTTTTTAAACATTTACTCTAGCTATGTTTTTTTTGTACATTGAATGTTGAAAATGTTATATCTTATATAGAATGCATTACGTCATATCAAACCTACTTTTTCTATACAATCAATAAATCTGATGGTTAAAGATTACCTCACTGTGTTGTCACTCTTTTTTCCCAGGGTACTGAAGAAGACACTGCTGGATAAATAGAAATGTCATTATAAATTAGTTTTCACCTCGATCTGATGTAATCCTAGAGCCTTATAATGTAATATGGCCACTTTTTGGCAACCCTATTTCCTGTTTCCATGACAACTCACATTTCTGTTGTTTCTAGGGTCCCGGTGACTAAGATTACATTCAGCTTTACTCCTGTTCTTCATTTTCTCTTGTATTTTCTCTGTTGTACAAACCTATCATTAGTATGAACAACTCTGTATTGCTTCAAAGTTAAGCTCTTTTATGTTCTACTTCTTTTCTCACCCTTTTATGGTTTTGCAGAGTTTTTCTCTGGAAACAAACTGTCAGCAGAAAATGTCTGCAGGGAAATCAAGATGCTGTCCTCTCAGAGATACCAGAGCCAAAAGTCATTCAAATAAAGTAAAAAGACACAACTCAAGGAAAACACGGAGTGAGAGGTGTTTAATGGACATGGAAAGGTGTTTTGTTTTGGAATACTTTACAAGATGCCGGTGAATAGTATCGGCATATTTAATTACACTACATGATTTGTTGGTGTGATTCTTATTTGTTCCCTTTTTATTACAGGCCGTTATTTAAAGCTCCACATTTTTTTGCAGATTGTTAAATGAGGAGAACTACACCGAGAGTGGTTTCAATCATTGCATCTCACTCAGAAACACTGATACAGCAAAGCGTTTTTCACAAATGTCAATCTCTTCCTTTAACATTGAGTCTTTCAGATTATTGGGTGATATTCACTCACTTTGGTTTGAATGCCAATCTCCTCAGGAAAATATAAATGTAGAAATGGTGTAGTCATTCACAAAGTCTCATGAAGATTTAAAAGGTGTTCATAACCCTAAAAGTTTAAAACGTAATCCCAAACCTTACTGAAAGAGGCTTTTCACGGAGATTGAATGCAGCGAATTGTGTCAGGTGTAATGATATACTTCATACAGCAGCACTTGGGAGTCTTATGCTTAAGACTATGTTTAAAAAAACGCGATTCAAAGCTACACATAAACATATAACAAGACTGGTTTATTTTTGGTTTTCATTTAAAGGTCCCTCCTGTTTTAAGTGGTTAGATATTGACAAATAACAGTAGGAATATCTGCTGCATATACAACTACATAAAACAATTCAGATATCTTTCTTATAAAGGTAAATGATAACTACATTTTGAAAAGAGTGGAAATATCAAAAGGTTGTTTCTATGAAAGGCCGCACATTTGTTTTAGTCGATAACTTATAAAGCAGATCATTAAAGATGTTTTTTCTAAAGTACATGCACAACAAACATTGCTTGTGCCTAGAAACTACTGTATAGTCATAATTATGTTAGGCCATAGTCATATGAGTTATATTTCAATGGGCCTGAAAATTGAACTGCAGGATTTATACGACTGTTACAAGTTGTTAATCGCTTTGCTAAGCCATTTCCTAGTCTAAATTGCATCACAGCTGCATTCATTAGGCTGGCGCATCAACCCGTGACAAGTCAATTACAATTTTTTTATCATCAAATAATCTCATTGGCTTTGTTGCCAAGCACGTCAGAATAAAAAAAAGAACTCTACAAAAGCTTACTCGCTCATTAACTCCTAGACCCTTTGAAGAAACCATGGCCAGGCAGACAAAATAAAAAACTGTAAATATCTGAATTTTGGTGATGTTTCAAGAGCTTGTTTTTATTAGGTTTTCTTTTTGAAAACCATATTTGTTTGATTATGGGTTTTGTTTATGAATACAGATGTAACAGTAAGCTCAGGGGCTGAAGGTCAGGCCCTATACATCCAGCGTCTTATTTGACAATACTGCCGTCCATATTATTGAATTGGAGGAGATTTAATCCTGTTTTCCTTCACTGTTTTCAATGGTTTTCAAGAACTACAATTCAGTTCTTTAACTAATGATAACGTATTGTCTGTGTTTCTTCACATAGATATGGCCGTATTAGGTTATTAGGTGGCCTACTGATCTTTCACTTACCAGCCTGTATGCACTGTTTATCCTGCCAACATGTGTCTGTCTGTGTCTTAGTTAGTTGGATAGAACACAACTTAATATGGGAATATGCACCATGGAAGCACAATACAAAGTAAACTAATAAAGGCATGGACTCAGAGCCCATCCATATGACAGGACCATGCTTTTAGATAATAATTAATTTGTTCATATTGTACTTTGCACATGATAAAATTGACAAAACCGTCTGACATGGAGAAAACCAGGAGTTTGTTAACCAACGTTTCAAACTCAATGGGTCTCATCAGTGTTGCAGAAATGTTAAACGAACAAAACTCCTTGTTTAATGGGAGCTAATCTGCTTTGATGTTTTTTGGAAGTTGCAGTTAATCCCTTTTCAGCTGCAAAAGAGAATTTTTTTAGAGATGGAAGTTGATCAGACATCGGGGGATTGTATATTCTGCTGACAGTGAATCAGTTTTTATTGACGGATGGTTGTTCAGGTGTACAGTTTTTGAGGCGGGAGCAGGAGGCGAGGCGGTTTCCCTCCCAGAAGCCGGCATCCTGGCCATCGTGACAGCGGCACTTGGTGCAGGAGTCGACCCAGATGGGCTCTCCTGCAGGAATCACCTGGCTGCGGGATGCATTCACGTAGCAATTAGGACCTGCAGGGAGAGGAACAGCAGAGGTATGTAACTGCAGCTAGAAGATATTGAGATGCACATAGTGTACAATCAAGCAAACCCATCCAATGCAAATTATCAAATGCAATTGAATTACATTTGACAGAGATTAAATACTTTATTGTTCACTTTCTGTCTGCAAAGAGCATACATGTGTTTTTGGTTTGCATGTGCAAAACTGGTCTATAAAGGCACATTAAAAGACACATCACATCCATTCAGGACACATTAAAAAACATTATTTTACAATTGAAGCTACATTAAAATTAGTACCACATTCTCCATGGTGAGGTCTGAATCAAGATTAAATAAATAGATATAAAATGAGAAGTGCTGTCGAGAAAACTGCCTTCCAAAAGCAGCTGTCCTAACTGATGAAGATCTTTTATGTTCAAACATATTCTTTGCGAGGTTTTTCTTTGCACAAGGGACTCTTTGCATTTGTCCTGAGGGCGGTAGCAATAAGAAATGGCTAAGGTCATCTTAGACTTTGCAACTTTATTGTTGAACTGCTTTCCCGTGGTGATAAAACAGTGGGGTTTGTTCATACAATAGAGGAGATAAATCTCCTGTGGCATCTCTAAGAGGCCCTCTGTGCTTTATTGTTTATTCTTAAACTTACGTTCTAACTTTTTTAATGCTATTCCAAACTTACCCTCCTTGCATTCAGGGCAGCATTTCCCAGGCTGGTAATTGGGGTTGACACATGGTGGCGGGGCACAATCTGCAACTAGACAGCGGGCGATACCATCACTGTCACAAGTGCACTGCTCACATTCTGATGGCTGGGAAAACATATACACACACACAAATAGTGAGAATCAGCATCTCTCACCAAGCCCTTTTCATGCCATCTCAAAAGGGGGCGCTAGTTTCCTTCAATTTCAGGCTATACTCAAATTACATACCAACATACCAGACAGTAATTTATTGGATCAGAGTTCTGCACGGAAATACCCTGAACAATATATAATTTGGCTTATATAGGCCTACTTATGATTATAACCTGCAAGCTTGTGAAATCAGATACATTGTTGAAATATATGCTTGTGCTAGTTACACAGGATTGCAGAACAGGCTGATACCTGTATAAAGGGAACTGAGGTTTACACATAAACAGTGCTGCTCACCTTTAGTTTTTATGTGTGATTGGGTTATTATGACAAAAACTCCTTGGCTGCTTACATTTTTCTTTAGACCTGACTTTCGAGAAGGGAAACATTTAAGTAACCTTAAACATGTAAAGCCCTAAATATACAATATTATAAATGGGGACATGCATTCCCCATCTATCCTGGAAGCACAGGCCAACCCTATCTTTGCAAGTTTCAAAGCTTACGGGCTTACCTGGAAGTTCTGCCCCAGGTCGTACACCACTCCTCGGTACTCACACCCGATCTTCTCGCACCTGGGGCAGCAGTCGGACGGGTAGTGGCTCACATGGATGCATGCAGCCGGGAGAGAGGTGCACTCAGTGCGGGAACATGCAGAGCCCTCACTGGTGCATTCACACTGGGTGCAGTGATCAGATTCCAGAAAATACCATTCGCCCACGAAGTATATGCTCCCGTTGGCCTCGCAGGTGCCATCCTGTCCGGCGACTGAGAAACCAAAACCGGCCTGTGCGCAAAGAAGTAGTGCCAAAACGACCGTGCGTATTCTGCGCTCCAAGGGAGGGCTCCCACTGAAAACCATATTGAATTATATGATAACAAATAGACCAGGTTAACAAGAAACATCCACTGTAGTCCAGTTGGGATTTGGGAGAGAGATTGCGAGAGTTATTTTACATTGTTACTGAACGCAAAAGTCCTTGGCGTTACCTCAGTCCTCCGCTGAGGCTGAGCAGACCTCTGGAGGGAGCCCGGAAGGGGGTGGAGGTTGGGGGGCATAAAAAGGGAAAGTTTTATATTCACTGCTTCTCCGAGAGTTCACACGCCAGTCTCAGCTGAAGTCTTTCCCTCCCCCAATTTAACATCTTGAAGAATATTAGTGCAGTCAGACTTTTACGAGACTCCAGGGGGTCTAGTGTGTTGTCTATGGGCAATTACTAAATTATACAAAGCATATAAATCGGTATTTATAGATAATGCATGACACTGTCATTTTGTAAAGCAAAAATAAACGAAAAACAACTACAAACGGTGGGAAATATAGGGGAAAACATTTTTGAGTGTTCTCTTAATAAAAGTAAACCAACTGTTGACAGTTAAGGCAGATCTCGCGATAACTTCCCATGGCAACTGGAATGTTTACCCTGGACAGCCTTGCTAGGTTCAAGATTGGGTGAGAATGTTTTTTCCTTTTAAGCAACATTACAAACGCATATTCTGAAATGTCTAAAACGAGTTATACACAAGCAGTTTATCATGTGTTTGTTGGTGTTAGAAATACACTTTGTACACCTCGTGTTTTGGAAAATGAACATGCTAGCCTTCCTGAAAAGACGGTTAACAGTTCACCTGTTTGTCAATTAGCTAACAATGCTAAAGTTTTGCTAACAACATACAGTTGTTGTGGACAAAACTAGAGAAAGTAACATGGTAATTTGTATCTTTTTACCCATGCAGTGCAGCTTCATGCCCTTTAAACCTTTTTTGTGTGCAGAAGTTGTGAGATAAATATTTAGATATTTAACTTAGTTAATATTACAGAAAATGCTCCATTACAAGTAGAGATCAATGTAAAACTATACACATTGCAATTATATTTTACAAGATTAATAACAAATGTTAAGTTAAATCTTAAGGAATCAGCAAAGTTACTATCAATGTCAATTTAATGTAGTCGGGCAACAATTATTACAGTTTGCATAAAACTCAAGTAAAGTTAAATGGCTTGAAAATGACACATTATATTTCATTTCAGCTTGTTTTTTGTTTCTTTATTCCTAGGTTACCATTCCTATGCAGTATCCTGATGGAAACCAGCTTCGGCCAGTCCCTGTGGAGCCTGATCACTGAGCATGTTCCTGGGTCAGAGCTGTGTAAGATCCACACAGCACTGGGCTACTCTGTAGTTGACATGTACATAGAGGTGCACACTGAGGTGAGTTTCATCCCTGCACTGTTTTTTTTAGCTTTACAATTAACATGTTTTTAAGTTGGAACATTTCTTGGTTACGAAAATTGAAACACTGAATGTTGTAGGGTCTCACAAGAATACCACCAGACCATTTACAATCATTTTCACTTTAGTTCCATTTCCGGGTGGATTAAAAATATTTGCTCTGCTCAGCATTCCTTAGCAACAATTTATGATCTGCTGGGTTGTGTTATGTACGTAGTTTAGTTGGTCTTCATACACGCCTTCATTCCTAGACTTCCTAATAAAAGTGAATTGTGGGTTAACTGTCACTACGCTGAAATGCAGTCCAAATGTGAGCCAGGCAGACATACATCAATATTTTCTTTAGGCGAGCAAAACTCTCTGCCCCCAACCCTCTTGTATGGAAAGTACTTAAAATGACCTCACTAAAGAAAGACTTGGCTATCGGAAACATCCACTGCTCGTTAAATCAAGGTCACGGTTATTCAATTCTAAAGAAAAGCATGGTGACTCCTTAAGTGTGGTCACAAATATTTAATAAAATAAAATGGTCTATCATAAGTTCCAAGAGCTGAAACTCACATCATTCAATGTATGTTTTTTTTATTCCAACTTCCAATCCGTAACCTGAAGGTATTCAATAAACCTTATGATGACAAAACAGTGAAAGGCAGAAACAAAAGTTTAAAAAAAAAATCTAAATTGTTCCCTGCTGATGAACTTATCAACAAATCATTTTAGCTCTAAAGGAAATCAAACGTTACAGTGCATTAAAAAGGGCTCAGTGGTTTACCATTCATTTAAATATGGGGAAATGCGGCCTAGTCTACTGCAGAAACATTCCTTTCCATCTGAGTTACATAAGCAACGTCATGCCATGTTGCACTTAAGACCAAGTGTGTAGCTGTAGATTTCACAATGAGTTTCTTTAATCAGCACTTTCTGTGGGTTTTCAATGTCTCTGTTTTGTTTTAAGATACAACAGTGCCTCTCTCCCCTTCTCTTTCCGTCTTCTTTGCAAAATCTACTCTCCTACCGGTGCCCACTTCTGTTGTTTCGTCTTGTGTTCTTTGGTGAAATCTCTCCATCTGTAGATGTTATCAGCCTGCAGCGGGCCCACAGGCCAGGGGCTGTTTGCAGAAAAACATGTTGACAAAGTCTGTCTCGCTGACCACATATTATTTTCGTGACAGTTGATATTTTTAAATGTTACATGTAAGCATAAAACAGTCCCTTCCTCTTACCCACACACACAGGCATGCACACACTCTCATATTCAATTCACAATTACATTCTCAAATTAAATGTCTACCTACATTAAAACGATTTGATTTAAAGCACTTATCAAAGAAGCAATAAACTTGAAGTGAAACCAGAATGTTGTGGAGAAATTCAGTTCACACACACACACACACACACACACACACACACACACACACACACACACACACACACACACACACACACACACACACACACACACACACACACACACACACACACACACACACACACACACACACACACACACACACAAAACCAAGTAAGCTTAGTGAGTCAGGGGTTTGGTATAACCGGGTTAAAGAGGCTAATCCGCAACTGTTGATAAGACCGTTAGCAACACATTTTATTTGACTCTGATGTGTGTGTGTGTGTGTGTAGTAAATATAGTGTAAGTGTGTGCATATGTGTACGTGTGACTTTCAGTATTGCTCTGAGGTTTTTTTCACCTAGAGTTCAGTGAATGCAGTGGTTGGCAGCTAAGCTCTCAGACGGAAATAAAGACTTAGGCTGAGAGCTTTAAGAAAATTCTAGGGAACAAAACAAAAGCACAGAGCACCTTATTCTACTCCTTAAGTTATTACATTTACTGCAGGGTGGATCACTTCCTTTTCTTTCCTTTTTTGTCTTTCAGCCATGTAATGAATTCCATCCCTCAGTGAACCACTGTGAAAAGTAATAATTTATCTGCGCACGACTCCTCCATTCCTCAACATTGCCATTCCGGCCTTCATCAAGGTCTCCATTGTCTCCGGCGGTTAGATCAGAGGAAACATTAGCCTCTCTTTTCAAGCCTCTGTACAAGGCCAATCTCTCAGTACCTCCCTTCAGACTTTCACTCTACTGTCTCTCTGCTCGGAATGCAAATGAGCCCTTTAAGTTAAATATATTAAATAGTTCAGCTTTTAGAAGGTTTTTTTAAACTAACAAGTTTCAACAGCGCTCACTGAAAATAGCTCCTGGATGAGATCACAGCTCAGGGAGAAAGAAATAAGATCCAGGAACAACTTGTTAGCTGGTGAGCCATGAAACATCAACACCTGAAGACAGACACAGGAAGCCAGTGTTAGGGAAAACGTGTGTGTGTGTGTGTGTGTGTGTGTGTGTGTGTGTGTGTGTGTGTGTGTGTGTGTGTGTGTGTGTGTGTGTGTGTGTGTGTGTGTGTGTGTGTGTGTGTGTGTGTGTGTGTGTGTGTGTGTGTGTGTGTGTGTGTGTGTGTGTGTGTGTGTGTGTGTGTGTGTGTGTGTGTGTGTGTGTGTGTGTGTGTGTGTGTGTGTGTGTGTGTGTGTGTGTGTGTGTGTGTGTGTGTGTGTGTGTGTGTTTTCACAGCGTGCGAATGCTGGTATGTGAGTGGCCGCACACACATCAGCACACGTGGAAAGACCAGAAGCCGCGTGTTCAGTATCCTCTAGTGTATTCCTTTGAACTGAAGTCTTTAGCTGCAACATGACAGAAATGATCGGCAGGCAACAGGTGGGGAGGTGCTCATGGTATCCAGACTTCGCTGAGACACATGCACACAATTATTCACACACACCTTTTTAATGTCTTTTCTTATTTTACAAATGTTTCTCTTGGATTATGGTAAAATGTGTCAGTGCGTGTTTTGTGTAAAAAGGCACAAATGAGGTGCTGGGTATAAAAGTAAACCTATTCAACCGAATAAAGAAGAAGTCAGGCATTAAGGTTGACCGTTATTCTTTTTCACATTTCCTTGATCTGCTGTGATAATCCTATAGCAAAATGACACAGACTAAGAAACCGCCTGTTCCCTCAGCCAACAGGGCTGTTTGTCTAAAGACATGGCAACCTGGAGTTCATCAAGCTCAGTCTGTGCTACTGAAGTGTTTCTACAATTACAGACATATTAGGGATTTATTTATGTATATTATTATTTTAAAGGAAACAGTTGTGTATGCCATATAAGAAGGACTTGTTGTTCCGATGTTACTCTACTCCAACATATATTGGTTAAAAGACAGTTCAGCCGTATGTTTTCTTACTATTTATTGTATCCTGTTCAAAAAAGACAATGTTAAATGAAAAAGGGAGTTACATTATAGCATTGTGTCAGCGTGTTCACTAGTTAGTGGTAACCTTTTTGTTTAATGGAAATATTTTCAATAGTTAGATTTTTTATGATACAAAATAAAACAGGAATATATTCGTCTCAATTTCTTTTTTATTCCATATCAGGCCAAGATATCTTTGAAGATAACTTGGTCAACAATGACTCTAAACACTGTAAATACAAACAAAGTCGTGTTCATTTGACAGTGAGTGAGAGGAATCCTGCACTTATACACTCACAGCTTAATTCCTTTTTCCACAGATTATTTTCAGATGTTGTCTATGTGAGTCTCTACTAAAATAATCCTCACTAAATGATGGATAAATGCTTTCATTTAATTAGATTATTGCTTATTTTATGTGGACTGTCCACTCTACTTTTAAAAAGTGGTTCACTTAATCAAATAAAAAAATGTATGTGTCACATGGACTGATACAAAAGTGTGTTGGTGTTTCAATGTGTTATTTTTAAAATTATTTGATATACAACCACTTCTCTAATATTTTCAGGCGGAGATGCAGTACAAGATGTGGCAAGGGAAGCGACGAGGAATAAACGGCAGCAGGAACGGGACCCCGCTCCCTTTAGCCGACCCGCCTGCAGTCAAAGAGCTGGTGAGAGCCGAGGTCAAGATGTTACTACACACTCTGAGAGAGAGAGCCAGCAGAGAGGGAGGGTAGGTGTAGCATCACACACACTCTACCATGCAGTATTAGTGAGTTATTGAAAGGTTTGTTTAATTGTCCTTTGCACAGATTGGGCTTTAATGTATGCCTACTTGTACAACACAGGGGGGGGGGGGGGGAGAATCATAAAGAAACAGTTTAACTATGTTTGAGATAGTAATAGGATTTTTATAAAAATCAGAAGAACCATAAATTATTGATTTTCCCTTTTTTACTGTCGAATTTGATTGTTTGAGTTAAATACTATGCAAAAGATATTTCAAGGCCAATAATAAAAAAATGAAATAAAAAAATCTGTATTCATTTAAAAAATATAAAGAAAAAATTATAAGATCATTATTCATATTTTATAACACGTCTTTACCAAAGATGCCCAACCTATGAATTTCTTTGTGTGCTGCTTTTGTTTTTGGACAAAGTGGGGATACATCAATTCAAATGGTAAAAAAGACATTTAGGAAACAAGAGAAATCTCGACATTAACCACCACCACTGATTGTTGGGGAGGAATGTGGTTTGATAAAAGTGCTAGATTAGTTCACCCCACTACTACTTTAGTTGCACACTATATGTCAGTCACCTCTCAGTCATTAGTTAAACTAAATGCACGAAATATAACATTTTGAAACAAGTCTTAGAAATATACTTTTCACTTCTCGATTTGATTTGTAAATGTTTAACAGCTACAGGCTTCATAAATGAGTTTACTTCCAGATGCATGATCAGCCATTAGATTAGACGTTTGAATGGTGTATTTCCCTCCTATTCAATGAATGCCATTTCTCGCTTTGACCTCATTTCTAAGTGTGGCTTTTTCCCAAGCCACAACACAGTAAGGATAAGTAGGTTAAGACACAGCTCTCACACTCTCTACGTCATTTCCCCCCAACAAAGGGTGCCATAAAAAGCTATATTGTGTTCCCATGTCACTTAAAAATGTGATGGTAAGCAAAGCAACAAAGGTTTTTGGCTTTGGGATGTTGCAAACTGCTTTAGGAATTGAGGAACAATGGGACAATTATAGGAGGCAGACTTCCATGCATTCCTCACTATGCCAACAAACACTGGATTTTAAAGACACAGTTCCTCCTGTCTTTATTGGATTAAATAAATGTTTTTACGTTAAATGGGAAGCTAAATAAAAGCTCAATTGTAAGGTATGTTATAGAATCTGTAAAACTGCCCTTTATTTAGTGGTTTGTCAGTGAAGTGCACACAGGGAGAACACAATTAAGCTTGTGTCTGTTTCTTATTAAGCACAGTCAAGAGGCTGTGATAAAACTTTCTAATTGCTGATGGTTTAATTTCTATAGTTAATCTTACAGCTCAGGGCAGTGATAAAAAACATGTATGAAATACTCTGAGGAATGTGGTTCTAGTGGCAGGGTAGATCCGTTTAGTGAAATTGCCCTTCATCTTTAGATAACCTTAGAAAAAGGCCTCACTTAAGCATTCAATGTGTTTTAGTGCGGAAGTCCGAGTATATATGAGCTAGTATTTAGCGTAGCAACCGGCTCGATGCTGCCAGCAATGTTGCCCTGTGTCACCTCAGGTCTTGCGTAGGCCTTTCAGGGAAAAGCACAAGATAAGATGGATTGTTTTCCGTTTTGTGACAAAAGCATTTACGCCCCGTCAGTTTGTTGACATCCTATTGAATGTGATTTCATTTCTTCTACCGTCATGTTGTTTAAGTGTAAGCTGAACATATCTCTAAGGCCACAGGTCTGATCCCCACAACAGCACTGTTTTTTTATTGAAGTGTCACTGAGCAAGAGACCTTACAAGATCCCACAAGTCTCTCTTCTAAAGTGCTGCGGCCGCCTGGCTGGGATGTAAATGGATCACAAAGAGATTCAGTGAGAGAGATCCGAGGGAGAGGGATATAGCCCATTGTTATAAGAAGCACTATGAAAAAAGAATTTGTGCCACTCAGAGTGTGCCAGCACAAATTGCTTTATCTTTACGAGGTTAGCGTTGGTAGGCTTGTTGAACTTGATGCAACGGCTGCACGGTGTGTGTTTCAGGCCTTTGAAGATTTAATTAGACTAAGTCCTGAGTGTATATCAGTCTAATGACTTAGGAGCTAGCCCAACACATTTCCTCGATATAACACTTTCTTTTTAAAATGCTCTACAGCCCTCTGTTTGTCAATTAGGTTTGATTCAATACGCTTTGTTACCATGAAAACTGAGGAGAACATTGCCAAAGCCTCTAGATAGAGGCCGCCATCTCTCTCTCTCTAGTATTTTCCGCCAAAATTGTTTCCATGTGTGCATGGTCTTGATGTAATTTACCAAGAACACTTCTCTACATGTGTAGCGAAGGCCCCACTCACTAATTTCTCAAAGCCACATCAACAGGTGGAGGGTGTAAAAATAGCGCTCATGATTTGAACCACTTGTGGGTGTGAAAATGGGAGTGTACCTTGTAAAAGTCAACTGATTTATCTTATTGGCTTTCTTCTGTGTGGTCCCGATGCCTCAGCTATCCACCCACACCCATGCCTAAATGTCATTGTCTGCGTGGCTAAAAAAAGAAAGAAGCATTTTCCCTCATATAGAGACTTTAAAATGAAGCAGCGCTGACCATGCTGTCGCCCCGCCTGCTGCTGCCTAAACCATCTGCTTGTGTCTTTCTCTGCCAGTGGTCATTCAGAAAATATATTCCTGCTGCTGGTTATCTTTTCATCTCTGGGATTTGTTTTACTTCAAGATAATCATTAGATGTAGTCAAATGAGCCCAGCCTGCATGAAGCAGCAATATTAATATTTGTAATTCAATCATTCGATTAATCGATCAACCTTTATTTGTTTGCCAGTTTGATAAGGCTAAGTGAGATTAAATGTCCTTTTTAAGTTTATTTTCAGTACACTACAATCAGCAAAAAACAGTGAGGCAGATATACAATTAATATAAAATGACAAGGATGAAAGAGTACATTTTAAAACAAGAATACAATAAATGTATTTAATATAAATACAAATAACGGCATTAAGACATTACAAACTCCAAACTAAGGATAGGAAGGTTTTTATTTGATATATTCTGATATTAACACATTCACTGAGTCTATGGGTTTGTATTCACTTGCTGCAGATACAGTAAACTAACTGATGATGTAATGTAAAGTCGTTTTTTGGGTGCTGTTGCTACAGGAACGGTGAGGAGCTCCTGTCTCGGTACAAACCTCAGACAGTGGACTACGCCCTGAGTCACTTAGACAGCCGATACACCAACCCTGGAGAAGCTGATTATGTGGCCAGGTAAGTAAGAAAGAACATACAACAGAACTTGAATAATTTACTGAGTTTAGTTTTTCTTACTTGTTATACTTCCTTCTCCTTCAGTCCGAGCTCCCGCTGCTCAGTCCGGTCCGACGCTGAAGATGAGGTCGAGGCAATGAGAGACAAGCTGAATGTAACTGACATCGATCAGGTGGTCGACCGACTCAAGTAAGTTGTGTTTGCCAAACTTTCTGACTTTTGACTACAGCCCGAGGAGTACTGAGTTTCCAGGACGTTACTGGTATTGGTATCTGGAGCTTTTTAAAAGATCTGATATAACAATGTATGAATGATTTATTGTAACTAAGATACATATTATTCAGAACATTTCAGAATAAAATGTAATGGAGACACTGTTTCTGAATTTCCTCCAACCTACGTAGTTTGGCAGGTCTGTGCTGCATTTTCTGTTACTGGCTGAGCAATGAATACACCCTTATTGACATATCTGATATTATATTTCTATTCCTACTTGCCCTTACCCTTTCAATTTAAAATAATGGCTACTTGGGACTCCTTATGAAATGTGACATTCCTATATTGGTCAATTTAGTTTTTGTATTTAAAGAAAAACATTGGGAATACAATTATTAAGTTGAATCAATCTTTGACCCCCTTGAAACTTATAAACTACTACTGGTAAAACACCAAAACACGTGTTATAATACTAACTAGCTGTGACGCATCATTGTGTGCTTGGCCATTTAAATAATGATATAATTCAGATGTGGTCTTTCAGTCAGTGAGTTCCTCGAAGCTTTCCTTTTGTCCTCTTTACCCCCTTCATTTCCCCTCAACTCTCGATGGCTTCTGTCGATGCCCTCCCTCCTTTACACTCCGTCCCTCCTTTCCGTCCTCCATCCCTCACTTTGAGGCCCACGGGGCAACACAGTCACTCGAGCCACCTTGGAAGAGAGCCTCTCTCTCTCTCTCTCTTTCTCTCTCTTTCTCTCTCTCTCTCTCTCTCTTTCTCTCTCTCTCTTTCCCTCTCTTTCCCATTTCCTGACTTGACCAGAACAAAAGGCCCCATTGTCAGAAAATGCATCCCAGAGCCGGCAAACTTTATTTTTCATTTGACAGAAGTGAAAAAAAGTCTACTGTGATGATATAACCAGGGAAGGAGAAAGTGTGTAGTCTAATCTAAGCATACACCAAGTGCACATTTTCTATTAACCGTGTCTAGTTGTGTTATTAGGAGCCACTATTGTGCTTATCAGTGTTGATCCCTGTGGGCCTCTCCAACATTGAGAATGTTATATTGTGTATACTCGTCAGATTTGCATTGGTTCTCTTTGCCTTCTATCTCAATCTCTATCTCTAACTCAATCTGTATCTCTATCTAACTAGGTCCGTCCTAATGGAGGAATGTGAGGCGTTGAAAAGGCTGGTGAAGCATTTCAGGGTAAGAAGAGCCCGATGATAAACAGCCAACTGCCAATTTAATCTTTAATCTTATTTTCTTTTCAGCTGCCAGTGCAATACTGATCCAAGTCCTAAAGTTATTCATGTACAACCAGACCAAAATATAAATATTTGCTATAGTAATGCAGCTGGGAAGGATTTCAAAATCAGTATTCATATAAAATAACCTTGTAGGATACTGAATTATGAAGCTGTGCTGTATGGACATCCTGTTTATTTTACAGTATATGGGACCTTTCCTTAGGCAACATTTCTATGGCTTACCTTTTCCTAAATCTTCTCTAGAAAATGTATTTTTTATAATTGTATATAGTTATTAAATACTGCTCTATTAAATTATAAGGAAATGTTCAGCTGCCTTGTTCATAACTTTTGAATTATCCTATGATGTATTCTAAACAATGCTAATAATTTCCACTAAAAAGAAACTGACTTTCTCGACCATGGGCACTTTCTTTCCTCCTCTAGAAAAACTTTAAATTCCTGCTTGACTCCCTCAGGTTGATCTGCAAACTGGCACCAAACCCTGCCAAGGTTTCCATCCATAAACAAAAACACATGCACACTTGCACGCAAACTCGCAGACACACACAGGAAACCTGCGAGGGCTCAGTCTAACTAGATTTTCCATCTGTCTGGCAAAAAATGTTGCAGTGCTGAGTGAGATCGATCTCTCTCCAATCACTCAAATTCTTACATACTGTAAAGTACAGTACCTACCCAACACACACACACACACACACACACACACACACACACACATACACACACACACACACACACACACACACACACACACACACACACACACACACACACACACACACACACACACACACACACACACACACACACACAGTGTGGCTGCACTGTCATGCTCACATTATGAGAGGCTTAGAATGACTTAGTTAGAGACTTGAATTAAGACTTTTCTGCAGACCAGATGTGGAGGTTACGTCTGACTCACTGTGCTTTGTGTGTTTATCTTAAATTCTTACATTGCAACTATTGAAGTTTATATGTTTCAGATGTTTGTTAAGAGCCAAAAGTCAACATGGTGTAACGACAGAGTTTTATCGTGTATGTCGAATTAAGACATATTTAAATGTTGCTCTGTTAACCTTATCGGGCATTTTCCCTATTGCTGAACAACAGAAATGAAACTGGGTGTTTTAGTGACATTATTAGAGTAACCTTCCACGGCCGAAACTGTTCTTTGACGTCATGAAGCATTTATGGTTGATGCAGTAAAATGTATTTTTCAAAAAAAAATCCTTCAGGCAACATAAGTGTGTAATTTCCCCTGTAAAGGAATTATCTCCTGAGGCATAGTGTTGGTGTTTGGTGTGTGAGCAGGTGGGTATAAGAGAAGCTGTGGCTCAGGTGGTGCCGTGCTCTTATAGCATGAGCTTATTGTGCACTGCTGGGAGACGTCGATGATGTGCAAGGCATCACTGCCGCTCTGCTGTGATGACTCAGTGGTCCTTGGAAGGGATTAGCCTGTAGCCAGCAATATCCTTTTGTGGTTTTAAGTTGTTACCATATCAAAAAGCCTTTAGAATAACTTATTATCTACAGTCCGACATTCAAGCCCGCTTCAAAAGGCAATCAGCTATTTGTACAGGGTTGAGACAAAACATGAACTTTGACCTTTTCCAGCATACTGAACCCTTGAGACTACTGGATAGTGGGTAGTTTAGGCTTACAAATGTTGAAATCCATGTTTCAAACAAAAAGGTTTCTAGGAAGCAGATGAAATAAGAGAATGCAAATACAGCTGTGATGGCCGAGTGGTTAAGGCGTTGGACTTGAAATCCAATGGGGTCTCCCCGCGCAGGTTCGAACCCTGCTCACAGCGTTTGAAGATGTTTATCACTTCTTCAGTTAACTATTTGCTGCAGGTCAGGATTGACCCCTTGGTTCAAAGTGTTAACAGATTAGGTCTATTCCAGATTGCATGCTAGTGTCAAATGGATGCACTTCTTTGTGTCCATTCCCCAAGCATTTCAAGTCTATGTTTTCTATATAGAAAAATAACTATGAAATGCAGTTATAATCTCTGGCCATGTATTGAATTGACAAAGCTATTTTTGTTTCTAATAAGGATTTTTTTTTTTAGTGTAACTTAATCATTCTAAGAAAAATCATTAGAGCAGCTGTGGTGGCGAAGTGGTTGAGGCGTTGGAGTGGAAATCCACTCTCGCAGGTTCAAACCCTGTTCACAGCGTTTGAAAATACATTACATTTCTTTAATTAACTACTTACAAGGTTGTTCCAATGCAGTTTGACCCTTGGTTCAAAGTATTCCATACATGACGTTCATTTCCTATGCAATAGCTAATCCTGATGAGACAGCCAGATACAAAACACATGTGACATTCAGTTTCAGAAGCAGGCACAAGATGCTGCCAGGTATCATTTTGACACCAACAATCTAGTATATCAGCTTTTAATCCTGAAACAACCCACTATGTGTTCATACAACAGTCTTGATAATCCCTCGCAACTATGAATTTTTCTCAACGCTATCATCCATCCCATATGATGTGTGGTCTAAGATAACATCTGTTTCAAGGCCTTTCATAATAAGCTATGTCTGTTGCAGGTTTTATGTGGAACATATGTTAAATATCAGAAAGTATCTTGTTACAGTGTTTGCAATAAAGGTGTGCTGTACACTTGTACACAAAATAAGCAAACGAAAATAAGTTTAGTAAGTCAAGATACTTTGAGTGTCCTTCTTCTGCCATGATTTTCTCATCATCACGTTTGAAGCAACTGAGATTACTATTGATTTGGTGTCATTCCATGCAGTCAAATGATGTAAAGACTATTCAACAGAGGCACATTTAGAAATCAAGAAGCTTGATACGGTATGATTGAATCCTGAAATGTGTTCTAAACACAACTTTAATAACCCATTATCTCTCAGCAGGAGGGAGCCTCATACCATGACTTATTCCAGCAACTGTCCAATAGGGACTTCCACACACAGTTCACAGCATTGAATGTAAAGTCAGTCAGAGAAAACAGTTTCTCATCACCCTCACGATGTGGAAACTATTTGATGAGCTACACTCGTATTGCAGCTTTCAATGTTAATATACTGAAACTAAAATTGGTATATAAGTGACCTTTTCTGTTTCTGATCTTAATAATAGTGCAGTCTAGACCCTCAAGGCTTCCTGTATGCTTCAGTCTCTCAGTTACTGTCTGCAAAGCACAGGTGGGAGGAATAATATCATCAGCTGTGCAGCATGCATAGTTCCTCATATTGTAATGTTTGCTTTTGTGTGAGGAATGTGTCTCTGGAGTAAGCAGAGATGGTCTGAGCTTGCTGTCTAAACCTGGCAGAGCTGGCCTTATATTGCTCAAGGTTGTAAATGCTTACAAATTAAGCATTTTTATATTTATTTATTTGCATTATTATCTTCCACGTTGCATGTGCTTCGGTTCATATTGAAGAAAGACAAAACAAGTTTAATGACATTTTAAGTAAAAATCTAAATATGGTTTTCCTGTTTATTAAAAAAAATCAAAGTGTGGACTTGTAGCTAAACAGGTGCCAGTTTACCTCATGGGCACTATCCAGTTACCCTTAAGCAAACACTGAGGGCACTGCTTGGAGTGTGGACAGTTTGGCAGCCCCTTCACTCATTCATCCCTCCACTAACCTACTGAGGGATTAATGTAGGTCTTTTAAAGAGATATATAACTTAACCTCCATCACAATTAAACCACTATCACTATCAGTCTGAGCTGCATACTCTACTGAATATCTGAACCATCATGGTCAAAAGATGCAGCTTGTGTGACCAGATGATGACAGCAGCTTATGGCAGATTTTCCATCAGGATATTGCAGATTTCTGCTGGTGGACCAGCTAGATAAAATTGGCCATCATAGTTCAGCGAAACAGATGGCAGCCATCAGTAGCTGGTTTCAGCTGGATCCTGTGACCCTGGCTCTCCTGTTTCTGGTTCTGCATAAGCTGAGGGATACTCTGTGTTTTTATGTAGATTTGGGTTCTATAGTCATCTATAAAAATACAGCTTTCTTTAAATATAAGCAAGCCAGCCCCGTAGTAATGGGTTCAAACCCCACACGGACCACAAAGCCTATTTTCAGACTATGTGTGTACGTGTGTGTGCTTAAAAGATGTTTTAGATTTCAGTCATTTCACTGTCAGAGACACCACATACTTTGTCTGCAGCTCTGAAACACAACACTGGGAGGTTTGAGTTTTAATCCCAGAGGAGAAAACAGATTCAAAATATATATTTTAACTGTCAGTCACCAGGCCTGTGGGTATGTTTTTGTTTTTGTGTGTTTTTGTGTGAGTTAGAGTATATAAGTATGCAGTAGCTATAAAAACTCTCCATTAGAGCTTTAGTGTTTGGAGGGAGGAGAGTAGGCTGCCAGTCACTCATAGAAAACCTATGAGCCACACTTTTCAATCGGTCTTTGGTTTTATGGGCACACACACACACTTTGGTTTTCATTTGCTCAGGAGATATTTGAGGCCAAATTATGATGAAAGACTGCTGCTCAATCGTTTAGTGGTCAAACGCATTCCTTTTTCTCCCACTGTTATTTTTATGCCTTTTCCTTGTTCCTTTGCTATTTCCGTTTTTGCTCTTGCCTTCTCAAATATGTTTAATACATTGACCTCCTATTTTTCCAAGTCCACTTCTATCACCAGAGGCTTAAAGTGTCCTAGTTTATACAATAGCATTGTGTTAGGTAATTCCAAAATGTATGAATAAACTTAAGCTGTGTCTCTTTCTGTTCTGTGTCTCATGTTTCTTACAGGGAAATATTACACAAAAGTGTCCCACTGAGCATGATCATTCAGAACCTATGCTTGCAGGTGAGTACATGCTTGTGTTTTGCTGCCATCTGGTGGTATGAAGTGTATTTAAAGAGTTCTCTTTCTTATCTGTAACGTCCCATTTAACCTCTAGTTCAGTTAGACATGAACACATAACTGAATTAGCTGGTAAAAATGATTCAGAAGCAAATGTATGAATCCAATCCAACCATCCAAATATTTTTTTTAAATAACAGTAAAACTACTTTAAGCAGTCTAGGTAAAACAGCAATTATATTTTGTTCTAAACCAAATATTATACATTCAGCACACAATTGTTTAAATGTGTGTTTCAATTTGCAAAAAAGAAAAACACAAAACCTCATATATAAAGAGAATCTTTAGCCAAACATTAAATTCTCTTCAGAAAGTATTTATCGAAACAGTGTGTTTCAGTATATTTTAAATGTCAAGTCTTTTTGTTGTTGTTGTGTGTGCAGAGTTAAGGGAGCTTAGAGGAGCTATACAATCGGACTTGGAGCTGTACCCTTCTTCGCTTTCTGCTTCACAACCAGCTTCTCCTCTCCCTTTGAAGAAATTGAAAAACAAGTTCAGGTTAGTAGGTTATGCTGTTACAACCTCTAGAAAGGATCTCATTTGAATTAAGAGAGCAATGACACAATGTTTGCACAATGTTGCTTTTGAATTCAAACATTTACTTTACTTCTTCCTCTCCCTTAGTCTACCATCAAGGGTTTCTATTGAGGGTGTGCAAGATTTGAGCCCCACCACAGCCCTAAAGCCACATCCACCTCCTCCTCTGAGTCATACTACACCCAGGCCTCCATCAGGTGCCCGTCCCAGCAAGACCTCATCATCAGTTAAAGAGATTAATAGCTCTTCACTGACTAGGACTCATGGACAGCATATAATCACATCCGCCTTCACTGGAGCTAGGAAAACACAAACATCTATCTGCAGTAGGATCTCAACTTCTAGGCATGCAAACCTCCCTACTTCACTTCCAGGGTCTACCAGGGACCAGATGGTATTAAAAACCCTACAAGACTGCAGTCTTTATCCAGAGCAAAATGGTGCCAGTCCCCATTGCAGGACCCTAACTTCTAGTCCTAGTTTTCCAAGAAATTCATCCAATGCCAATATTCACAGGCCAAGCAGAAAGAGTGATCTGTCGCCCCAGACTGAGAGAAAAAGCAGCCCTGCCTTGAGGTCCAGAAACCTCAATAGTGTCCCCTCTTTCCGTCAATGTGAAGCAGGAAGTTACAGCAGCAACACTGAACATTGTGTGTCAACGACTGGGAAACCAAAGACCAAAAAGGGGCAACAGAATAGTACCTGTGGAGGTAGTTTACTGTCAGTGCAGATGGAGGATGACATTAAGAAGTTCTCTTCTGAGAGTTTTCAGTCTGAAACTGGGAGCTCCCCGACACAAATGGACACAATGAACAGAAACAATGGAATTGATATAAATACAAATGGTCATCTTGCGAAGGACATCACACAACAGCAAAACCCTGTAGCCACAAGCGTTCACCCAGCAGCTGTACGGAAACATAGACAGTTCTTTCCTGCCCCCAAAATACCACTTGAGGGCGACACAAGTCAGTCACAAAGGGTCCAAGAGACACAGACAGGGCTGGAGTTTATCCACAAGTTTACAGTCCCTCCAAAAAGTGTCTCAACGTAAAGATGGTCTAGGAATCTTGCATCTGTTTCAGGAAAAATGCAAGGGAGGTTGTTTTTTGTGATATTGCAAACTTTTAGAAAACTGTCTAGTCTGGGCAATTACTAGTGTTAAGACATCAGACTCAATTATATTTGGTAGCATAATTACTTGAAATTGTTTCACTCTACAATATTTCACAGTTTTTTTCTATCCTTTAAAATAAACATGAACTCTAAGTTATGTATGAACAAGGAATTACGAGTGCTTAAACTTTTTTGTATGTGATTGATTGAGATAATGTGTTTTGTAGATGTATAGTGTGTTAGGGTTAGGTTCTGCTTTAATGATAAACTAAAATAACACAAAGTATATCATTTAGAATGACTGAGAGATATTTAAAATGGACATTAGATAATGACTGAAATCAATTATCTCTGTGGTTCATGGAGCAAATTTGCTGTTTTAAAGCTCTAATTTAATCTAATGAACTCTGTTGCACAAAGTACTGGTGTTATGAGTGTAATCATGTGGATATGCAGGCCAAACATTTCAACGATTCGCAGGATTTTAATGCCATTATAAAAAACACTTGAGGAAGTGTGTTTGCCTTTCTGAAGCTGCTGGTGTCTCTGCTGCCTCATGAGGGTAGAGTTTCAGACAGGACTATGGAAACAATATGTTCAATGTGTTAGGATCAGGATAATGAACAGCAGCCTAGATCTACAATAATAAAAAGTTGATTTGTGTTAAGGTGAGCATAATTTTACCGTGGCATAGTTAAAATAAATTCCACCAATGGAATGACATCATATACATTTCCTGTCTCCTGAGTGGGCGTGGTCCTATTTGTTTGTATTTAACTTTAGTTTTCATCAAATGTGTGTAAATTAATCATATTGTCAAAAGTGGTAGCCTATCAAAATATAATAGGCAATTTTGGATTTCTGAAACTGGAAAGTAGTGTTTTAACGTCAGGTTTTAACAAGGGAGGTGTCCATCAATGCGAGTGTGTGACTTTCTAGGACTCGAGACTTTAATTGTTTTTCTTTTCCAGAAACAATAACATAATAATAACTGTGTTTCGTCTTAGCGTTTCATCAATGACAGCATTGGTCTAAAGAGATAGAAACAAAGAAAGAATATAGCTTTACAGAAAAGTTCCTGATGTTGTGCCGTGAACTACCGAACAACACCAGATTACCCGACACGCGCTTCGGTTGGCACAGCACGTGACATTACTGCCATTTGCTGCTAAAAGCACAAGGCGGATTCTCCTGGTGGTGATTTCTGCGGTAACCGAGGTTCATCGACCTTCTGTGAGGTATGTGAAAACGTTATGCTGTTTTTGAGTGTTTATCTTTGTCATTCTTGTGAATACAGAGCATTTTTCAGCCCGAGATAAAAAAAAAACAGTGAGTGCACCTGATAATGAGACATGATGGAGGGTGACTGACAATATTACTATATACTAAGTTATAAAACCTAGGCTTTAGCTTACGTTAAAACTTAGTAAAACACTGTAAATCGGCTGTTTTAAAAAGTTGTATTACAAAATTCGCTTAATAAGAGACTTTTAAACATTAACGAGGCCCGACAGCACACCACGTGGTTAGCATGCTGACATTAGCATTTAGTTAAAACCTTGCTAGCAACGCAATAGACCAGCGACATTTACATCGTTTAACTATCCATTTACGAAACAAGACTGAACTGGTAACAGGGTACTAAATAAGTAACTATATTATAATTGAAAGAATATCGTCCTGTATAGTACTATGGTAGGTGAAGCTGGACTGAGAAGATGGTACATTTTAACTGACCTATTTTTTCCTTTTTTTCTATGCACATCTTTACACGAATACTTTTTGTTGAGTTTGGAGCTGTTTATGTTGCAATACAGTAATGAATTAAATTAGTATAAACCGTAATATACAGTCTATGGATATAAGTATTTAAGGAGTATAGGAACTGTGATTTACCATGTGGTGTAGAGACTATTTATTGATTTAAATAAAGTAAAAACATGCTTTATTATGTTTATAGCTGTGGGAACATGTTTTAAATGGGGGGTGCTGTGGGGATGACACCAGGGCCAGTTTTGACCAATTTGCTGCACTAGGCAAGATTTTAGCTGGCAATGAAAAACCTCTACAAAAGACCAATAGCCTACACCACAAAAAGAGAAACGTATTGACATGGTGGACAGCTTTATATAAAAAGGCTTCAAAAGTATTTAGTATTGCATGAACATGTTTTAATTGGGGGGTGGACTTCACATCCTCTGGGGGTACCCCCCCGGGAAGATTTTTTTTAACATTTTAAAGTAAAATGCTTCAATCTGGTGCACTTTGAGCGCCCAATTACTAGAGACTGATCTGGGGGTGCAACTCTAAACACCCATATGAAAAAGATCGGTTTGCATTTTATTAATCAAATAAGTATGTGAACATAACCAATAACCTACCATAGCCAATAACAAATACATGTAAGAACTGTATAAACTCGTTTTATTTTTGTGGTTCATTTATATCTTAGTTAACATTTATTTATTTATGCATAATTGTAAACCTCTCCAGTTTTAAACAATATTTTTGGTTTACTGTAGTATACATTGGAATGATTTCAAACCTGTTTTTATTTATCCTAATAGTTATAAAGGTGTGCCTTGGAAATATTTGCTTACATAAATTGTGATCAAAACGTTTGAGACCCACTGAGACAACAGGTGCATTCACACCTAATAGTCCGTTTTCTGCTGCGCACCAGATGACAGTTTGTTACATTGTTTCATTTTTCAGAAGGTTCAGTTTGCATTCACACGGGCAAAACTCAAACGGACTATAAACTTTAAACACAAGTCATGTGCTCGGAAATGCTGTTCAACCATTGGTCAGGCATTAAGGGGGTAAAAACGCCAATCCCGGCAATTTCTACCTGAGCCTCCGCCATGGAGCATCGGCACTTTCAGCAGGTTATTCTCATGCTGCTGTTAATCTGGAGATCAACAGACTCTAGCGGCCCGCGCATATGATTATATAATCAGAAAACGTCCGTTAAAAAACATTATAACATGAGAGACTTTCTGCAGTAAGGAGGGGCGTTTCACCGACGACAGGTGTTCTTACTTTATTGTAGTTGACGGAGAATTTTTACTTTACACGACACTGTTCAACACTTCATTTTGCTTCACTCTTTAACTAAACAACCGCGGATGTCTTGAAAGAGTCTTTCGCTAAATATTTTTGAAGATACCCGCGTTCACGTAAATACTACACTTCCGATGTTTTGTTGCGGACTGCGTTCACACCAGCAATGAACCGCTCCAGAGTTCGCAGGCAAGCGCTCCGACACCACCTATTTTAGCGGACCAGAGTCCGGTTGTTTAGTTCAATTAAGAGGTGTCAGACTGTGTTCACACCGACCCAAATGAACCGCACCAAGCGGCTAAACGCACCAGGGTTCAATTCAACCGGACTATACAAAGCAGGTGTGAACGCTAAAGTGAACTATCTAAAGTTAACCCTCAGTCCTTTACCTCACTGAGCCTCTCAGTCTGACAGGACCAAAATCTCCCTCCACATTATGGTTGAAACAGCTTCTTATATTCGTTAGCGCAGCAGAAGCTAACAACAATCCCCGCTGGTACCGGTGCAACTAAAGTTGCATCAAATTTTTTGGTCATGGACAATTAGGTAAAGGTCATTGAAAATCATTGTTGAAAAAGTGTATGTATATTATCAAGATATAAAATAAACTATACCTTGCAATATTTGTTTTACCCAGCACACTTTCAAGTTGCAGTACTTTAACTTAAGGGGAAAATATCCTAATCTTCTTTCCTTCCCTGTAAATAAAGTATCCTCCTGTGTTTAAGATGGATGCAATACTCAACACACTGAAGCAGTTCAGACTGGAGTCTTTCTGCGACCAGTTGGTCCAGTTAGGCGTGAAGGAAACAAGAGATTTCATGGATAGTGTTACAGATGAAGATCTGGACAACATGGGTGAGATGAACTTCAACTTGAAATCCAAGACTGTCAAACATGCAGCTGACACTCAGTAGAAAAAACAGTTACACCTACATCTAGTGTTTCTAAGCCTGAAGATGTAATTCACTTACATTTTCATTCAAAGTTGTATCTGATTTAAGCATTGTTGACACTGTTTGACATTTCTAATGCCTCATTATACTTTCAATGTCATTCACATTAAAATAAAGAAGTAAAAACAAGTCATTTTAAGTTAAATGTTGTTATAAAAATGATATACTTAATTAATCCGATAACTTATTCACAGGTTTGAGTCATGTTGAGAAGAACCGCTTTTCGGCAATGAAAACCTCCATTCAAAGAGCCAAGGAGCACCAGGTTCAAACTGTGACGCCTGTACAAAAACCCATGGAGTCGTTCTATCTGAAGTACACATTCCCCAAGTGTCGTAAACCAAAAACAATTAAAGGTAAGAGAAACACATTTCTGATAATTGGATGCACTAAAGCCATCCGCTGACTTTTTTTATCGCGGAGTTGGCTGTTTTATTTTAGAAATGAAATGTGATCATTGCACAGACATATTGAGAGCTTCACACAGTGGATATTTTGATCTAACAGATATGGATCCAGACAAAACCACAGTTGAGGATCTGATGATGAAGATTTGCCATCTTGAAAGTGTTGGTAATTCCAAAGGAGTCTGTCTCTACACCATCGATGGGATGCCCTTGACAGATGATCCCTTCTTCAACACATGTGAGTAAACCTGAACTGCTCATAATAAAATGCATATTAGCAAGATCTTTTTACGGTTCTGTGTCCAACAATGACTACAACGGTATGGAAGCATCCGTAATGTTGAACCATGACTCGGCTCTTCTTTGTCCATCCATCCATCTTCTCCCGCTTATCCGTGGTCGCGTCGCGGAGGTAGCAGTTCCAGCAGAGAGCCCCAAACTTTCTTTTCCCTGGCCACATCAACCAGCTCTGACTGGGGGATCCCAAGGCGCTCCCAGGCCAGCGAAGAGATATAATCCCTCCATATGGTTCTAGGTCTACCCCTTGGTCTCTTCCCAGCTGGACGTGCCTGGAACACCTCCCTAGGGAGGCGCCCAGGTGGCATCCTAACTAGGTGCCCGAACCACCTCAACTGGCTCCTTTCGACGCGAAGGAGGAGCGGTTCAACTCCGAGTCCCTCCCGGATGACCGAACTTCTCACCTTATCCCTAAGGGAGACACCAGCCACCCTGCGGAGAAAACCCATCTCGGCCGCTTGTACCCGCGATCTCGTTCTTTCGGTCTTGACCCATCCTTCATGACCATAGGTGAGGGTAGGAATGAAAATGGCCCGGTAGACAGAGAGCTTTGCCTTCTGGCTCAGCTCCCTTTTCGTCACAACGGTGCGGTAAAGCGACCGCAGTACCGCTCCCGCTGCTCCGATTCTCCGACCCATCTCACGCTCCATTGTTCCCTCACTCGAGAACAAGACCCCGAGATACTTGAACTCCTTCACTTGGGGTAAGGACTCATTCCCTACTTGGAGTGGACAGTCCATCGGTTTCCTGCTGAGAACCATGGCCTCAGATTTGGAGGTGCTGATCCTCATTCCAGCCGCTTCACACTCGGTTGCAAACCGATCCAGTGAGTGCTGAAGGTCGCAGACCGATGAAGCCATTAGAACCACATCATCTGCAAAAAGCAGTGGTGCAATCCTTAGTCCACCAAACTGCAAACCCCCCCCCCCCCCCCCACGACTACGCCTCGAAATCCGATCCATGTATATTACAAACAGGATTGGCGACAAAGCGCAGCCCTGGCGGAGGCCAACCCTCACCGGAAATGGGTCCGACTTACTGCCGAGGACCCGGACACAGCTGTCGCTTTGGGAGTACAGAGATTGGATGGCCCTGAGTAGAGACCCCCTGACCCTATACTCCCGCAGCACCTCCTACAGTAACTCCCTGGGAACCCGGTCATACGCCTTCTCCAAGTCTACAAAACACATTTAGACCGGATAAGCGTACTCCCAGGCCCCCTCCAGGATCCTTGCGAGAGTAAAAAGCTGATCCGTCGTTCCACGACCAGGACGGAATCCGCATTGTTCCTCCTCAATCTGAGGTTCGACAATCGGCCTGACCCTCCTTTCGAGTACCTTAGAGTAAACTTTCCCGGGGAGGCTGAGTAATGTGATGCCTCTGTAATTGGCACACACCCTCTGATCCCCCTTTTTAAAAAGGGGAACCACCACCCCGGTCTGCCACTCCTTTGTTACTGTTTCCGACTTCCACGCAACGTTGAGGAGACGTCTCTTCTTTGTATTGTAAGAAAATGTTTGTTAACAAGTCCACCATGTCATTTCAAATGTTTTTTTGCTTACACAGGGTCCTTGAAAGACAGACATATTAAAAATGGAGCTGTGATTTATGCAATCTTTACGCCAAGGGAAAACC
Organism: Notothenia rossii; assembly: GCF_949606895.1. Taxonomy (NCBI): domain Eukaryota; kingdom Metazoa; phylum Chordata; class Actinopteri; order Perciformes; family Nototheniidae; genus Notothenia; species Notothenia rossii. The sequence goes on from NC_136907.1 coordinate 68,319,411, forward strand.
TGAAACAGTTTCCTCAAACACCAAAGCGAGAGGTTGTTGAAACCCTTGGAAGCGATATTGTTCGATGCCACATCATGCTCAAGGTGGGTCTAAATATTGTGGTCATTAAGCAACTAATGATGATATTAACATTTGATAATATGTTTGGTTTATGGCCCTATTTTTTATATAATTCAATGACCAAATGATATACTTACAATCCAGCACATTATTATATACTTATTACATACAGGGAGAATTTCAGGTGACGGTGAAGTTGGCAAGTGACACGATATCGAGTCTGAGAATCAAGCTGAGTAACAAAAGTGGAATCCCAGAACATGTCCTTCATTACAAGTAACTATCTAATCGTCACACCAATGCTGATTCTTCTTTCTCAATACAGGCAGATTACATTTCTCACACAGTACTTGTGTTTTCTCCTGTACAGAGGTCCACAGGGTGGTGGTGACACTCTGGAGAGTTGTGGGATCTCTGAAGGGTCAACCGTTAACTTCTCTTTGTCCTCATTTCCTCACGAGACTTCATACAACGAGACATTTTTCATTAATGATTTTTTGCCTTCAGTCCCACAAACTCAGAAAGGAATCAGTGTGTTCTTGTCTTCACTTTATGCTGTTGTAAGTATCAATGTATAGAACATTATCAGTGCACATTTCAGAACCACTCTACAACTATTGGATAAATTGCTATGACATTTATTTTCCCCTTCAGAAGGAATCAGTATAACTCTTGTGAATGATTCACTTTTAATCTAACGTCTTTAAACTAGGTCCAATTCCCAAGTTGTCAAATGCTTTGAACTGTGCCCTCAGCTGCCAATTGCATTCAGTACTAATAGGCAAATATTACAATGTTAAAATGTTAAACTAGGGGGATCATAATTATACAGACTATATCTGTTTAGCATTGTCATTGTGTGCATGGTAAGTCATGTGGTTAGAACTGACTTTTTTGCCTCCTGTGGAAAGGTATTGTAAATTAGATCTTTCCATAATAACACAATGCAATTGGTATCCAACAATTATTACGCTATTTTTTTTCTTCTTCTAGGAAAGTCATTATAAAGCAACTGCAGAAACTGATTGCCTACATACGGAAACTGACTGGATGTCACCCTCTCGCCCAAAGTCTGCATCAGTTGTTCTGCAGGAATGAAACCCTAACCAGGAACCAGAAGGTAAACAGTATGAGTGATGTCTTTTCTTCATATCCATTGTACTTTTTGAAATGTGTGTTCTAATGTGTGATTTAACATTATACAACTTGGGCTGTAAATTATTTTACTATTATTATACTGTGCTTGAAAAACAATTCCATCTTGGAACATTTCCTGCAAAAAGGAAAAGGTGTTCACCTTTATTATATTTGTCACAGCTGCAGATTTAATTTAAATTATCTGCATTGTTTCAGGAAAGATGTTTTTCCAATAATTTGGGTAAATGTAACATTTACACGGTGATATGTGCCTTTTTATCAGTTCCCCTTTCATTAGACATACTTGTCCTGTGTTGTAGATTGCAGTGGTAGAAGGCTTGTACCTCCTCTTCAGAGAGATACTTCCTGAGCGTGGAAGACCACAAGGAGAGAGACTCATTAAGGACCTGGATGTCTTTGAGAACTCTCTGTGCTGCTGGGCACATCTCCGATCAGAAGCAAAGGTATGAGGATAGTGAGGCTTGACCAAAAAGGCTCATGTGGTGTTAAATAAATAATTATTTTGTTTGTGTGAAATCTGTCCATAATTGGCAGTGTTTTTGTTGGTAAGGGATAACCATCAATATTTAGATGATAGGCTTGATCGAATGTTGACCACTTAAGTAATGATCACTTGCCTTATTTTGAAAGAAACCGGCAGAGAACCATGAGAACTACGCACCAATCACTCTGACGTCTGAAGATGGCAGCCGCTTCTCTGAACCAGTCAGAGTACCTGGAGTACCTGGAGCATTGGAATGCGCTTATGTTCGTCAGAAAATCCAAGGTAAAACTGTCATGAAATGATCATACAGTACATACAGATGTGTACAAGAGGCGTATCATAGAAGATGTGTTCAAATGGAAGCATAGGCCCTTTTTATGAGCTGATCCTTTACTGAACACTGAAAGGAACAGTTAAAACAAGTTATTATTGAATGGTGCTGTACTCTGATTCATTTCATTTTCTTTCCTCTGTTTAGATGGAGAGAAGATTCCCAACTGCACTGAAGAGGTATTGCGTGGAACATCAATAAAGAAAGCCACCGACATTGAGAAGGTTCTGCTCAGTCTGCCTCCATTCGTCAGAACCTATCCTCTTTGGATTCACAAGGACAAGACGGCTGGCCAGAAGTAACTATCATTACAGTTTTACTTTTCCTAATGTAACTTCAATGAGATGCTTTCTCTTTTGTCTGTTGCAGAGACATCAGAGTAGTTTCCACTAACCTGTGCAATTCAATTAAAGCTTTAAGATCAACAATGAGAAGACTTTTGGAAGTATGATGGAAGAATTAAAATCTCCCGACAATCAATGCCTCAATGTGACCCCACCTCTGCATTTGAAGGAACTAGGACAGTGTGAGGCATGCCTTGTTCTACTGAGTGAAGGTACTCAATCACAAAGGGGATGGGTCATTTCTGACTGTGCACATGTACTGTATGTTTAAATGGTATTGTTAACTTTTTAAAGTTATTTATTTACTGGGGATGTTGTATCTTTAATCAACATTTCAGTGTTTACCTCTGAATTTGCCAGTTAGCTAATGATCTAACGTTCATCTGCAGATTATGTGCAGGTTTTCACAAATAGTGGCCTAGCATTATCAATACAATGCTTCAACAAGCACTACAGTACAATACAATATATTATGATACAATACATTACATAAATGATGTTGTCCTGTTCCATTTACATGGAAATTAGCTGTTGAGATTTGGGTACTTTGTGATGTCACAACTGTCTTTTGGGTTGTGCAACCACTAGCCAATAACCAACCAAGGTATCACATTACATTACAAGTCATTTGTTAGATGCTTTTATCCAAAGCAACTTAAATACATTCAATAATGTGGGAAATACCCACAGGAGCCAATTGGGGTTAAATGACTTGCCCAGGGACTCAACAACATGTTGACTGCAGTGGGACTGGAACCTGCTCCCCCCTGATCCAAAGATCAGCGCACCATACCACTGAGCCACAGCCCACCTTATTACCTGAATCTCCTCCTAGAGCAACATTGTGTTTTTTTAACCAAATATCTTGCAGATGGGCGTGGGGGTGGCAGCTCATTTGCATTTAAAGCTACTGTACAGACACAGAATGAGCACATTTGAAACAGGGTTGAAACAGAGGGGTTTATGGGATGCTACAATGCACGATCTGTTTGGCATTTAGAGCCACACATTTCAGAGACATGTTTTGTATATATCTGAGACTGAGACTATACATTTATAATATATTGGTGAAAAATAATATAATAGGGGACCTTTTTAAAGGCTGTGCATATGTTAATAGTGTGCACCTTATTCTCGAACAGTCTGAAAGGGACCTCACATTGGTTTCCATATTGCCACTGACATTAATGTTTCATGTTCAGCAGGCTTTTTAATGTAATTTATTTGAATGATGTTTTATTTCCCTCTTCGTCAGACAACATTGGCGTGTGTTTGAGAAAAGAGAAGTGTTCCCCTGATATGATCGTAGTACTTGATTGTTTGGATGGCAAAAACAAAACAGTGGATGTGAATTTGTTGGCAGCCAGGTAAGCACCTTTACGGTATCTTATATTCAACTTTCAAGGGAGCACTCAAATGTATTTCCGTTCACCTTTTTTTTCATTCCTGTGTAAAATAAATACATTTTTGATCTATTTTCTTTTATATATAAAATCCTATATCATTTTGAAATGCTGCATCCTACTTCTTTTCCTATAAATATTTTTGTATTTAAAAATGTAAGCAAATATATATATACATTTATAATACACTGTATTTCGTCTCATCAGAGCATAAGAAAAAGTTGAGACCCGCAGACTATTATTTTTTTCATCTTCCACAAAATTCAGAACACGTGTAAAGTTCTAACCAGCGCCTTCATGGGCGTCTTCTGTATACTTTATACACATCATAGTTGTCAGGCCTCCCTGCCGGTGGTAGATTAGGTCTTTTTCAGGTTGTCTTATTGTGACCACGATATTTCAGGGACGCTTCAAGGGAATTTTCTTTTTTTTATTTGGCACAAAAGTGAACTTCAACTTAAGGATGAACTCATTAGGGTTTGGTGGACACAGTTTAAGGTCACTGGGACCTCTCCCAACACCATTTGGCAATAGCTCAAGAACACAAATTTACCATCTTACGTCGTACAGAATGTGCTGTACAGTAATAGACAGAGCCACAATGTTTCTGCTGTTGTGGTTTTTATTTAAATATACATTTTATGCACCTCTTTAAATTCACAATATTATTTTGCTGTCAGTTGACTGCTGAACCTTTGTTGACATTGAACACAGGACTGGTGACCATGGTGATGGCCGGACATTTGTCACAACCAGGACTCCAAAAGAGGCTATACTGGTAACTTTGTCTGTTTCTCCTTTGAACGTTTCTTTTAAAGATGTGGGACTGACAGGGCTGTACACATTCACAATACGATTTTCTTGACTTGAATATGCATTAGGTGCTGATAGACACAAGCTCCTCCATGGAGGAAGAGTGCTATGTAAGTGCAGAAATACAGAAGATCCACGCTGTGAAAGAGCTCTTTGACAACTTTGCCACGAGGACCATGGCTTATGATTTTTGTCACATCATCGGTCTTGTGAAGTTCGACTCCCTGGTGAAAATTCTTCACACATTCACAGAAAATCTGGAAACGTTCAAGGTAAAGTCAGTGTATCCGTTTTGGATTTGTCTTTAATTTAAGAACAGTTTATGTCGAATTGTAAAGCAGTGATAAACCTCTTTTTCGCATTTGTAGGAACACATGCGCAACATTGAAGCAAGTGGATGCACTCTGCTGTACGACGCTCTGCGACGGGGGGCGTCTGAGCTGGAAAAGGTCAAGACGAGGTTTCCAGATTGTAGACTCCGCATCATGTGTCTCACTGATGGAAATGATTCTGGGTAAACTTCTTCCTCGAATTATGCCATAGTATCATGTTCATACTTCTTGGAGTCGGGAGGCCTGATAATTTATTCCGGTGAATTACTCAGACCTACTACACTGAACAAAAATATAAATGCAACACTTTTGTTTTTGCTCCCATTTTTCATGAAATGAACTCAAAGATCTAAAACATTTTCTATATACACAAAATAACCATTTCTCTCAAATATTGTTCACAAATCTGAACAAATCTCCTTTGCCGAGATAATCCACCCCACCTCACAGGTGTGGCATATCAAGATGCTGATTAGACAGCATGATTATTGCACAGGTGTGCCTTAGGCTGGCCACAATAAAAGGCCACTCTGAAACGTGCAGTTTTGCTTTATTGGGAGGGTCTGGGGGGGGTCCGAAAACCCTAGGGTTAAACCCTTACCCTAACATGTCACCCATCTCCTTCGCATAGAGTTGATCAGGTTGTTGATTGTGGCCTGTGGAATGTTGGTCCACTCCTCTCCAATGGCTGTGCGAAGTTGCTGGATATTGGCAGGAACTGGAACACGCTGTCGTATACGCCGATCCAGAGCATCCCAAACATGCTCAATGGGTGACATGTTAGAGTTAGGACAGGACAGAAAACCCTAAAGACACCTCCTCCATACCCATATTTGTGGAAACTGGGCATGGCCTCTAGTGTGCAGGACTTGCAAAATATTATTCTCGGCTATGGCACAAACCCTTTTTTGGGGCCTTAGTCTTTCTCCAAAAAGTCAGGAGCCCCCCCCCCCCTGTGCACTGCTGCGAGAAGAGACTGTCTCTCCTCTCTTATCAGTGACACCTCATAAACCATAATAGGTCTTACACTCAACTTAACACACCAATTGTGTTTTGTTTATACTGTAAATATAGAAAATCATAAAATATGAAGCATTTTCATTGTGGGTTATACAAGAATATATTTGAGTATATTTGATTATAATTAACTTTCGTTTGAAGTATTCAACCTAATATGGAGATCTCAACAATTCACCTGTAACTATGAGCAAGAAGACAATTAATAATGTCATAAGCAACAATGACAAATAACAGATAATTTAACTTTTAGCTGGAATCTCAATGTTTTCTTTCTTACTTTCCATAGATCCTGCATCGAGCCAGATGCAGTTACAGCCAAACTGCTGAAATCTAACATCGTTGTTGACTCAATCCTTCTTGGAAATGTGGAGAATAACATGCTGCATGGAATTAGCAATGCAACCGGTATGGCCTCTTTTGAAAGAGAGCGCTTTAGAAGTGTAACATTCTGATTATGTCAATATGCATTCTGCCATTGCAAGAGAACTCATCACAATCCTCATTGAAGTATTTTACTCAATGATGTTAACTATTATTTCCTCTAATGTTATTTGTATTTCAAGGTATTCAACACCAAAAGGCTCAGGCATATACACAGATACTGTATATTGCCTTTGGTACATCATATTAGCTGGTTGCTATGAGTCCTCCCAAATTTGAAGATCCTGGCTGAAAGTCCTTAACTTAAGAGTCCTAAAATCAGGGTGGAAGTTAATGCCACACACTATATTACATGTCTCTAAGAGGCTTGTAGAGAGCACATTTAAGTGTGTGTATCTGTGTTTTTCAAAGTCACAATTAGCATTTAAATTATGTTGCGCCCAGGTCTAGGGGAACCTAGGCACAGCAAAAAATTGCACTCTCCCCACTCCCCAGAAATGGACAATGAGACAGAAAAATGCTGTTGGTAATTTTAATTACCTGTTATTTTTAAAGGAGGCGAGACAACCCACATAAACAAATAATCCTTTGCATACATAAATCTTGCCTAACAAAATAAGTAAAATAAAATACAGGCTTCTTACCTAACCTAACGAAAAACAGGAGAAAACGGGATCAAAACAAAAGGGTTTCGCACTCCTGGGCAAATCAAAGCTTGTCTTCAAGACAGATTAAATTAGCTTAGCTTTCCAAAGATACACAATTATACAACAAGGACCAGTAATCTGCACTAAAGCCACACAGAACAACAGATCACAGAGTTGGGAGTAAGGGAGGTCGATGAGAGAGAGGGCAGAGGAACTGCATGGCTGTAGCTTAAATGCTCCTGTCTGTTCAGGTGGACCAATCAGCATGTTGAAGGCAGCCGATCAGCTAAACGGGCACCACCTGCTCACACACACACACACACACACACACACACACACACACACACACACACACACACACACACAAACATCTTGTAAGATGGGACACTATTGTATCTGAAAAATCTGTTTTGATTGCCATGGATATGATCTCTCAACATATTTATATGCAGACACGTGTTCATTTCTCACCTCACTTCCCCATTGCCTCCAGGTGGTTGCTGTTTCAAACCAAAGACAACCAAAGACGGTCTGAAGCTCTTTGAGATTGAGACGGTTCTGTCATTGGAGCAGAGGAAACTCAAGGAAACGCATGACCCCTCTTCCATCAGCAAGGTTTGATATTATAGATCGTTGTCCACCATTCTGTTGGAAATGATATCGAAACCAAATTCATTAGTTATTTTTTACATGGAGCACTGATCTGCTAATTCATTTGTTTTTGTGATTTTATAGCGTAGTTTGACAAGTATCTTTGCTACTCATGGGTATGACGAATGTCCAGAGACATCCTTGCCAAGCCAGATCAACAGCAAAGTGACAGCGACAGAGAGGTGAGTAAGATAGGATGAGATTCAAACTTAGTAAACAAAAGTTCAGTGATAGAAACATCAGTTATATAGATGCTGATCATAAACCTTGTCAAAAAAAGTTATTATAAAATAATCTGCTGATTACCCTCCCTGCTGAGTTGACAAAGTAAATGTGTCACACATTAAAAGTGTCATCTCTGAAAAAATTGCATTGATCACAATCAGACTTACAAAAAGGCGTGTGTTGTTCTGTGTTAGGTTAATGAGACAGAGTCTTACAACCAACACAGCGGGTTTAAAGCTACTCTGTACGGCGATGTTAACATGTTGTAGAGCAATACCTTTTCAGTTTGAGAAAAAGTTTTTAGAGAGTACTTCTCCATGGACAAGTGAGTTTGGCAATTTACTTGTCCGAATACACTTTTCACTTGTCCAGAATGGACACAAATTGGGGCCACTGGAATCTTCTTCTTCGCCATCGTATTTTACATTTTCCACCGCTTACGTAAGTGGGCGGTAAGATTTTACTGCATCACACATAGGGTTGGGTATCGTTGGGATTTTAACGATTCCGGTTCTGCTTTTCGATTCCAGTTATTTTCGGTTCTCGATTCCGGTTCTTTGAGAGGGTAAAAATAAGTCCCATGACAAACTGGGAGAAAAATATATTTATGAAAACATTAAGTCAAACCTGTATTCCTATTTACAAACCACTTCATACTGTTTAATGTCTTACGGTTATTGAATACAATTATATAAAAATAATCTCTGCATTGTTTAGTTAGTTCTAAGTGGTGCAGTTTGAGAATGTACAATTGTCCCAGTCTCCTCTGATGTTACACTGCAACCTGCCTGTGAGAGAGAGTCCAACCACACAGTCTGTGTGTCCAACACATGTCCTGCAACACACATGCTGCAACCTGCCTGTGAGACAGATTCCAACCACACATGTCCAACACATAGGCCTAATAATAATAATAATACATTATATTTATAGCCTATAGGCCTAGCGCTTTTCTAAAACTCAAAGACGCTTACACATGTCCTACAATACACATGCTGCAGCTGCCCAGCTGCTCAATGTTTGTAAAAGTAAATAAATAGTATTTTCATTTCAATAATGTACTTTCTATACCCTGCTTCATAAACAATACTGACATCCCTGCGCTCCTCTGAGTCTGGGGGTCCGGGGATGTGAGGATAGCGCGAGGACACAGACAGGGAGGCTGCTTCACTTCATAAAGGAAATGGCGGTCAATATTAACAACACAGGAGGCAAAACGCTTAAAGAGCCTGTGACACGATTTTCCCCCATCATCCAAACCCATCAATTTGAGTAAATATTGTCCCCTTGAAAACCGTTACTGAACTGATTTTGGATATTTGTACTTTGATAACCATTAATCTGCCCTTCAATGTTGACAATTTCCTGGATCTTCTCGGGGATTCTTCAAGTCCCGCCAAATTATGGGTGACGTCAATGCGGGCACAGCGCTCCAGCTGCACCGTTCAGGATCCCAGCATCTGCATGTAAACGCACGATGGCGCACACAGCAGCAAGCTCAGACAGCGATGACAGTTTAATCTTGAATGTGTCTGAGAGCTCATATGAGGCTGAAGGATCGGTTTATTTTGTATCTTTTAGAAGTTTAGGAATTAGGTGCGTCAATATGGGCGATCATACGGTCATGTAGCCAGTGGTGGACTGGGACTAAAAATCAGCCCGGGACTCTCGACCGGCCCACTTCGGTACCACTAGTAAATTGTCAACGGGGGGAGTGGGGGATGTGCTAGTGACTTATCCGACTGGCCCACTTCGGTACCGGCCCATCGGGATTCGTCTCGATGGCCAGTCCGCCACTGCACCCAGCCCAGCCCACGTAAACTGTCAACGGGGGGAGCCTCGCTGCGGGGAAACGGTGGACCTACTGTCCCGATCGGAGTGGGAATAATAATAATAATATTAATAATAATAATAATAATCCGTGCATTTTATCCATTAATTTCCCCAACATTGTGGTAACAAAAAAACACACTATTAATCCATGTTGGTGTACTACTACAACCAGTGGTGTAGTGGGGATGTTTTTACTGGGTGGACGGGGTGGTGGGTGGACGGGAGACACGATGGACGCGCTCGTGAACTGTCAACGGGGGGGGGGGGGCTTGGGGACCTCTGTGTCGCCTGTCAGCGCAACTTACATGATGCCGTTTAGACAATATAATAATAAAGGGCGGTGCCGACTGTCAGCGTACTGATCCGGCCTTTCTGCGTCACTATCACTCAAATGCGGGACATAGTCTCAATGTGTGGGACGCGGGACAAATAACAAATGCTGTGTGTGCAGTCCCGCACAGTGCGGGACACCCGGTCACCCTACACACACAGTTCTGCCCCTCACACACACACGCTTCAAATCAAGTTGCATAATAGCTTGAGCTACGTTTTTATTATAATTACTGTGAAATCTGCCTATTGTAGTGCCGAGAGACGGGAGTCGGAGGCGGGGTATCGAAGGTACAAGCTAGACTTTTATTTAACATCAGAACAACATGTAAACAGCTTGAAGATAAGACCGGGGGAAACAGGAAGTCCGGTCAACTCACTAATGTCCGTGCGGAACAATACCCCAACCCATAGTTCCGTGGGTGAATAATGTCAATCACCACACAAGCCCCCCCAGAATTCACCCATAGTCAAAACCCTCGCGCCTGGGAGGAAGTACCGCCCGACCCCGGCGCGTACGGACCACAGGGGCTGAGGAGGGCGGGGCCGCAGGCGAGGACAGGGGCAGGGGCGCCAACGAGGGCGAGGGCATCCCCACAGGGGGTGGGGGGCGGGACATGGGAGGGCGGCCCCGACGTGGGGGCAGAGCCAACTCCAACGGCCTGGAAACGTCCACGTGAGCAGGCTTAATCCGATCAACGGACACAGTCTCAGGCCTGCCACCAACGTCCACCACCAGGCTCTTGTCCCCGTGACGTATGACCCTGAACGGACCGTCGTAAGGGGGGCGCAGGGGACCGCGGTGAGCGTCGTGGCGAATAAAAACGAAATCCGCCGACCGTAATCCGGGGGACACCCGGAAAGCTGGGTTGCTGTGCTGCGACGTGGGGACGGGCGTGAATGTCCCGGCGGTCTCCAGCAGGGAGGAGCGCTGCCCGGCTGCAGACCAGGGCACAGTGGCGGTGGGAATGAATTCCCCGGGGACCTGTAGCGTCTGGCCATAGACGAGCTCCGCCGACGAGGACTGCAGGTCTTCCTTGGGGGCACACCTGAGGCCGAGCATAACCCACGGGAGCTTATCCACCCAGTTGCCGTCCGTCAATCCGGCACGCAGTGACGCCTTCATGGATTGGTGAAACCGCTCACACAATCCGTTAGCCTGGGGGTGATATGCGGTGGTGCGGTGCAGCTTGACCCCCAAACCCACAGCAACAGCGTTCCACAGCTCCGAGGTGAACTGAGAACCGCGGTCAGAGGAGAGGTCAGACGGGGTCCCGAAGCGCGCCACCCACGTGCCGATGAAAGCGCGGGCGACGTCGGAAGCTGACGTCGAGGTGAGGGGAACGGCCTCGGGCCAGCGGGTCGTCCTGTCCACCATCGTAAACAGGTAGGTGAAACCGTGAGAGGGGGGAAGCGGACCTACGAGGTCGACATTGACATGGTCAAACCTCCTCTCAGGAACCGCAAACAGTTCAAAAGGGGCCCTAGTATGGCGGTGGACTTTAGCCCGTTGACAAGCCACGCATGCGTCGACCCAGGACTTCACGTCCTTCTTAATCCCCTGCCACACGAACTTCTGCGACACCAACTTCACGGACGGTTTCCTACCGGGGTGGGAAAGATTGTGAACCGCCTCAAAAACGGGTCGGCGCCAGTCCGTAGGGACTAGCGGTCGAGGCTGGCCCGTGGAGATGTCACACCACAGCTTCGCGCCCGAGTCACCGACCGTGACCTCCTCCAGTCGCAATCCCGTGACCGAGGCCTTGAGGGTCTGGACCCCGTGGTCAGAGGCCTGGTCAGCGCCCATGCGGAGTTAATCGAGGCCCAGCTGCACAGCTCCGATGACCGCTCTGGAGAGGCAGTCCGCGACCACGTTAGCCTTGCCAGCGATGTGTCGTATGTCCGTGGTGTACTCGGAGATGTACGAAAGCTGGCGTTGCTGTCGGGCGGACCACGGCTCGGCCACCTTGGACATGCAGAAAGTAAGTGGCTTGTGATCCACGAACGCCGCAAACTCCCGGCCTTCCAGCAGGAAACGGAAGTGGCGAACAGCCAAATAGAGACCAAGGAGTTCCCTGTCGAAAGCGCTGTACTTGCGCTCCCTGGGAGTCAACTGGCGGCTGAAAAAGGCAAGCGGTTGCCAGGCGCCGTCGACCCATTGTTCATGCACCGCGCCCACAGCGTAGTCAGACGCGTCGGTGGTGATAGCGATGGGGGCCCTGTGTGACGGGTGAGCCAACATGGCGGCTTCGCTCAGGGCGGCTTTGGTGGCATCGAAAGCGGCTTCCCTTTCAGCCGTCCAGTCTATGGCCTGGCCGGGGGACTTGTCCTTGAGGGCCTCGTACAGCGGGCGCATGGTGTGGGCCGCCCGGCGGATGAACCGGTGATAAAACGTCACCATCCCGAGGAACTCTCGGAGCGCCCGAGCTGTAGACGGTCGTGGAAAGGCGGACACGGCCTCCACTTTCGATGGGAGGGGGGCGGCTCCATCTTTGCTGATGAGATGCCCAAGGAAGTGGATGGAGGACAACCCGAACTGACACTTTGCCGAGTTGATAATCAGGCCGTGTTGGCTGACCCTCGCAAAAAGGACACGGAGATGTGCCTGGTGCTCTTCAGAGGAGGAGCTGGCGACAAGGATATCGTCTAAATAGACGAAAATGAATGGCATGTCTCTGAGCGCCGAATCCATCAGCCGCTGAAAGGACTGAGCTGCGTTCTTAAGTCCAAACGGCATACGCAGGAACTCGAAAAGCCCGAACGGCGTAATCACCGCAGTCTTGGGGACGTCTGAGGGGTGCACCGGAACCTGATGGTAGCCCCGCACCAGATCCACCTTGGAGAAAACCAGCTTGCCCGCCAGGTGTGAAGAGAAGTCCTGGATGTGAGGGACCGGGTAGCGGTCTGGCGTAGTGGCGTCGTTAAGGCGGCGGTAGTCACCACACGGTCGTCAGCCACCGGCTGATTTAGGGACCATGTGGAGCGGCGAAGCCCAAGGGCTGTCCGAGCGGCGGATGATGCCCAGACGCTCCATGCTGTCGAACTCCGACTTGGCGACCGACAGCATGTCAGGGTTGAGCCGCCGGGCCCTAGCATAGACTGGGGGGGCCTTCAGTGTCAATGTGGTGCTCTACCCTGTGTTTGGTAGTGGCAGCGGAAAAGGTGGGCTGCGTCAAGTCGGGAAACTCACTGAGAAGGTGCTGGAACTTGTCACCCTGTGAGAGTGAGCTGGAGAGCCCGCTGAATGACGCCTCGCCGCGGGTACATGCGAACGAGGCAAACGTCAGTGCGTCCACCAGGCGGCTGTTCTTGACGTCCACCAGCAGTCCGTGAGCGCACAGGAAGTCTGCGCCAAGGAGGGCGAAGGAGATGTCAGCCGTGATGAAATCCCACTTAAACCGCTGACCCTCGAAACACAGGTCCACTGTCTTTGTGCCATAGGTGCGGATAGGGGTGTCGTTAGCGGACGTCAAAGGTGGGCCGTGGCCCCCACCGGCGGCGTCCTCCACCGTAGCCGGCAGGACGCTCCGCTGGGCTCCTGTGTCACAAAGGAGTCTGCGACCAGAGAGGGTGTCCCTGATGAACAGGAGCCGGTTGGATGTGCCCACGCTCGCGGCCACTACCGAGCGCAGGCCTTGGCGTTTCCCGTTTCCTTGTAGGTGCAGGGGGGACGGCACATCCTCGCTTTCGCCCCATAGCGTGCATGGTACTGACACAGGCCAGGGCTGGAGTCGCTGACGTCGGCCCTGGAGCTTCTGCTAGGTGGCATGCCTCTACCAGGGAAGGAGCCGCTGCGTGTCGGGGCCAGCACCTCAGGGGTAAAACGCTGGGTGGCCAGGAAGAACCGGTCAGCTTCTTCGGCTAAAGCGCGTGGCTCAGTAATAGCCGTGTTAGCGAGCGCTGTCTGAACCTGCGGCGGCATGTGCCGAAGAAACAGTTCTATGAACAAAAAATTGGGTTCTTCCGTACCTAGCAGGTTGAGCATCATTTCCATGTGGTCAGAAGGCTTGCTGTCTCCCAGGCTATGAATAGCGAGCAGGCGTCGGGCCCGTTCCGACCGAGACAGCTCGAAATTCTTTAGCAGGAAAGCCTTGAACGCTGCATATTTATCCTGGGCAGGGGGAGATGTAATAAAGCCCACCGTCCGGGTCGCAGTGGAGCTTCCCAGTGCCGAAACGACGTGGAAATAGCGTGATGCCTCATCAGTTACTCCGCGGAGGGCGAACTGAGCCTCCGCCTGTGCGAACCATGCAGCCGCAGATGTATCCCAAAACTCCGGCAGTTTGAAAAAAACGGCGTTATTTGCCATGCTCGGTTCAGTCTCGGATCCTTCTACGAGACTTATGTCGGGGTCACCAATGTAGTGCCGAGAGACGGGAGTCGGAGGCGGGGTATCGAAGGTACAAGCTAGACTTTTATTTAACATCAGAACAACATGTAAACAGCTTTCAGCCCGGGAAGATAAGACCGGGGGAAACAGGAAGTCCGGTCAACTCACTAATGTCCGTGCGGAACAATACCCCAACCCATAGTTCCGTGGGTGAATAATGTCAATCACCACACTATTATGTTTTCGTCATTATTACAACAAACACACACTTGCAACAGATAACACTGGCAATGATTTTAGATGTATTAGACTATTACAAAAATAAATCATGCTTCAAATAAGTGGGGGTACGGCGTACCCCCGCGTCCAACGCCCACTACACCACTGATTGCAACTACAAAAAGCTAAGGTTTGTTTTCTCATCAGGAAATGCAGACCGGCTCAAACAAAAGATTTTTACATCATCATCCTCACGATCATTTAATGTATCATATGTTCGCCGAATTGACATGAAAGCACTAATAAATGTAGTTTCATCCACTTGAGTTTACAAAAATCATCGATTTGTTTTTATATCACATCCGACGGGAGGAAATTCCGCAGCTCTCACTACCGATTTTTAATCCTAATTTAATCATCATCTTCACCACGATCATTTATGTTTATGTTCGCCGAATTGACATGAAAGCACTGACAAATATGAATATAATGTAGTCAACTTCATTAAAACGTTATTAACGTGCCTAAGCTCAGTAATTCACCATTTCTACGCATGACAACACACTTTGTCCGTGTTTGGCTCTCTCGCCGCACAGTGAAGCGTTCCCGCATTGACGTCACTTCCGGCTTCCCCCAAAACCTCAAAATGAGTCGAAGGAATTTTCCCGCGAATGTTGGAAATTATTGATATTTATCGGAACGGTATCGCTTTTTCTTTTTTAAACTGACGGTTCGAGATTACTAGTAGCCCACTATTTCATTGCACAACAGTTGTTGGGTTCGTGTCACAGGCTCTTTAATAACCTTCATTACGTGTTTGAGAAAGAACATAAGAAAGTTTGACAAAGATGAGGCTGTTAAACGGGCAGCGGATCCGCTGTGCGTAGAAAGAGAGAGAGACGCTGAGCTGCACCATGCAGCGATCAGCTGATGTGGAGCATAGAGAGAGAGCTGCGGTCCGCGGGGCTCGGCCTCGCCTCCTGTCTTCACAACTCTTTGCAATCCCGGGACCTTACAATTGTTATTTCTTGTTCCTACTTTGAACCGAGTTTTACTTCCCAACCCTGCCCCTGTGCTACACTTCCCGCCCCGTCCGCCCCCGGCTAACTGTACAGAAAGCGGCGAGATGCATTTCCTTAGGAATCGACAAGCGGAACCCTGCCCTTCAGAAACAGAGCGGAGGGAGAATGCAAGGCAGTGGACACTGAAACATGCACATTGGATAAATAACATAGGCGTTTAGTCTATTTAATAAAAGAGCACATGTTCAATGTGAAACGTGACCGTAGATCTGCCTAACCAGGTTTTATGTATGTACATATATATAATTTTTTGTTAGATTTACTGTCTTTATATCACCTTATAGTGCTCTCAAAAAGAAGATTAAGGAGTCCACTAACGGGAGGTTTTTGGAGAAGGACAAGCGTGTGCTGGAGGAGCTGAAGAGCCTGCACTGTAACCCTCATCCCTTCTTCAGAGTCTTCCCATCAGTCAGACTTCAGTAAGTGGCTTTTCTGGGGCATATTTATTAGTTTTGTTGTACAGGCTGTACAGTATAATGAAATGAAATACAATACACAGTAATCTTCAGTTTTGTATTCATGCAAATACATTTTCTTTTAAATAGCAACAAGCTCGAAATGTGTTCTTATCTTCTCAGCGTTCTGGAGGATTCTCATGCAGGGCCCTCCTGACACGCCGTATAAGAAAGGCGTGTTTGAGCTGTACTGCCAGTTTGGTCCTGACTACCCAGCCAAGCCTCCACTCGTCCGCTTTGTCACACCCGTATCCGGCCAAAATGCAAATAACTGAACAATTATTAAATAAATGTGTTTGTCTTTTTTTAATAATATGCAGATAGATGGTAATCACTTATAACGTAATGTTATCTGTGCGAAATGTACGTGTGTTTCTTAACATGATGACAGGTGTACCACTGCAATGTCAACAGTGTGGGTCGCATCTGCCACAACTTATTTGACCGCAACTACAACGCCCACATCACCATGAGAGAGATCCTACAAGCTGTGTACGGACTGCTGATCAGCCCTGAGCCTGAGGACCCACTGGACAGGTAAGATTTAAACCATTTCACAAATGAGTCACCATTATGGGCCCTTAAGCTAATTTTTACAAAGATATCTTTTTTTATGCTGAATATGTCTTTGAAGAATTTCCAGATTTCAGTAAGTCTTTGTTGTGTGCTCAACATGTTCTGTACATTGGAAATCCTTAGCTTCCTTGTATTTGACTTTGATGTTACAACATCCGATATTGATTATTTGATCATTCTGCTAAAGTAGAGGGTTGCTACAGATTTTTTTGTGAGATTATGTTTTTTTCTTTCTTTTTAAGCATTTTGGCCGAAGAATTCCTGACGAGCCTTGAGACGTATGAACGAGAAGCTGAGAAACACACAGAGGAAACTGCAGGGAAGTCACTGGATGACATGGAGGAAGTAAATGGGCTCTTATATAAAACATATTTTCATATTTTTTTTACATGTTTGGCCATAATATAATGGGTTCTTCACTTTGTTTTTATTAAAAGAACCTGGTGGAGCCTGTTCCACAGTTCATACCCCAACATCTGATCTGTCCACTCACCAAGAAGATGTTTGTTGATCCTGTGAAAACAGTGTATGGCACAGTGTATGAATGCAAGGCCATTGAGGAACACCTGAAGCAGTGAGTTATTTACTAAAAATGCATTACCTGTATTGTATATTGCTGATAACTGTTGAGAAACCATATGGTTGTATATGAACAATTCTTTAAATGGCTTTCAAGCACAACAAATTATCAGAAAATGCTTAGCCATGTTCAAAGACTTGCGATTCAAAAGTCGTATTGTCATATGCACAATCAAATGTTTTCACAGTAAAGTTGTTGGCTCTTTTGCAGACACCAGTACGATCCGACAGCCGGCCCAGGAAATGAGCTTAAAATGAACGACATCAGAGCCGACCAGGACATGAAGAAAATGGTGATGGATCATCGCACTTGGCAATTAAACGTCTAAGTAACAACTGTGAATATTTACATCGGGTTCACAAATAGAAGGAAATATAACTTGCTCTTATTACATTACCTTTTACTTCTGATTTATAATCATATACTATACGCTGTTCATTTGTCTCTGTTGAGACATGTGTGTTTGGGGTTATGTTTACTGATATATGTTGATGTACTGGTTAGTCTGACACAAAGTATTTTTATGCAATGATGTCAACTTTATAAGTGAAAAGGAGTAACAAATACAATTTAGCAAGAATATTCAAGGTTTTTTCTCAAAGTGATTTAAAGCAGGAAATGGTTGTCAGCTTTCAAATTGTTCATCTTTCTCATGTAAAGCAATTAAAGATGGTATGTATTCAAGTTGTTTTATGTATTCAAGTTGTTTTGCATTTGACAGTTTATGAACTGTCAAAAAAAACTATTTTGGGTTGATATAACACAAAGGTACAGAGAAGGGAGAATATTAATTTAAATAAGAAATAATGTAAGGATAAATCAGCTTTCATAGTATACAATTATTATTTTAAAAAGGACTTTATTATTAAAAGAGTTTGACAATTTGCTGCAATTGTTTTAATTTGCTATATGTGTTAATATGTTCTTGGGAAATTGGGGGTAACTTGTTCATGTTAACATTTTATAATCGTTTTTCTAACTCAATTTGGGAATTGTGATTATATTGCTGGAAGATAGAAATGCAACATCTACTATTGGAAAAACTGTTGGAAAAATAAATCCTATAACTGGACTGATAATTGAACTGTCATCTAAACAATACAAGAGAATATTGGAAAAACAAAACAACACAGAATAAACGAATATACAAAAGTTGCCTGATTTGATTTGTACATCTCAGTGTCACTTATTTCATATCAGTGATGATGGCCTTTGGGTTTAAACTGATAGACAGGGTCAATTTTCACAAAATCTGAACCCCGAAGGCATTTTGTTATTATTTATGCTATACAACATTTCTAGGGGTATTAAGGGGTGCTGAATCGAAATCTACTCTATATGAAGCTCCAAAATGCCTCAAAATTGAGAAATCCAACATGGCCGCCACCACCAGCCTGAAATCTATTTTAAGTATATCTTTTTGACTAAACAAGGTACAAACTTGAATTAAATGTGCTTTTGTAAGTTCTCCTACATGGGCAATCTGATGCCATGTTCAGATTTGAGATGTAATGTGAATAAACTACTTAGATCTCATATATATTGCAAAAATAGTAGTTTTTATCTTGAATAATTACTCAGCTATTATTATTATCAGGCTTACTTTGTATATTGTTTTGAGGTGAAATGTTTCAAATGTGCTGTGATGGAACCTTTGCCTTCCCCACTATTGCCCCCCTACCCATACAAAGCAAAAAACAAACCAAAAAGAGGAGTCACAGAGCGCCCATTCAGCGGTGTATTAGCAGAAGACTGTTTCACACAGTATTCTGACCAATGTCCTGCAGCACAGAAAGCACAAGCTACAGACATGGCCTTCTTCATGTCCAGGACATCTAAAAAACCAATGCCTTCCTGGATATTGTACAAGCAAAAGGCAAGCACAGTCAACCCAGAGAAAACTACTACCTACCTATCATCCAGGCTCCTGCCTCTGAACTCGATACACTGAACACAGTTGTCAAGCGAATGCTTCATATTTACAAATCAATGGAACAACAGCATGTCATTCTGACAGTGGACGAGGCACTTTATCCGAAGTTGCTAGAACTAAAGTGGTCAGTAGAAGAATACAAGGACGTGCTTATCCCTTGCCTTGGAGGCCTTCACATTGCCAAGAACTTCCTGGGTGTCATAGGACAATACATGGTTGATTCTGGCCTGAGCGAGCTATGGGTCAAGTGTGATCTACTGGGAGCAAATGCTGCTCAGCATGTCATGGCAGGAAAGGAGTATGCACGTGCCATATTCCATAAGGACCCACAAACGTACCCTACAGGCTCTTTGGCAGAGCTGCTCCCATGGCTTTACACATATCTGGATGAGGTTGATGTTACACCGAGAGCTGAACTCTCAGATCTCTGCCAATCCGTAGATGCTGACCACATCGCGCAGATGGTCGACAAACTGACTACAGACAGATTCCAGTAGCCTATGAAAGAGTTTGCTGCATCGCTTGCAGTTGATGACCCGAATGCCGCATTCTGGTGGGACTACATGACTATGGTAAGCATCGTACTCTGCTTCACAAGAGCGCAGCGTGAGGGATTGTGGGATCTCCACCTGTATGCTTTCAAACGTATGCTGCCCTTCTTCTTCAGGTACAATCATATAAACGACGCCAGATGGGGAACTGTTTACCTGGCTGAGATGTCTGCTCTCCCAACAGAAATCCTCCTCGAGTTTCAGAAAGGCAACTTTGTGGTGAAACGCAGTGATCGACGCTTCAATCAGGTTTCAGCGGATCAAAGTACTGAGTGGCTAAACGCTACAGGAAAAAAGAGTGGTGGTTTAGTGGGCATCACCAGGATAGCAACATCCCTCAGTAGATGGACATTGTCGTAAAATCATAACAGAACAGTCATAGCTTCTCAGCCAAAAGCAATGCTGAGACTGACAACAGATGATGAAGACGATGAGTACACACACACTGAGTGCACAAAGAGTAGAATGGAGAGAGACGACGGGGATGAAAGCAAAATATGTGTATCATTGAAAGAGCACTGTGTGTTTCAAGATGGTGGGGACACACTCAAGAACATAATTAACAAGGAAGTGGTCACACCGGAGATTCAAGAATCTCTGCTTGGTGCAGAACACCTTGGACAGGCACAAATGAAAGTGTTTGTGGACAAACGTCCACAACCTCCAGCTAGTGACCAGCACTTCGGACTGAAGTCACCCATTCGAAAGAACAAAGCCAAGACATTTGCCTCTTTGTATGAAGTCGTGCAACTTTCCAAGAACAAGCAAAACACCACCAAAGTGGACAGGCAGATTCTACAAAGGCTAGTCACAGCTTACAGAGCAGGTTGTAAGGTAGACCTGGAAAATGTCCTCCAGCATGAACATCAGGACATGAAGAAAAGGGTGATGGATCATCGCTCTCGGCAAATTAGGTTCTAGGTTACAATAGTGTACCTCAAGTCAAGTTCACATATAAAAGGAAATGAACCCAGTTACTTTCTTTTTATCGATAGTTCCTTTTTGGAGCTTTATCCTGTTTATTGGGAAAGTTTGCATGTTATATCACTCCCTTCCTGACATCACTTTTCATATTGTTTTTATGTGTGTTTGGGGTTAACTTTTGATACAATGTCCTTTTTATTGCTGTCCTTTTTCAGTTTTATTACTAAACTTTGTTGTCTCTAAAAAGCATGTTATAGAGTATATTTAATTCAGTTCATTGCATTTGTCTTATTATTGATAGAAGAATAATCAAGTTGTCATTGTGCATTTAAAAGCTTTGAAAAAATTTATTATTGTCTGAATTTGGCTGAATTTTGAGCCTTGAGTTTGGCATGCCTTCCATAGACAATCGCCACCTCCTTGAGGACATCACCCAACAACAAAACCTTGTAGCCATAAGCATTCATCCAGCATCTATACGGAAAACAAACAGTTAATTACTGCCCCCAAAATACCACTTGAGGGCGCCACAAGTCAGTCACAAAGTGTTCAAGAGACACAGACAGCTGGAGATAATCAACAAGTTTTACCATGCAGTCCCTCCAACAAGGGTGTCAACTTAAAGCTGTTCTGTGAAAGTTATATATCTGAATATATTTACACAGTAGTAAGACATCAGACTCACAATTATATTTGGTCGCATGATTCCTTGTCAGTTGCACACATTGATTTACTTTTCACAGTTGTGTCTGCATCCATAAAAATAAACTCAGTTATTGACAACAAGGAAAACGGGTGCTTAAATCTTTTTATTAACAAACTATTCTGTCCTGCTTTTATGATAAACGCAAATAACTCAACTACAAGGTTAAGAAGTTACAATTACTGAGGGATGTTTGAACTGCACATTACACTGGACTCTACAAAATGATCTCTATTGTTTGTATAAAGACTCACCTAATGATGGCTCTATTCCATTAATCTACATTTCACAGAACCATGGACTGTATGCAAGCACTAAATGAATATATTATATAACACTGAATAGGATTTCTGATGCAAGTACTGGCTCTTATCTCTCCATAAATATACAGATGTTTTGGTGAGCTTAAATCATGTGTATATGCAGGCCAAAGAAAGCTAACAATTTGCAGACATTTTAATAACATGATGACAGAACATGCACTTATGGCATGTCAAATCAGTAATGAGTAACCCAAGTTATCCTGGAATGAACAGGTGGCATGCAGTGAGTCTGAAACAAGCCTGTTAATAAAGGGTGTAAAAACAAAGCAAAATACGGTTCAACATGTATCATACTAAAACTTTCAAGAGAGGGAGTAGTTCACCAATACATTTTGAAATGTTTAATGACGGTGCAGTGGCGTCGCTAGGAGGTGGCTACTTGGGCTCAAGCCCCGGATGTTTTCTGAAAAGCCCCGGAGGTTTCACTTAAAAAAAAAAAAAAAAATTCTATTTTTCTTTTTTTTTTCTTAAAACGTCTCGAGAGTAATGTGCAGTACCGGAGTCCACCAGAGAGGCAGCCGCTGCGGGACAGTAGCCTGCGTACTGCGTAGCCTTCCCTGCCCTTGAAGAAGTGACCCTTCCTAGTGCCTGTCTAACGAGTTTTAAGCTAATAGCCTATAAAGTTATGGATAATAGAAAGTTATTTTCATCGAAGCAGGCGCCACAAGCTGCAGCAGCAGCAGCAGTATCAGCAGCTGACAATAATGTCATCACCAGCAGTGAAGAAATGGATGATGTTTCAGGTTTGTGAATCTAATAGTGATATCTGCGCTCTGGCTGACTGAGTAAGAAGTGAAAAAGAGTGATGTAACGTTAATGTTATAGCTAGTAAACATGGAGTAACCACACTAAGTATACCCTTATATGTTACTATGTATACAGAACATGACACAACATTATCCTAAGATGTTACGTTAACCCTTCATACCTCAGTCTACTTTTAAGACACTAAAAAAACGTATTCCAATTTGTATTTTGTTTTAGCGCGTGGAATTATACCGGCTCTCGTTTCAGTACACATAACAACGGAACCATAGCAACGGAACTGACAGGCAACCCTCTGAATCAGACTCCGATTGGCTGTGACTGCATCCACTCAGAGTGTCCGATTCAGAAACGTGACTCTTACACTCTTTACGTCACAAAAGAAGATGGTGGATGAGAATAGATCTATAAACAATAAGCAATGCACCAGAATCAAGGTGAGACTATCCGCATCCTTTAAAACTCTACGCACATTCGTTTCACCAAAATAAGTAAACGACTGTATTTGAGTGAGTTAAGGCAGTGTTTTTCAAAGTGGGGGCCCCGACCCCCCGGGGGGTCGCCAGGGGGCAAAGTTTTGAGGGAAAAGGGATTTTAAACTTTTTTTTTTAGATGTTATTAATAACTGCATATCTATCAATCTATGTGTCCTTTGATGCTTTTTTAAAAATATTTTAAATATGTTCGGTCCAACCCCCCCCCCAACAACTCCTGGGCTAAGCCCCGGACCTCCTACAATCCTAAATCCACCACTGCGTTTAGTTGTGTTTTTATAAGTTTCGTTTCCTCTGAAGCCACACCCTCCTATGGACAGTATCGGATGACTGTACCAACAACAAGGTAAGATTGTTATCTTGTTCTTTGGGGTTGAATGTTGTAAATTCGACTTGATTTGTATTTATTGTCAAAATATAGTTTTGACGAAAATGACCCTAAGGTATTGAATTCGTCAAATTGTCTTGCTGTTGACGAATGCTGTCTCCAGACTGTTGGTGTTTCTCCGGGTTTTACCGAGGACATCCTTGTAACTGCAGTAAGAACGATTGCATATGTTTGTGTTATGATGCTTTACCGTTCTTAACTTATCACTTTAAGCATTTAGGAAAATGGTCTAAGTGCTCAAATGTCATGTGTAATGGTTTTTTACCTTTTTGAAAAAGAGATAGATCAGCTCAGCTATTACTCTTACTGCTATGGAATTAGTTGTGTTTCAAAGATAACGGAACACTTTCTCAGAATAAAGCAAAACTAAGAGTTTAGGGTTAGGAAAAAAAACTGAGTCAAGCAAAATAAAATTAATTTCAAAAATAAAACTATAAACTTGCAAACAAATCATTTGTGTAATCATGTAAACTATAAGTCTTTTTTCTTTGTTTTAACATATATTTTTGTTTGCAGTTCTTGTAGCTTCTTTCTCAATGATCAGACTTTTGCTCTCGCTTCAGCTCTCTCGTTTGCGCTCCTTCATTTTTTGTTTTCGATTCTGACACAAACATCCCACTACACCACAGATCGTACAGTGCAACTCATGCAGCAAACTCCGGAGTCCACTCGACCACGTTTGAGTTGGTGCCTCCTTGGGAGTTTTCATGAAAATATCTGACTTATCTTATGGATTGCTGTGCATTATACTTGTGTTGTGTAGTTTATACTTTAAATATATTTAATAAAATAATTTCCAATTTGGGATCGATAAAGTGTCTATCTATTTTATAGATAAAAAACACATGTATTTTCAAGCTAAAGGTGATACACAATATAAACTGTATATTGTTATTTTTTAAAGACTTTTCAAAAGCATATATGGCTATGTTTAGGACAAACAATCAAAGACTGCTTTAATTGAGAAAATTCTACAATATAAATATGGCAGATTTGCTTCATTAAACAGACCAGACCTAGGTTGCATATACCAACAACATTAGGAACATGCTCACATCTTACTATGTTGGTCTGAAGAGCTGAAGCCTTTATTCATACACAATGGATAAAAACGGTGTTGTCTCGTTCTATATCCTGTGAGAAAAATGATATACATTTAGCATTAAAAACTTGACATACTATTCCTAGCCTGAGAAAGATATGAATAATCAACAGATTTGAATGGAATCTAACATTTTCATGTAGAATAAAGACAAAAGAGTGATTATACAAATTACATTTATTGAAATTTGAACCAGAAGATGAAGTCTCAAAGAATGTTTTAAATAAAAAGACATAAAACAAAAAGGTGGATAATACTAAAATCTATGAAATGTATGTGCAAAGGCATGTGGTCAAATGAAATAATACTGAGTAAGTGACAACAGCTACGCCCAGCGTGGATGAAGCTGGTGCAGGTCTTTCTTCATGCCTCCTCAGTGGATGTGGGAAATGGGAGAAGACCTCTGGACATCATGCTGTCTCAATGATCCACACTGTTAATATGAGAGGAAAATAATTGTTTTAGGAAATGAAAGATGTGACGTTAACTATCAACAGGTCTCCATATAGAAAAAAACAAATTAATTGTGCCATTAATTCAACATTTATTTTTTAAATGGAATTGGAAATGAATAGGAAGAGAGCTCAAATCTGATACTTACTAAAGGTAGGGTAGGTAATTCACTCCAGAAACACTTTATGTTATATTCCATGGAATGCTCTTAACATCCCGATAGCAATGAATACATTAAATGCGTTGAAAATAAATAGTAGCTAACTGTCCCTGCTGTTAGGCTACTTAACTAGCATTGTTATCGATCTAAAGTTAGCGAAAGCTAACTTTCATAGCACATATTTGCTTTACTTCTCCCTTAACAGAATAAAGAAACATACCGTATAGTACAGCACAAACAACACAAATGATTAATACGTACATATATTTTCCCTTGTAGTATTATAATCATTGAAATGCTGATTCTTCTGGGGGTCTTCTGTCCGTGCTCAGCTACCGCAGCTGCACTATACAATCGGGGGAGGACTGGGCTGTCACTCAAAAAACTGAGTAGCCAATGGGACTGGGCGGGACCCCTGAAAGTCCCGCCCAGCTGGGATGTTTGTGTCAGAATCGAAAACAAAAAATGAAGGAGCGCAAACGAGAGCTGAAGCGAGAGCAAAGGTCTGATCATTGAGAAAGAAGCAAAGAAAACTGCAATCAAAAAGATGTTAAAACAAAGAAAAAAAAATTATAGTTTACATGATTACACAAAAGATTTGTTTGCAACTTAGTTTTATTTTTTAAATTACATTTATTTTGCTTGACTCTGTTTTTTTCTTCTCTTAATAAACTCTTAGTTTTGCTTGATTCTGAGAAAGTGTTCCTTTATCTTTATGACACAAAACTAATTCCATATTCTTCAGTATTTAATGCTACTATCAAATCGTATCAAAAGAACATTCATTTCCAAGATGTTCAAATTTGTTTCGACAAAACAAATGTTGTACATGTGACACATCATTGCTTGCATAACCCTACTTTTAAGTAGGGCTCATTTTATTATTTGAGTAATTTGGTGTTCTAGTATTCTTTCTCTCCCTGTAAATAATGTATCTTGATGTGTTTGTTAAGATGGATGAAATACTCAACACACTAAAGCAGTTCAGACTGGAGTCTTACTGCAACCAGTTGGTCCAGCTAGGCGTGAAGGATTCAAGAGATTTCCTGGATAGTGTTACCGATGAAGATCTGGACAACATGGGTGAGATGAACTTCAACTTGAAATCAAAGACTGTAAAAAAAATGCAGCTGACACTCAGTATAAAACAATGACACCTACATCTAGTGTTTTTAAGCCTGAAGATGTAATTTATCCTTTCTTTTTATTAAGGCCAATCGCATTACCGGAAAAATATTAACCATGTAAGCTTACACAGCAATTCAACTGTAGTAAATACCTTTTTGTAACATTTTATCCAATTCAAATGCTACTTATTCACACTGTGATAGGTGTTGATTCATCAACAGTGGTAGTTCTGTAGGTTGTGTCATAGTTTGAATAGATAGCAGTTACTTCTACTGTTCGCTTATATAGGTGTCTTATAGCATAAATATGCATACCATGTAATTCCCACTTCACATTCAATGAACAAATCAAAGTGAATTAAAACAAGTATTTTTGAATAAAATGTTCATTTATAAATATAATACACTTACTGAATTAAATACCGGTATTGCAGGTTTTAGTCGTGTGGAGAAGAACCGCTTTTTAGCGATGAAAAACTTTCTTCAAAGAGCTCCGGAGCAGCAGGTTCAAACTGTGACGCCTGTGCACAAATCATTAAAGTCCTTCAGTCTGCAGTACACATACCCCAAATGTGCTCAACCAAAACAAATAACAGGTAAAGGAGCTCATATTTTTATTATCCACTTTTTATCAATAGATGAACCAGGGCTAGCCACTTCCACAAAGTAGCCCAATATTTA
The DNA here is from genome assembly GCF_949606895.1 of Notothenia rossii. Lineage (NCBI taxonomy): Eukaryota > Metazoa > Chordata > Actinopteri > Perciformes > Nototheniidae > Notothenia > Notothenia rossii. The sequence goes on from NC_136907.1 coordinate 68,346,269, forward strand.
TCAGACAGTGGGCTGTGACGTGTTAGATTGGGGTGTGGTAATTCTGAAAACATTGGTAATTTGGATCTAACAGATATGGATCCAGCGAAAAACACAGTTGAGGAACTGATGATGAGGATTTGCCATCTTGAAAGTGTTGGTAATTCCAAAGGAGTCTGTCTCTACACCATCGATGGGATGCCCTTGACAGATGATCCTTTCTTCAACACATGTGAGTGAACCTGAACTTCTTTTACAGTGAAGGCTGCTCATGATAAAATGCATATTTGCAAGATTTTGTGTCCAACAGTGACTACAAGGGTATGGAAGCATCCGTAATGTTGAACCACGACAAAGCCACTCTTTTTATTGTAAGAATTTTTTTTTGTTAACAAGTCCACCATGTCACTTCAAATGTTGTTTTGCTTACACAGGGTCTTTGAAAGACAGACATATTGAAAATGGAGCTGTGATTTATGCCATTTTCACGCCAAAGGAAAACCTGAAACAGGCTCCTCAGATACCAAAGCGAGCAGTTGTTGAAACCTTTGGAGGCGATATTGTTCGATGCCACATCATGCTCAAGGTGGGTCTAAATGTTATGGTCATTAAGCAACTAATGGTGATATTAACATCTGATACCATATGATATAATCATACAAGCTGAATATGTTTGATTTATGGCCTAATTTTAATATAATTCACTGGCTACATTATATACTGATATTCTAGCAAATTTGTATTTACTTGTTACATACAGGGAGACTTTCAGGTGACGGTGAAGTTGGCAAGTGACACACTAAGAAATCTGAGACTCGAGCTGGCTAACAAAAGTGGAATCCCAGTACATGTCCTTCATTACAAGTAACTATCTAATCATGACACCAATGCTGATTCTTCTTTGTCAACACAGTCAGATTTAATGTCTCTCCTGTACAGAGGTCGACATGGTGGTGGTGACACTCTGGAGAGTTGTGGGATCTCTGAAGGGTCAACCGTTAACTTCTATTTGTCCTCATTTCCTCACGAGACTTCATACAACGAGACATTTTTCATTAATGATTTTTTGCCTTCAGTCCCACAAACTCAGAAAGGAATCAGTGTGTTCTTGTCTTCACTTTATGCTGTTGTAAGTTTCAATGTATAAAACAATATCAGTACACATTTCAGAACCACTCCGAACTATTGGATGTATTGCTATGACATTTATTTTCCCCTTCAGAAACAATCAGTATAACTCTTGTGATTGATTAACTGTTTATCTAGCATCATTAAACTAAAGTCCAAAGTTGTCAAATACTTTGAACTGTGACCTCAGCTGCCAATTGCATTCAGTGCTGATAGGCAAATATTACGTTTCTTAAATGCTATACCAGGGGGATAATAATAATCAGCATTTTAGCATTGTCATTGTGTGCATGGCAAGTCATAGATGTGGTGGGAACTGATTTTGATTGATTTATTTTATTTTTAAAAGCCTCCTATTGTAAATTAGATCTTTCCATTCAAACACAATGCATTTGGTACTTGCACTTAAATATATGTTTCTTGTGCTATGGTTTTTTCTTCTTCTAGAAAAGTCATTATAAAACAGAGCAACTGCAGAAACTGATTGCCTACATACGGAAACTGACTGGATGTCACCCTCTCGCCCAAAGTCTGCATCAGTTGTTCTGCAGGAATGAAACCCTAACCAGGAACCAGAAGGTAAACAGTATGAGCAATATTTTTCCTAAAATATCCATTCCTTTTTTAAATGTGTGTTCTTATGTGTGATGTTACATTTTGTCAATAGCACATTATACATCTAGTGCTGTAAATTATTTTACATTTGTGTGCAGAATAATTTGCTTGAAAAACAATTCCATCTTGGAACATTCCCTACAAAAATAGAATGTGTTTACCTAGATTATATTTGTCACAGCGGCAGATTTAATTCAAATGATCTGCATTGTTTCAGGAAATATGTTTTCCTATAATTTGGGTAAATTGAACATTTACACGGGGATACAGTATGTGCCTTTTATCAGTTCCCCTTTCATTAGACCTGCTTGTCCCTGTGTTGTAGATTGCATTGGTAGAAGGCTTGTACCTCCTCTTCAGAGAGATACTTCCTCAGCGTGGAAGACCACAAGGAGAGAGAATCATTAAGGACCTGGATGTCTTTGAGAACTCTCTGTGCTGCTGGGCACATCTCCTATCAGAAGCAAAGGTATGAGGATACTGAGGCTTGACCAAAAAGGCTCATGTGGTGTTAAATAAATAATGATTTTTGTGTGAAATCTGTCCATAATTGCCAGTGTTTTTGTTGGTAAGGGATAACCATCAATATTTAGGTGATAGGCTTGATCGAATGTTGACCACTTAAGTAATGATCACTTGCCTTATTTTGAAAGAAACCTGCAGAGAACCATGAGAACTACGCACCAATCACTCTGACGTCTGGAGATGGCAGCCGCTTCTCTGAACCAGTCAGAGTACCTGGAGTACCCGGAGCATTGGAATGCGCTTATGTTCGTCAGAAAATCCAAGGTAAAACTGTCATGAAATGATCATACAGTACATACAGATGTGTACAAGAGGCGTATCATAGAAGAGGTGTTCAAATGGAAGCAGAGGCCCTTTTTATGAGCTGATCCTTTACTGGACACTGAAAGGAACAGTTAAAACAAGTTATTATTGAATGGTGCTGTACTCTGCTTCATTTCATTTTCTTTCCTCTGTTCAGATGAAGAGAAGATTCCCAACTGCACTGAAGAGGTATTGCGTGGAACATCAATAAAGAAAGCCACTGACATTGAGAAGGTTCTGCTCAGTCTGCCTCCATTCGTCAGAACCTATCCTCTTTGGATTCACAAGGACAAGACGGCTGGCCAGAAGTAACTATCATTACAGTTTTACTTTTCCTAATGTAACTTCAATGAGATGCTTTCTCTTTTGTCTGTTGCAGAGACATCAGAGTCGTTTTCACTAACCTGTGCAATTCAATTAAAGCTTTAAGATCAACAATGAGAAGACCTTTGGAAGTATGATGGAAGAATTAAAATCTCCCGACAATCAATGCCTCAATGTGACCCCACCTCTGCATTTGAAGGAACTAGGACAGTGTGGGGCATGCCTTGTTCTACTGAGTGAAGGTACTCAATCACAAAGGGGATGGGTCATTTCTGACTGTGCACATATACTGTATGTTTAAATGGTATTGTTACTTTTAAGAGTTATATATTTACTGGGTATAGTGTACTTTAATCAACATTTCAATCTGAATTTGCCAGTTACCTATTGATCTCATTTTCCTCTTCAGATTATGTGCAGGTTTTTACAAATAGTGGCCTAGCATTATCGATACAATGCTTCGACAAGCACTAGAGTACAATACAATATATGTGCAATACAATATATGACATAAATGGATTTGATAAAAGCAGTGCCAGAGATAATGTGGTATGGTTACTCATCATTGCAGGTTTGATTTGTAATACACGATGGCAATGAATGATGTGCATTAGACCATGTGCACCTATTGTTTTCTTTACAAGCCCTTTGCCTGGGTGTGAAACAAGGATCATCCAGTTGTTAAAAAGGCATATACTCAAGTAAGGTACTTAAACAGTACAAATATGAGGCACTTTTTTAAATTATTTACGACTTGCAAGTTATAGCTACTGTATAGTTACTTTGAATTTACATACAAAATATCATCTTATAATTGTGCAACATTTATAATTTAAAGGTCGCCTATAATGCAAAATTCACTTTTTCATGTATATTATACATTTATATGTCTCACCTCAGGAAAAGAGACTCTCTCTTTTTGTCCTGACCCATTTATATTTAAAATAAATTAGCTGTTCAGATTTGGCCACTTTTTGATGTCACAATTGTTAGCCAATAACCAACCATGGTATCAAATGTCGTTTGTTAGACGCTTTCTTCCAAAGCAATTTAAAAGTGAAGTGTCTTGCCCAGGTACTCAACAACATGTTGACTGCAGTGGGACTGGAACCTGTTCCCCCCTGATCCGAATATCAGGGCACCATCCCACTGAGACACAGCCCACCTTATCACCTGAATCTCCTCCTAGAGCACCAAATATCTCGCAGATGGGCGTGGAGGTGGCAGCTCATTTGCATTTAGAGCGAGAGACACAGAATGAGCAGCTTTTGAAACAGGGCTGAAACAGAGGGGATTATGGGATGCTACAATTCATGATCTGTTTGGTATTCTGAGCCAAACACTTCAGAGACATGTAATATATTTAGACCCTCCAGAAAAACTCGATTCTGCGTTCGCAGAATTTACCGCATAATCAGCAAAATGGCGCAGATTTTTAAAAGGCCACATATTTATCAAAAGGCCGCATAATCCCCGCATTTTTCCACACAAAGTTGAGAAGAAAAAAAAGTTAACTCGTCTTGACGTGAAGTAGTGATGATGATGACGTGACGTCATCAGCTCGCGATTCACAGAAGGTAAACAACACCGTAGAGCAGGGTTGTCTAACTCAAGGCCCGGGGGCCAAATTTGGCCCGCGACCTAATTTTATGTGGCCCGCAAGAGCTTGCAAAGAATATAATATACAATACAATTGGTGTAATTGGTGAATATTTACTTTCAATTATTTGCCCTAGACTTCTGCTTTCAGACGTAGTTATTTTGGAAGATATTACCAGAACTGATAATAATCCAATGCAGGGCCAACCATGTAATATAATACATTATTTAATATATATTATATATTTACATATGTATATTTATATATAATTAAAATTACAACCGGCCCTTTGAGTGCAACCATAATGCTGATGTGGCCCGGGATGAAATTGAGTTTGACACCCCTGCCGTAGAGTGAACGTGTGGAACTCACACGAGAGAGAAAACAAGGTGAAAAAATCTGATCCATCTCATTTACCGACGAACATTTCTGCAAAAGACCGGGCAAAGCAGTACCCCGATGTCTTTCACGAAAGTGGGGGGAAACTATTCTGCACCGCGTGCAACTGTGTGTTGGAGCCGTCTATGGTTGGAGCATAAGAGAAAGTCGACGGTGACGACCCACTTTGATTCATTCAAACATTCGAAAATGCTTTCTGCTGCTGCGGACAAGAAAGCCAAACAACTCACGTTCACCGAGGCATCAACCTCCAAAACCCTTTCGAGGGCTAAAAGAAACGAGGTGAGTAGCCTACAAGATTGAAGCTGGTCAGATAACGAACGAGTAAATGAAAACAGAATGAGGCGGAGAAGTGTGTGTGTGTGTGTGAGAGAGAGAGAGAGAGAGAGAGAGAGAGAGAGAGAGAGAGAGAGAGAGAGAGAGAGAGAGAGAGAGAGAGAGAGAGATTAAAATAGCCCAATTGCTTTTACAATAAATAAACATTGAATGTGTTAAATTGAATAGGAAAGGGGTTTAACGTTAGTGGCAGGTTGTGTGTGAGAGAGAATAAATAAGACAGCCCAATATTTAAAAATATATATATTATATTTCGCAACTTCCCGCAATTTCACCGCATAAAATCACATAAAACCCTGCATGTTTAATCGCATAATCAAGAATTTTTCCCCGCGTTTTTCTGGAGGGTCTATAATATTGGTGAAAAAGAGTATAATATGGGACCTTTAAAGGCTGTGCAGAAGCATATGTTAATAGTGAGCGCCTTATTCTCGAACAGTCTGAAAGGGACCTCACATTGGTTTCCATATTGCCCCTCTGACATTAATGTTTCATGTTTAGCAGGCTTTTTAATGTAATTTATTTTAATTATTATGTTTTATTTCCCTCTTCGTCAGACAACATTGGCATGTGTTTGGGAAAAGAAAAGGGTTCCCCTGATATGATCGCAGTACTTGATTGTTTGGATGGCAAAAACAAAACAGTGGATGTGAATTTGTTGGCAGCCAGGTAAGCACCTTTACGGTATCTTGTATTTAACTTTCAAGGGAGCACTCAAATATATTTCCTCTCACCTGTTTGTTCATTCCTGTTTAAAATAAATAAACGTTTACTGTATTCTTTTTATATATAAAAATATTTTTTATTTTGAAATGCTGCATCCTACTTCTTTTCATATAAATATTTGGGTATTTAAAAATGTAAGCAAAAAAAAAAGATATATATATAAAAACATAATATACTGTAGTTCGTCTCATCAGAGCATAAGAAAATGTTGAGAACTGCAGACTTTTTTCATCTTCCACAAAATCAAGAACACGTGTAAAGTTTTAACCAGCGCCTTCGTGGGCGTCTTCTGTATACTTTATACACATCATAGTTGTCAGGCCTCCCTCCCGGTGGTAGATTAGGTATTTTTCAGGTTGTCTTATTGTGACCACGATATCTCAGGGACACTTCAAGGGATTCTTTCTTTTTTTGGCACAAAAGCGAACTTTAACTCAAGGATGAACTAATTAGGGTTTGGTGGAAAGAGTTTAAGGTCACAGTGACCTCACTCAACACCATATGGCAATAGCTCAAGAACACTATTATTTACAATCTTACGTGGCACAGTAATAGCCAGAACAGCAATGTTGCTTCCGTTGTTTTTATTGAAATATAAAGGTTATGGACCTCTTTAAATTCACAATACTATTTTGCTGTCAGTTGACTGCTGAACTTTCTTTGACATTGAACACAGGACTGGTGACCATGGTGATGGCCGGACATTTGTCACAACCAGGACTCCAAAAGAGGCTATACTGGTAACTTTGTCTGTTTCTCCTTTGAACGTTTCTTTTAAAGATGTGGGACTGACAGGGCTGTACACATTCACAATATGATTTTCTTGACTTGAATATTCATTAGGTGCTGATAGACACAAGCTCCTCCATGGAGGAAAAGTGCTATGCAAGTGCAGAAATACAGAAGATCCACGCTGTGAAAGAGCTCTTTGACAACTTTGCCACGAGGACCATGGCTTATGATTTTTGTCACATCATCGGTCTTGTGAAGTTCGACTCCCTGGTGAAAATTCTTCACACATTCACAGAAAATCTGGAAACGTTCAAGGTAAAGTCAGTGTATCCGTCTTGGATTTGTCCTTAATTTAAGAACAGTTTATGTCTGGCTGTAAAGCACTAATTTACCTTTTTTTTTTCAAATGTTAGGAACACATGCGAAACATTGAAGCAAGTGGATGCACTCTGCTGTACGACGCTCTGCAACAGGGGGCGTCTGAGCTGGAAAAGGTCAAGACGAGGTTTCCAGATTGTAGACTCCGCATCATGTGTCTCACTGATGGAAATGATTTTGGGTAAACTTCTTCCTTTAATCATGCTATAGTATCATGTTCATACTTAATTTGTAACTGTCAGTAAGAATACAATTACTAATGTCATAAGTAACAGTGACAAATAACAGATATTTTAACTGAGCTAAAATGTCAATGTTTTCTTTCTTACTTTCCATAGATCCGCCATCGAGCCAGATGCAGTTACAGCCAAACTGCTTAAATCCAACATCGTTGTTGACTCAATCCTTCTTGGAAATGTGGAGAATAACATGCTGCATGGAATCAGCAATGCAACAGGTATGGCCGCTTTGGAAAGAGAACACTTTAAATAAAATCCCAGTGATATACTTGTAGAATCATGCTTCTAGAAGTTTAATATATTGAATATGCCATTATACATTCAGCCAAATTCAAGACATCTCATCAAAATCATTATTGAAGTGTTTTACTTAATGAAGTGAACTATTATTTCCTCTAATCATATTTGCATTTCAAGGTAATCAACACTATAAGGCTCAAGCATATATGTGTGTGTGTGTGTGTGTGTGTGTGTGCGTGTGTGTGTGTGTGTGCGTGTGTGTGTGTGTGTGTGTGTGTGTGTGTGTGTGTGTGTGTGTATATATATATATATATATATATATATTATATAGACTACCAGTCAAAAGTTTGGACACACCTTCAAATTTGAAGTGTTTTGTTTATTTAAATGTGTTCTGCTTTGTAGATTAATACTGAAGACATCAAAACTATGAAAGAACACATATGGCATTATCTACAAAAAAGTGTTAAAAAACCCAGAATAGGAATTTTATTTTATATTCTTCAAAGTTGCCCCCTTTTGCCTTGAGGACAGCTTTGCACACTGTACTTCTCTCAGTCAGCTTCATGGGGTCGTCAACTGGAATAAATAATAATAAATTAATAATAATAATAAATACAATTTGTATAGCGCTTCTCATCTGCCTAGGCAAATCTCGAAGCGCTTCGCAGCAAAGGACACTCATACAATTTGAAAGTTAATTGAATGGTTTTCAATTAACATGTGTGCCTTGCTAGCTCTCATGAGGACCCCCCCCCCCCCCCCCCGGGAAAGGAAGAGCAAGAGTTATCTCTGCTGCAGAGGATAAATACACAAGAGTTACCAGCCTCAGAAACGGCAAATTAAAGCACCTCACATTAGAGCCCACATAAATTATCACAGAGCAGATAAATCTCAACATCCACCGTTCAGAGGAGACTGCGTGAATCAGGCCTTCATAGACTAATCGCTGCAAAGATCCACTACTGACAATGAAGAACGACAAGAAGAGAATTGTTTGGGCCAAGAAACACAAGGATTGGACATTAGACAGTGGAAATCTGTACTTTGGTCTGATGGGTCCACATTTGAGATTTTTGGTTCCAACCGCTGTGTCTTTGTGAGACGCAGAGAAGGTGAGCGGATGGTTATTGCATGTGTGGTTCCACCGTAAAGCATGGAGGAGGAGGTGTGATGGTGTGGGGGAGCTTTGCTGGTGTCACTGTTGGTGATTTATTCCAAATTCAAGCCGCACTTAACCAGAATGGAAACCACCGCATTATGCAGTAGCCAGCAAAATATAAATCATATTCTGGATTTTTTAACACTTTTTTGTTTCCTAGATAATTCTATATGTGTTCTTTATAGTTTTGATACATTTACAATGTAGAAACATTTTAAATAAATTTTAAAAACTTCGAATTTGAAGGTGTGTCCAAACCTTTGACTGGTACTGTTTATATATATATATATATATATATATATATATATATATATATATATATATATATATATATATATATATATATATATATATATACTGTATATATGTGTGTGTATATATATATATATGTATTTATATAGCCTATATATATACTGTATATATGTGTGTGTATATATATATATATGTATTTATATAGCCTATATATATATATATATATATATATATATATATATATATATATATATATACAGTGGCGGCTGGTGGAAAATATTTTTGATGGGGCTATGGAAATGGTGGCATTTAAAATCAGGAGACTAAATACGAACTGTGTGTGTGTGTGTGTGTGTGTGTGTGTGTGTGTGTGTGTGTGTGTGTGTGTGTGTGTGTGTGTGTGTGTGTGTGTGTGTGTGTGTGTGTGTGTGTGTGTGTGTGTGTGTGTGTGTGTGTGTGTGTGTGTGTGTGTGTGTGTGTGTGTGTGTGTGTGTGTGTGGTACTTGCAAACCCTCCCGATTTTCGCGGGAGACTCCCGCATTTCTCCCGATTTCTGACAACATCAGATTTACTCACGACTGTTTCCACTCGGACTTTAATACAGCAACACCATTGTTTGGTTTCCATGGTAGCGCGTCTCTTTAGCAGCGGCGCAACTCAAAGTCTGAGAGGGTGAGGAAGATGAAAACTGAACAAGAATCGACAACTCGACCCTCTGATCACTCCTTTCCTGTAAAATACAGGTCCAGCCCACACATATGCTCCGTGGTGCTACAGGCATTGCCCTTATAACTACAATAAGCATGTAAATGTTAATCTACAGTTCCGGCGATCCACTAGCACCGGAGTCTACACCTGCAGACAACTACTGTAGCGTCACCTTGGATACGAGTCCAAACAACTCACAGACACACAGGCCAGGGCGCTGAAAGGGCGCCCTTTGAGCATCAGATCTGACGACGCTGATTGGCTGAAATTATGTTTCGGCGGCATAGTTTCCAGATAGCAACAGTCAGCTTGTTGGCTGCAGCTGCTCTGGCTGAGGGCTCTTTTCTACCGCCCGGACGAGAGAGGGTAATGATACAAGCTGCGGCCAGGCAGGAAACATGTGACTTATCAGTGACTTTAAACATCGTAAAACAATTTTAAAAAGATTGTATTGTAGATTATACATTTTACTGATACCAACTATATAATATTTACCTTGTTCTTTAAAAATAAAAATAAAAATAAAAAATAAATATTTTTTGGAAACATATTTTTTAATTTATTTTTAATTTTTAATGACAATCAAACATGTGGGAATGGGCCGGCCGCCACTGTATATATATATTGCTTTTGGTACAATATGTTAGCTGGTTGCTAGGAGTCCTCCCAAATTTGGAAGATCCTGTCTGAAAGTTATGGAGCTAATTTCCTGCAACTACGGATGAATATTACTGCCTTTTGGCAGTAATATTCCGCCGTGGTTGTGCTCAGGATTTTCTCACAAATGTAGGTACACACTCACATAGATATATATATAAATATCTATGCACACACACACATGCTCCATGGCAGCAGGGGGCGCTACTGAGTCCATTTGGATGGCGGGAGGCTGAGCAGAGCATGGAACAGCCCCTGCCAGTCTGATGACAGCAGTGTTTCAGCGATCCGATACCAGACTAACAATATGTTAAATATCTCTCATTGTCTGGCCTTAGATAAATTAAGCTATGCTTTAAAGGGAAAGTCTGATATCTTTAATAAAATATGGGGGAAATTCTTACAGTTTTAGAAAGGAACTAGATATGACTTTGGCGATGTATATGCTAGATATGATTGGATGTGAGAGCTTCTTGTCTAGCAGCTTTGTAACCTAATGTTGAAACCTTTTGTAAATGCCCATTTACATCATTTGTTATAATTTATGTTGTTTTGAGTCTTATCTTTTGAATTATTCTGAAAGCATCTGTATCTTTTTGTATTTTATTTATTTAAGTAGTACTTTTTTTTTCTTGTTTATTGTGTTGTATTTATCTTTCTTTCTTCTCTTGGGGGTTATGTGTTTGTGTCTTTTGCTGAAAGAACAAATTCCAACAGAAGAGTGTGTTGTTGTTTCTGGTGAAAAATGTTAAACTCCACAAGTTACTGTTTTATGAGTTGGATGATATCAAGGAGACTGCAGGAGCTAGCTTACACCAATTGTATACATATTTATATATATCTTTATATATAAAAATGTGGCTTTTGCCCACCAGTGCTCAGTGGGGGAATGAGTGTATACTGTATACACTGAGTTCTCCTACTGAACCAACATGAAATGTGGCTAGCTTGGTGTAAACTAGCTCCTGCAGTCTGCTCACACTCATGAAACAGTAACTTAGTTGAGTCAAATTTGGCTTTTTCACCAGAAGAAAACAACAAACTCACCTGTTGGCCGCTCGTTGTTAAATGAGGTCCGGTGTTGTGTCAAATGATGCACCCCGTGTCACGGGAACGCGCATTTCTAAATGAAACGTTTAGACCTTAAAACGATGCTTAAAACGAAAAGTAAACGTCCAGGGTTTTTTTAATGGTAATTTTCAGACTGTGAGTCGTTTAGTGGTAGCTCATATAGTCTTGATTCTTGTGGTTACACTTTTCGCTCTGTATTTTGATGGTAGTGGTGTCGAATCCTGGATTTTGCATTTATTTGTCACTTCTTTTTCAGTTATTTTTTTATTTAATATATGTTTTTATTTTTTATTGTGACGTCCTGTCTGTATACACGTGCTTTAAAATGTGTTGTTTAATTTTTACATATTTGTCATATAATAATCAAAATATATGTTTACAAATGTTACATAATCTTTGTCAGCATATTTTTACCACGTTATGCACCCCTTGCTATCTTACAAAAAAAAGGGTCACATACATGACATGTGCTCCACTTATTGGTACTAGTCCTACAACTATACCCTCAAAAATGCTTGAGGGTGGGATTAATAGAAGCATCCTTTTGGGGTGCTTTGAGTCACGTGACTTTTGGCAGTAATATTCCGTGACGTGAGAAGAAAAAGGTTTGTACTTGTAAAAAAAAGTTTTCTACTTGTCTCTGAAACATGATTTATTCGAAAAATGTTATGTGTTTGTTTGATCGATACGTTTTTCATTTGCAAAACTAAATGCATTAGTTTGTAGATGGTGTTTTGTATTTGCTAACCACACTGTGTTTGTTAGTGAATCATAAGGCATCTGTAAAACTTGTTTAGTTTGTTTGTGGAGTTATGGCAGGAAATTAGCTCCATAGAAAGTCCTTAACTATACGTCCTAAGATAAGGGTGGAAGTTAATGCCACACAGTAGATTACATTGTCTCTATAGGCTTGTAGAGGGCAAATTTAAGTGTGAGCAACTGTGTTTTATAAAGTCACAATAAGCGTTTGATGTTTAATGTTTAAGTAAACATCTTGTAAGGTGGGACACTGTATTGTATCTGAAAAATCAGTTTTGATTGCCATGCATATGATCTCTGAACAGATTTATTATGCAGACACGTGTGCATTTCCCACCTCACTTCCCCATTGCCTCCAGGTGGTTGCTGTTTCAAACCAAAGACAACCAAAGACGGTCTGAAGCTCTTTGAGATTGAGACGGTTCTGTCATTGGAGCAGAGGAAACTAAAGGCAAAACTTGACCCCTCTTCCATCAGCAAGGTTAGATATTATAGATTGTTGTCCACCATTCTGTTGGAAGTGATATCAAAACGAAACTCATTAAGGTTTTACATGGAGCATTGATTTGCTAATTCATTTGTTTTTTTGATTTTATAGCGTAGTTTGACAAGAATCTTTGCTACTCATGGGTATGACGAATCTCCAGAGACATCCTTGCCAAGCCAGATCAACAGCAAAGTGACAGCGACAGAGAGGTGAGTAAGACAGGATGAGATACAACCTTAGAAAACAAAATTTCAGTAATTGAAACATTAGTTATATAGATGCTGATCATAAACCTTATCAAGTTGTTATTATATAATTCACCTGCTGATTATCCTGCCTGTTGAGTTGACGAAGTAAATGTGTCACAATCACACTTAGAAAAAAGGTTTGTGTTGTTCTGTGTGTTAATGAGACAGAGTCTTACAACCTATAGAGCTGGTGTAAAGCTACTCTGTACGGCGATGTTAACATGCTGTATACAGCAATACCTTTTATTATTATGTGTAACGGTTGGTATATACTCTTAGACCTATTATTTTGAACCGCATAATCAGATTTTATGTTTTATATATAAATATATATACATTTTGTTAGATTTACTATCTTTATATTACCTTATAGTGCTCTCAAAAAGAAGATTAAGGAGTCCACTAACGGAAGGTTTTTGGAGAAGGACAAGCGTGTCCTGGAGGAGCTGAAGAGCCTGCACTGTAACCCTCATCCCTTCTTCAGAGTCTTCCCATCAGAGTCAGACTTCAGTAAGTGTATTTTACTCTTATTAGTGTGAATCCACTATAGTTCTTTAAATCTTTAATCTTGTTCTTATTTCAGCCAATACTTTGGCTCTCAATAACTTCAGTATACTTTCAGCTACATAAACCATTAAAATATCAAACTATTCAGCCTTTTCAGCACATGATGGGAAACCTTCTTTAAAATATGTTATACTTTTCAAAATATTCAGCTTTTTAAACTATTTTGTTAACATGTAACTCAATGGGAGGAACCTTCAAATCCTCTTTTACCTACACCTTGCGCCAAATGCTTCTTCTTCCACATACTTTCAGCTAGAGACTTTATTCCAACTTTAAAATTATCACAAGACCGTCAGCTATAAAGCTTGTTCTTTAGATTTTTCATATCTTTTACACTTTTTGAGATATTTAACTTAGTTTGGAGCCTGGTAAAGAGGCTTTCTTCAGATTTTAACATTAGTGTGTATTGAGCAGCTCGTTGAGGCTAGAGTGCTTTGATCTCAAAACAGAGTGGAGGAGTGCTTGAAATTCGCCCCAAAAAATGTTTTAAACCTGCCATAATTGCCAAACCCTACACTCCTTGGACATCATTTTTCATGAAAAGCGTAGGAAAACGTCTCATACGTTGAACAATCAAAAACAATTAAGCAAAACAATTAAACAAAATGCCTCTTGAGGGCATGAAGAGACAAAAACATTCAACATTTCTCCATTAAAGCCCATTGTACATTCTGGCTCATCTTTCCTCACAGCAGCCGCACACCTTTAGTTAATCTGCAAAAAAGGCCACATTATTAACCCGAAAGTACACAAAAAGCACACTTCAGATGCTCAAGGTCTTTGAGATGATTCACGCGTTGAAATTTCACCGATATCTGTTACGGTTCTTCAACAAAACCTTCACATGTAAGAGGTTTATCTCTCATTCAGAACAATGTAAAGGCTCTCCTCTCACTGAATACTGCACATCACCATGGAAACCTTTGTTCTCTGGGCTCAAGCGCAGGTGTTTCATAACATCGTTAGCTCAAATATAAACACCTGTGTCATGGAACACGATGATGTCATAACTCCAAATGGCATGCTCAGAACGCAACAAAACATCACATGATGGTTAACACTGTGGCCCTGAACAGCTCTACATCAAATCTGATGTTACGTAATGTGGTGTTACTATGACAACGCATCCCTCGCCATAAAACAGCAGCAGACTTCAGATAATGGTTAATGGTCCAGCCCTCAACAGCTCTACGTCAATTATGGGGTGTCATCATATGCCGTTTCCATGGCAACGCATCCCTCGCCATAAAACACGATGTCGCTGTAACTCCAATGGACACGGTCCAATCGTCCCCCAATCTTCACTTGTATATCACCGGTCCATGCCTCAACAGCTCCACGCCAAATCTGAGATCTCACCATATGCCGTTTCCATGGAAACACATCCCTCGCCATAAAACACGATGTTTTCGTGATGCCTATGCAAATGTTCTAAAACAGCACCAGACTTCAGATAATGGTTAATGGTCCGGCCCTCAACAGCTCCATGTCAATTATGGGGTTTCATCATATGCCGTTTCCATGGAAACACATCCCTCACCATAAAACAAGATGTCGCTGTAACTCCAATGGACACAGTCCAATCGTCCCCCAAACTTCACTTGTATATCACCGGTCCATGCCTCAACAGCTCTACGCCAAATCTGAGATCTCACAATAGGCTGTTTCCATGGAAACGCATCCCTCACCCTAAAACACGATGTTGTCGTTACTCATAATTATGAAAATGGTCAAAACACCAACAGACTTCAGATGACATTTAATGGTCCAGCCCTCAACATGTCTATGTGCCATTAGTGAGTTTTCCTCAAAAGCTGTTGCCATGGCAACGCATCCCTTTCACTAAAACACGATATTGCTATAACTCCTATGAAAATGGTCAAAAAGTGCTAAAACTTCACGTGTGTGCTAACAGTCCAGCAGTGAAGACATATACGGGACAGTCAAATGTCGTTGCCATGGCAACACAATGCTCGCCATGAAACCCGGTTTTCTCATAACTTCAGTGAAAATGCTCCAAACAGCCCAAAACGTCACAGCTTTAGTAAAGATGCAGCCATCAACGCATCTGAGCATATTATGGGGTTTCATCAACCCATTAAGTTAGTTCAAAAGTTTGCAGTTAAACTATTCTGCTGCTTTTCAAAGCGTTTTTACTTTATTTTCTCTTCTTAATACACATTCATTCACTACTAACATTTAATATTTAACTCCTTCAGCCTACTTTCAGCTACAGAAACCATTCAACTATTAAATGATTCAGCTATTTCAGGACATTGAGGCTATACATGTTGTGTTTATACATTTTTTAAACCTTTTCTTTTAAATATTAAGCTTCTTCACTATTTTTCCTACTCTTCCAGTTTAACAACATTCATTGCAAGGCATTTGAGCTGTAACAATTTGATTCAAATAATTTCCCTTTTCTGCATTTCTCAGCTAAGTTCAGCAACACACTTGCTTGGTTTTTGTAGCTAAAAGCAGCTACAGAGACCATTCAACTAATAATATTTTCAGCTTTTTCTGCATTTTCATCTAAATTCAGCAACAAATGTTCACAGTTTACAGCATTCGCACGCATTTTCTGTAGGAAATGCATTTTCTAGTTACTTTCTTTTTTTCTTTTTTTGATGGGGCTAATACAAGTACACTGATTTGTATTCACGCAAATAAATGTATTTTTCATATATTATGCTGTGTTATCTTCTCAGCGTTCTGGAGGATTCTCATGCAGGGCCCTCCTGACACACCGTATAAGAAAGGCGTGTTTGAGCTGTACTGCCAGTTTGGTCCTGACTACCCAGTCAAGCCTCCACTCGTCCGCTTTGTCACACCCGTATCCAGCCCAAATGCAAATAACTGAACAATTATTAAATAAATGTGTTTGTCTTTTTAATAATATGCAGATAGATGGTAATCACTTATAACGTAATGTTATCTGTGCGAAATGTACGTGTGTTTCTTAACATGATGACAGGTGTACCACTGCAATGTCAACAGTGTGGGTCGCATCTGCCACAACTTATTTGACCGCAACTACAACGCCCACATCACCATGAGAGAGATCCTAGAAGCTGTGTACGGACTGCTGATCATCCCTGAGCCTGAGGACCCATTGGACAGGTAAGATTCATACAATTTCACAAATGAGTCACCATTATGGGCCCTTAAGCACATTTTTACAAAGATATATTTTTTATGCTGAAGATGTCAGTAAGTCTTTGTTGTGTGCTTAAAATGATATGTACATTGGAAATCCTTAGCTTCTTTGTGTTAATATTTATTTTTACTTTCATGTTATAACAACCACCATAGTTTATTTGATAATTTTGCTAAAGTAAAGGGTTGCTACAGATTGTTTGTGAGATTGTGTTTTCATTTATTTCTTGAAGCATTTTGGCTGAAGAATTCCTGACGAGCCTTGAGACGTATCAACGAGAAGCTGAGAAACACACAGACGAAACTGCAGGAAAGACACTGGATGACATGGAGAAAGTAAATGGGCTCTTATGTATACATCTTTTTGGTGGATATCACCTTGGTTTACATGTTTGACCTAAACATAATGGGTTCTTCACTTTGTTTTTATTAAAAGAAGCTGGTGGAGCCTGTTCCACAGTTCATACCCCAACATCTGATCTGTCCACTCACCAAGAAGATGTTTGTTGATCCTGTGAAAACAGTGTATGGCACAGTGTATGAACGCAAGGCCATTGAGGAACACCTGAAGCAGTGAGTTATTTACTAAAAATGCATTACCTGTATTGTATATTTCTGATAACTGTTGAGAAACCATATGGTTGTATATGAACAATTCTTTAAATGGCTTTCAAGCACAACAAATTATCAGAAAATACTTAGCCATGTTCAAAGACTTGCGATTCAAAAGTCGTATTGTCATATGCACAATCAAATGTTTTCACAGTAAAGTTGTTGGCTCTTTTGCAGACACCAGTACGATCCAACAGCCGGCCCAGGAAATGAGCTTAAAATGAACGACATCAGAGCCGACCAGGACATGAAGAAAATGGTGATGGATCATCGCACTCGGCAAATAAACGTCTAAGTAACAACTGTGAATATTTACATCGGGTTCACAAATAGAAGGAAATATAACTTGCTCTTATTACATTACCTTTTACTTCTGATTTATACTCATATACTATACGCTGTTCATTTGTCTCTGTTGAGACATGTGTGTTTGGGGTTATGTTTACTGATATATGTTGATGTACTGGTTAGTCTGACACAAAGTATTTTTATGCAACGATGTCAACTTTATAAGTGAAAAGGAGTAACTAATACAATTTTGCACGAATATTCAAGGTTTTTTCTCAAAGTGATTTAAAGCAGGAAATGGTTGTCAGCTTTCAAATAGTTCCTCTTTCTCATGTAAAGCAATTAAAGATGGTATGTATTCAAGTTGTTTTGCATTTCACAGTTTATGAACTGTCCAAAAAAAACTATTTTGGGTTGATATAACACAATGGTACAGAGAAGGGAGAATATTAATTTAAATAAGAAATAATGTAAGGATAAATCAGCTTTCATAGTATACAATTATTATTTTAAAAAGGACTATTATTAAAAGAGTTTGACAATTTGTTGCAATTGTTTTAATTTGCTATATGTGTTAATATGTTCTTGGGAGATTGGGGGTAACTTGTTCATGTTAAAATTGTATAATCGTTTTTCTAACTCAATTTGGGAATTATGATTATATTGCTGGAAGATAGAAATGCAACATCCACGATTGGAAAAACTGTTGGAAAAATAACTCCTATAACTGGACTGATAATTGAACTGTCATCTAAACAATACAAGATAGTATTGGAAAAACAAAACAACACAGAATAAACGAATATACAAAAGTTGCCTGATTTTTTTTTTCACAGTGTAATATAAGCACAAGTATTTGATTTGTACATCTCAGTGTCACTTATTTCATATCAGTGATGATGGCCTTTGGGTTTACACTGATAGACAGGGTCAATTTTCACAAAATCTGAACCCCGAAGGCATTTTGTGTTTATTTATGCTATACAACATTTCTAGGGGTATTAAGGGGTGCTGAATCCAAATCTGCTGTATATGAAGCTCCAAAATGCCTCAAAATTGAGAAATGGCCGCCACCACCAGCCTGAAATCTATTTTAAGTATATATTTTTGACTAAACAAGGTACAAACTTGAATTAAATGTGCTTTTGTAAGTTTTCCTACATGGGCAATCTGATGCCATGTTCAGATTTGAGATGTAATGTGAATAAACTGCTTAGATCTCATATATATTGCAAAAATAGTAGTTTTTATCTATGAATAATTACTCAGCTATTATTAATATCAGGCTTACTTTGTATATTGTTTTGAGGTGAAATGTTTCAAATGTGCTGTGATGGAACCTTTGCCTTCCCCACTATTGCCCCCCCTACCCACAATAGCAAAAAACAAACCAAAAAGAGGAATCACAGAGCGCCCATTCAGCGGTGTATTAGCAGAAGACTGTTTCACACAGTCATCTGAACAATGTCCTGCAGCACAGAAAGCACAAGCTACAGACATGGCCTTCTTCATGTCCAGGACATCTAAAAAACAAATTCCTTCCTGGATATTGTACAATCAAAAGGCAAACACAGTCAACCCAGAGACAACTACTACCTACCTATCATCCAGGCTCCTGCCTCTGAACTCGATACACTGAACACAGTTGTCAAGCGAATGCTTCATATTTACAAATCAATGGAACAACAGCATGTCATTCTGACAGTGGACGAGGCACTTTATCCGAAGTTGCTAGAACTAAAGTGGTCATTAGAAGAATACAAGGACGTGCTTATCCCTTGCCTTGGAGGCCTTCACATTGCCATGAACTTCCTGGGTGTCATAGGACAACACATGGTTGATTCTGGCCTGAGCGAGCTATGGGTCAAGTGAGATCTACTGGGAGCAAATGCTGCTCAGCATGTCATGGCAGGAAAGGGGTATGCACGTGCCATATTCCATAAGGACCCACAAACGTACCCTACAGGCTCTTTGGCAGAGCTGCTCCCACGGCTTTACACATATCTGGATGAGGTTGATGTTACAACGAGAGCTGAACTCTCAGATCTCTGCCAATCCGTAGATGCTGACCACATCGCGCAGATGGTCGACAAACTGACTACAGACAGATTCCAGCAGCCTATGAAAGAGTTTGCTGCATCGCTTGCAGTTGATGACCCGAATGCCGCATTCTGGTGGGACTACATGACTATGGTAAGCATCGTACTCTGCTTCACAAGAGCGCAGCGTGAGGGATTGTGGGATCTCCACCTCTATGCTTTCAAACGTATGCTGCCCTTCTTCTTCAGGTACGATCATATAAACGACGCCAGATGGGGAACTGTTTACCTGGCTGAGATGTCTGCTCTCCCACCAGAAATCCTCCTCGAGTTTCAGAAAGGCAACTTTGTGGTGAAACGCAGTGATCGACGCTTCAATCAGGTTTCAGCGGATCAAAGTACTGAGTGGCTAAACGCTACAGGAAAAAAGAGTGGTGGTTTAGTGGGCATCACCAGGATAGCAACATCCCTCAGTAGATGGACATTGTCGTAAAATCATAACAGAACAGTCATAGCTTCTCAGCCAAAAGCAATGCTGAGACTGACAACAGATGATGAAGACGATGAGTACACACACACTGAGTGCACAAAGAGTAGAATGGAGAGAGACGACGGGGATGAAAGCAAAATATGTGTATCATTGAAAGAGCACTGTGTGTTTCAAGATGGTGAGGACACACTCAAGAACATAATTAACAAGGAAGTGGTCACACCGGAGATTCAAGAATCTCTGCTTGGTGCAGAACACCTTGGACAGGCACAAATGAAAGTGTTTGTGGACAAACGTCCACAACCTCCAGCTAGTGACCAGCACTTCGGTCTGAAGTCACCCATTCGAAAGAACAAAGCCAAGACATTTGCCTCTGTATGAAGTCGTGCAACTTTCCAAGAACAAGCAAAACACCACCAAAGTGGACAGGCAGATTCTACAAAGGCTAGTCACAGCTTACAGAGCAGGTTGTAAGGTAGACCTGGAAAATGTCCTCCAGCATAAACATCAGGACATGAAGAAAAGGGTGATGGATCATCGCTCTCTGCAAATTAGGTTCTAGGTTACAATAGTGTACCTCAAGTCAAGTTCACATATAAAAGGAAATGAACCCAGTTACTTTCTTTTTATCGATAGTTCCTTTTTGGAGCTTTATCCTGTTTATTGGGAAAGTTTGCATGTTATATCACTCTCTTCCTGACATCACTTTTCATATTGTTTTTATGTGTGTTTGGGGTTAACTTTTGATACAATGTCCTTTTTATTGCTGTCCTTTTTCAGTTTTATTACTAAACTTTGTTGTCTCTAAAAAGCATGTTATAGAGTATATTTAATTCAGTTCATTGCATTTGTCTTATTATTGATAGAAGAATAATCAAGTTGTCATTGTGCATTTAAAAGCTTTGAAAAAATTGATTATTGTCTGAATTTGGCAGAATTTTGAGCCTTGAGTTTGGCATGCCTTCCATAGACAATCGCCACCTCCTTGAGGACATCACCCAACAACAAAACCTTGTAGCCATAAGCATTCATCCAGCATCTATACGGAAAACAAACAGTTAATTACTGCCCCCAAAATACCACTTGAGGGCGCCACAAGTCAGTCACAAAGTGTTCAAGAGACACAGACAGCTGGAGATAATCAACAAGTTTTACCATGCAGTCCCTCCAACAAGGGTGTCAACTTAAAGCTGTTCTGTGAAAGTTATATATCTGAATATATTTACACAGTAGTAAGACATCAGACTCACAATTATATTTGGTCGCATGATTCCTTGTCCGTTGCACACATTGATTTACTTTTCACAGTTGTGTCTGCATCCATAAAAATAAACTCAGTTATTGACAACAAGGAAAACGGGTGCTTAAATCTTTTTATTAACAAACTATGCTGTCCTGCTTTTATGATAAACGCAAATAACTCAACTACAAGGTTAAGAAGTTACAATTACTGAGGGATGTTTGAACTGCACATTACACTGGACTCTACAAAATGATCTCTATTGTTTGTATAAAGACTCACCTAATGATGGCTCTATTCCATTAATCTACATTTCACAGAACCATGGACTGTATGCAAGCACTAAATGAATATATTATATAACACTGAATAGGATTTCTGATGCAAGTACTGGCTCTTATCTCTCCATAAATATACAGATGTTTTGGTGAGCTTAAATCATGTGGATATGCAGGCCAAAGAAAGTTAACAATTTGCAGACATTTTAATAACATGATGACAGAACATGCACTTATGGCATGTCAAATCAGTAATGAGTAACCCAAGTTATCCTGGAATGAACAGGTGGCATGTAGTGAGTCTGACACAAGCCTGTTAATAAAGGGTGTAAAAACAAAGCAAAATACGGTTCAACATGTATCATACTAAAACTTTCAAGAGAGGGAGTAGTTCACCAATACATTTTGAAATGTTTAATGACGGTGCAGTGGCGTCGCTAGGAGGTGGCTACTTGGGCTCAAGCCCCGGATGTTTTCTGAAAAGCCCCGGAGGTTTCACTTAAAAAAAAAAAAAAAGATTCTATTTTTCTTTCTTTTTTTCTTAAAACGTCTCGGGAGTAATGTGCAGTACCGGAGTCCACCAGAGAGGCAGCCGCTGCGGGACAGTAGCCTGCGTACTGCGTAGCCTTCCCTGCCCTTGAAGAAGTGAACCTTCCTAGTGCCTGTCTAACGAGTTTTAAGCTAATAGCCTATAAAGTTATGGATAATAGAAAGTTATTTTCATCGAAGCAGGCGCCACAAGCTGCAGCAGCAGCAGCAGTATCAGCAGCTGACAATAATGTCATCACCAGCAGTGAAGAAATGGATGATGTTTCAGGTTTGTGAATCTAATAGTGATATCTGCGCTCTGGCTGACTGAGTAAGAAGTGAAAAAGAGTGATGTAACGTTAATGTTATAGCTAGTAAACATGGAGTAACCACACTAAGTATACCCTTATATGTTACTATGTATACAGAACATGACACAACATTATCCTAAGATGTTACGTTAACCCTTCATACCTCAGTCTACTTTTAAGACACTAAAACAACGTATTCCAATTTTTATTTTGTTTTAGCGCGTGGAATTATACCAGCTCTCGTTTCAGTACACATAACAACGGAACCATAGCAACGGAACTGACAGGCAACCCTCTGAATCAGACTCCGATTGGCTGTGACTGCATCCACTCAGAGTGTCCGATTCAGAAACGTGACTCTTACACTCTTTACGTCACAAAAGAAGATGGTGGATGAGAATAGATCTATAAACAATAAGCAATGCACCAGAATCAAGGTGAGACTATCCGCATCCTTTAAAACTCTACGCACATTCGTTTCACCAAAATAAGTAAACGACTGTATTTGAGTGAGTTAAGGCAGTGTTTTTCAAAGTGGGGGCCCCAGTGGGTCGCCAAGGGGCAAAGTTTTGAGGGAAAAGGGATTTTAAACTTTTTTTTAATGATGTTATTAATAACTGCATATCTATCAATCTATGTGTCCTTTGATGCTTTTTTAAAAATATTTTAAATATGTTCGGTCCAACCCCCCCCCCCAACAACTCCTGGGCTAAGCCCCGGACCTCCTACAATCCTAAATCCACCACTGCGTTTAGTTGTGTTTTTATAAGTTTCGTTTCCTCTGAAGCCACACCCTCCTATGGACAGTATCGGATGACTGTACCAACAACAAGGTAAGATTGTTATCTTGTTCTTTGGGGTTGAATGTTGTAAATTCGACTTGATTTGTATTTATTGTCAAAATATAGTTTTGACGAAAATGACCCTAAGCCTAAGGTATTGAATTCGTCAAATTGTCTTGCTGTTGACGAATGCTGTCTCCAGACTGTTGGTGTTTCTCCGGGTTTTACCGAGGACATCCTTGTAACTGCAGTAAGAACGATTGCATATGTTTGTGTTATGATGCTTTACCGTTCTTAACTTATCACTTTAAGCATTTAGGAAAATGGTCTAAGTGCTCAAATGTCATGTGTAATGGTTTTTTACCTTTTTGAAAAAGAGATAGATCAGCTCAGCTATTACTCTTACTGCTATGGAATTAGTTGTGTGTCAAAGATAACGGAACACTTTCTCAGAATAAAGCAAAACTAAGAGTTTAGGGTTAGGAAAAAAAACTGAGTCAAGCAAAATAAAATTAATTTCAAAAATAAAACTATAAACTTGCAAACAAATCATTTGTGTAATCATGTAAACTATAAGTATTTTTTCTTTGTTTTAACATATATTTTTGTTTGCAGTTCTTGTAGCTTCTTTCTCAATGATCAGACTTTTGCTCTCGCTTCAGCTCTCTCGTTTGCGCTCCTTCATTTTTTGTTTTCGATTCTGACACAAACATCCCACTACACCACAGATCGTACAGTGCAACTCATGCAGCAAACTCCGGAGTCCACTCGACCACGTTTGTGTTGGTGCCTCCTTGGGAGTTTTCATGAAAATATCTGACTTATCTTATGGATTGCTGTGCATTATACTTGTGTTGTGTAGTTTATACTTTAAATATATTTAATAAAATAATTTCCCAATTTGGGATCGATAAAGTGTCTATCTATTTTATAGATAAAAAACACATGTATTTTCAAGCTAAAGGTGATACACAATATAAACTGTATATTGTTATTTTTTAAAGACTTTTCAAAAGCATATATGGCTATGTTTAGGACAAACAATCAAAGACTGCTTTAATTGAGAAAATTCTACAATATAAATATGGCAGATTTGCTTCATTAAACAGACCAGACCTAGGTTGCATACCAACAACATTAGGAACATGCTCACATCTTACTATGTTGGTCTGAAGAGCTGAAGCATTTATTCATACACAATGGATAAAAACGGTGTTGTCTCGTTCTATATCCTGTGAGAAAAATGATATACATTTAGCATTAATAACTTGACATACTATTCCTAGCCTGAGAAAGATATGAATAATCAACAGATTTTAATGGAATCTAACATGTTCATGTAGAATAAAGACAAAAGAGTGATTATACAAATTACATTTATTGAAATTTGAACCAGAAGATGAAGTCTCAAAGAATGTTTTAAATAAAAGGACATAAAACAAAAAGGTGGATAATACTAAAATCTATTAAATGTATGTGCAAAGGCATGTGGTCAAATGAAATAACACTGAGTAAGTGACAACAGCTACACCCAGCGTGGATGAAGCTGGTGCAGGTCTTTCTTCATGCCTCCTCAGTGGATGTAGGAAATGGGAGAAGACCTCTGGACATCACGCTGTCTCAATGATCCACACTGTTAATATGAGAGGAAAATAATTGTTTTAGGAAATGAAAGATGTGACGTTAACTATCAACAGGTCTCCATATAGAAAAAAACAAATTAATTGTGCCATTAATTCAACATTTATTTTTTAAATGGAATTGGAAATGAATAGGAAGAGAGCTCAAATCTGATACTTACTAAAGGTAGGGTAGGTAATTCACTCCAGAAACACTTTTTGTTATATTCCATGGAATGCTCTTAACATCCCGATAGCAATGAATACATTACATGCTTTGACAATAAATAGTAGCTGTCCCTGCTGTTAGGCTACTTAGCTAGCATTGTTATGGATCTAAAATTAGTTAAAGCTAACTTTCATAGCACAGCTTTGCTTTACTTCTCACTAAACAGAATAAAGAAACAGACCGTATAGTACAGCACAAACAACACAAATGATCAATACTTACATATACATTATTTTCACTTGTAGTATTATAATAATCGAAATGCTGATTCTTCTGGGGGTCTTCTGTCCATGCTACCACAGCTGCACTGTACAATCGCGGGAGGACTGGGCTGTCACTCAAAAAACTGAGTAGCCAATGGGGCTGAGCGGGACCCCTGAAAGTCCCGCCCAGCTGGGATGTTTGTGTCAGAAACGAAAAACAAAAAATGAAGGAGCGCAAACGAGAGCTGCAGCGAGAGCTGCAGCGAGAGCAAAAGTCTGATCATAGAGAAAAAAGCTAACAAAAAGATGTTAAAACAATAAAAAAATACTTATAGTTTACATGATTACACAAATGATTTGTTTGCAACTTAGTTTTATTTTTTTAACTACATTTATTTTGCTTGACTCTGTTTTTTTTTCTCTTAATAAACTCTTAGTTTTGCTTGATTCTGACAAAGTGTTCCTTTATCTTTATGACACAACACTAATTCCACATTATTCAGTATTTACTGCTACTATCAAATCGTATCAAAAGAACATTAATTTCCAAGATGTTCAAATTTGTTTCGACAAAACAAATGTTGTACATGTGACACATCATTGCTTGCATAACCCTACTTTTAAGTAGGGCTCATTTTATTATTTGAGTAATTTAGTGTTATAGTCTTATTTCCTTCCCTGTAAATAATGTATATTGATGTGTTTTTTAGGATGGATGAAATACTCAACACACTAAAGCAGTTCAGACTGGAGTCTTACTGCAACCAGTTGGTCCAGCTGGGCGTTAAGGATTCAAGAGATTTCCTGGATAGTGTTACAGATGAAGATCTGGACAACATGGGTGAGATGAACTTCAACTTGAAATCAAAGACTATAAAAAAGCTGACACTCAGTAGAAAACATCTTGTCTGGAGATGTAATTTATCCTTCCTTTTTATTAAGGCCCATCGCATTACCGGAAAAATATTAACCATGTAAGCTTACACAGCAATTCAACTGTAGTAAATACCTTTTTGTAACATTTTATCCAATTCAAATGCTACTTCTCACACTGTGATAGGTGTTGATTCATCAACAGTGGTAGTTCTGTAGGTTGTGTCATAGTTTCAATAGATAGCAGTTACTTCTACTGTTCGCTTATATAGGTGTCTTATAGCATAAATGTGCATACCATGTCATTCACACTTCAAATTCAATGAACAAATCAAAGTGAATTAAAACAAGTATTTTTGAATAAAATGTTCATTTATGAATATAATACACTTACTGAATTAAATACCGGTATTGCAGGTTTTAGTCGTGTGGAAAAGAACCGCTTTTCAGCGATGAAAAACTTTCTTCAAAGAGCTCCGGAGCAGCAGGTTCAAACTGTGACGCCTGTGCACAAATCATTAAAGTCCTTCAGTCTGCAGTACACATACCCCAAATGTGCTCAACCAAAACAAATAACAGGTAAAGGAGCTCATATTTTTATTATCCACTTTTTATCAATAGATGAACCAGGGCTAGCCACTTCCACAAAGTAGCCCAATATGTATCAGACAGTGGGCTGTGACGTGTTAGAAATTAGATGCGGTCAGTCTGAAAACATTGGTAATTTGGATCTAACAGATATGGATCCAGCAAAAACCACAGTTGAGGATCTGATGATGAAGATTTGCCATCTTGAAAGTGTTGGTAATTCCAAAGGAGTCTGTCTCTACACCATCGATGGGATGCCCTTGACAGATGATCCCTTCTTCAACACATGTGAGTAAACCTGATCTGCTCATAATAAAATGCATATTAGCAAGATCTTTTTACGGTTCTGTGTCCAACAGTGACTACAAGGGTATGGAAGCATCCGTAATGTTGAACCATGACTCGGCTCTTCTTTGTCCATCCATCCATCTTCTCCCGCTTATCCGTGGTCGCGTCGCGGAGGTAGCAGTTCCAGCAGAGAGCCCCAAACTTTCTTTTCCCTGGCCACATCAACCAGCTCTGACTGGGGGATCCCAAGGCGCTCCCAGGCCAGCGAAGAGATATAATCCCTCCATATGGTTCTAGGTCTACCCCTTGGTCTCTTCCCAGCTGGACGTGCCTGGAACACCTCCCTAGGGAGGCGCCCAGGTGGCATCCTAACTAGGTGCCCGAACCACCTCAACTGGCTCCTTTCGACGCGAAGGAGGAGCGGTTCAACTCCGAGTCCCTCCCGGATGACTGAACTTCTCACCTTATCCCTAAGAGAGACACCAGCCACCCTGCGGAGAAAACCCATCTCGGCCGCTTGTACCCGCGATCTCGTTCTTTCGGTCATGACCCATCCTTCATGACCATAGGTGAGGGTAGGAACGAAAATGGCCCGGTAGACAGAGAGCTTTGCCTTCTGGCTCAGCTCCCTTTTCGTCGCAACGGTGCGGTAAAGCGACCGCAGTACCGCTCCCGCTGCTCCGATTCTCCGACCCATCTCACGCTCCATTGTTCCCTAACTCGAGAACAAGACCCCGAGATACTTGAACTCCTTCACTTGGGGTAAGGACTCATTCCCTACTTGGAGTGGACAGTCCATCGGTTTCCTGCTGAGAACCATGGCCTCAGATTTGGAGGTGCTGATCCTCATTCCAGCCGCTTCACACTCGGTTGCAAACCGATCCAGTGAGTGCTGAAGGTCGCAGACCGATGAAGCCATCAGAACCACATCATCTGCAAAAAGCAGTGGTGCAATCCTTAGTCCACCAAACTGCAGACCCCCCCCCCCCCACGACTACGCCTCGAAATCCGATCCATGTATATTACAAACAGGATTGGCGACAAAGCGCAGCCCTGGCGGAGGCCAACCCTCACCGGAAATGGGTCCGACTTACTGCCGAGGACCCGGACACAGCTGTCGCTTTGGGAGTACAGAGATTGGATGGCCCTGAGTAGAGACCCCCTGACCCTATACTCCCGCAGCACCTCCTACAGTAACTCCCTGGGAACCCGGTCATACGCCTTCTCCAAGTCTACAAAACACATTTAGACCGGATAAGCGTACTCCCAGGCCCCCTCCAGGATCCTTGCGAGAGTAAAAAGCTGATCCGTCGTTCCACGACCAGGACGGAATCCGCATTGTTCCTCCTCAATCTGAGGTTCGACAATCGGCCTGACCCTCCTTTCGAGTACCTTAGAGTAAACTTTCCCGGGGAGGCTGAGTAATGTGATGCCTCTGTAATTGGCACACACCCTCTGATCCCCCTTTTTAAAAAGGGGAACCACCACCCCGGTCTGCCACTCCTTTGTTACTGTTTCCGACTTCCACGCAACGTTGAGGAGACGTCTCTTCTTTGTATTGTAAGAAAATGTTTGTTAACAAGTCCACCATGTCATTTCAAATGTTTTTTTGCTTACACAGGGTCCTTGAAAGACAGACATATTAAAAATGGAGCTGTGATTTATGCAATCTTTACGCCAAGGGAAAACCTGAAACAGTTTCCTCAAACACCAAAGCGAGAGGTTGTTGACACCCTTGGAAGCGATATTGTTCGATGCCACATCATGCTCAAGGTGGGTCTAAAAATTGTGATCATTAAGCAACTAATGATGATATTAACATTTGATAATATGTTTGATTTATGGCCCTATTTTTTATATAATTCAATGACCAAATGATATACTTACAATCCAGCTCATTATTATATACTTATTACATACAGGGAGAATTTCAGGTGACTGTGAAGTTGGCAAGTGACACGATATCGAGTCTGAGAATCAAGCTGAGTAACAAAAGTGGAATCCCAGAACATGTCCTTCATTACAAGTAACTATCTAATCGTCACACCAATGCTGATTCTTCTTTCTCAATACAGGCAGATTACATTTCTCACACAGTACTTGTGTTTTCTCCTGTACAGAGGTCCACAGGGTGGTGGTGACACTCTGGAGAGTTGTGGGATCTCTGAAGGGTCAACCGTTAACTTCTCTTTGTCCTCATTTCCTCACGAGACTTCATACAACGAGACATTTTTCATTAATGATTTTTTGCCTTCAGTCCCACAAACTCAGAAAGGAATCAGTGTGTTCTTGTCTTCACTTTATGCTGTTGTAAGTATCAATGTATAGAACATTATCAGTGCACATTTCAGAACCACTCTACAACTATTGGATAAATTGCTATGACATTTATTTTCCCCTTCAGAAGGAATCAGTATAACTCTTGTGATTGATTCACTTTTAATCTAACGTCTTTAAACTAGGTCCAATTCCCAAGTTGTCAAATGCTTTGAACTGTGCCCTCAGCTGCCAATTGCATTCAGTACTAATAGGCAAATATTACAATGTTAAAATGTTAAACTAGGGGGATCATAATTATAGAGACTATATCTGTTTAGCATTGTCATTGTGTGCATGGTAAGTCATGTGGTTAGAACTGACTTTTAAGCCTCCTGTGGAAAGGTATTGTAAATTAGATCTTTCCATAATAACACAATGCAATTGGTATCTAACAATTATTACGCTATTTTTTTTCTTCTTCTAGGAAAGTCATTATAAAACAAAGCAACTGCAGAAACTGATTGCCTACATACGGAAACTAACTGGATGTCACCCTCTCGCCCAAAGTCTGCATCAGTTGTTCTGCAGGAATGAAACCCTAACCAGGAACCAGAAGGTAAACAGTATGAGTGATGTCTTTTCTTCATATCCATTGTACTTTTTGAAATGTGTGTTCTAATGTGTGATTTAACATTATACAACTTGGGCTGTAAATTATTTTACTATTATTATACTGTGCTTGAAAAACAATTCCATCTTGGAACATTTCCTGCAAAAAGAAAATGTGTTCACCTTTATTATATTTGTCACAGCTGCAGATTTAATTTAAATGATCTGCATTGTTTCAGGAAAGATGTTTTTCCAATAATTTGGGTAAATGTAACATTTACACGGTGATATGTGCCTTTTTATCAGTTCCCCTTTCATTAGACATACTTGTCCTGTGTTGTAGATTGCAGTGGTAGAAGGCTTGTACCTCCTCTTCAGAGAGATACTTCCTGAGCGTGGAAGACCACAAGGAGAGAGACTCATTAAGGACCTGGATGTCTTTGAGAACTCTCTGTGCTGCTGGGCACATCTCCGATCAGAAGCAAAGGTATGAGGATAGTGAGGCTTGACCAAAAAGGCTCATGTGGTGTTAAATAAATAATGATTTTGTTTGTGTGAAATCTGTCCATAATTGGCAGTGTTTTTGTTGGTAAGGGATAACCATCAATATTTAGATGATAGGCTTGATCGAATGTTGACCACTTAAGTAATGATCACTTGCCTTATTTTGAAAGAAACCGGCAGAGAACCATGAGAACTACGCACCAATCACTCTGACGTCTGAAGATGGCAGCCGCTTCTCTGAACCAGTCAGAGTACCTGGAGTACCCGGAGCATTGGAATGCGCTTATGTTCGTCAGAAAATCCAAGGTAAAACTGTCATGAAATGATCATACAGTACATACAGATGTGTACAAGAGGCGTATCATAGAAGAGGTGTTCAAATGGAAGCAGAGGCCCTTTTTATGAGCTGATCCTTTACTGAACACTGAAAGGAACAGTTAAAACAAGTTATTATTGAATGGTGCTGTACTCTGCTTCATTTCATTTTCTTTCCTCTGTTCAGATGGAGAGAAGATTCCCAACTGCACTGAAGAGGTTTTGCGTGGAACATCAATAAAGAAAGCCACCGACATTGAGAAGGTTCTGCTCAGTCTGCCTCCATTCGTCAGAACCTATCCTCTTTGGATTCACAAGGACAAGACGGCTGGCCAGAAGTAACTATCATTACAGTTTTACTTTTCCTAATGTAACTTCAATGAGATGCTTTCTCTTTTGTCTGTTGCAGAGACATCAGAGTAGTTTTCACTAACCTGTGCAATTCAATTAAAGCTTTAAGATCAACAATGAGAAGACCTTTGGAAGTATGATGGAAGAATTAAAATCTCCCGACAATCAATGCCTCAATGTGACCCCACCTCTGCATTTGAAGGAACTAGGACAGTGTGAGGCATGCCTTGTTCTACTGAGTGAAGGTACTCAATCACAAAGGGGATGGGTCATTTCTGACTGTGCACATGTACTGTATGTTTAAATAGTATTGTTACCTTTTTAAAGTTATTTACTTACTGGGGATGTTGTATCTTTAATCAACATTTCAGTGTTTACCTCTCTGAATTTGCCAGTTAGCTAATGATCTAACGTTCATCTGCAGATTATGTGCAGGTTTTCACAAATAGTGGCCTAGCATTATCAATACAATGCTTCAACAAGCACTAGAGTACAACCCAATACAATATATTATGATACATTACATAAATGATGTTGTCCTGTTCCATTTACATGGAAATTAGCTGTTGAGATTTGGGCACTTTGTGATGTCACAACTGTCTTTTGGGTTGTACAACCACTAGCCAATAACCAACCAAGGTATCACATTACCTTACAAGTCATTTATTAGATGCTTTTATCCAAAGCAACTTAAATACATTCAATAATGTGGGAAATCCCCACGGGAGCAAATTGGGGTTAAATGACTTGCCCAGGGACTCAACAACATGTTGACTGCAGTGGGACTGGAACCTGCTCCCCCCTGATCCAAAGATCAGCACACCATACCACTGAGCCACAGCCCACCTTATCACCTGAATCTCCTCCTAGAGCAACATTGTGTTTTTTTTAACCAAATATCTCGCAGATGGGCGTGGGGATGGCAGCTCATTTGCATTTAAAGCTACAGACACAGAATGAGCACATTTGAAACAGGGCTGAAACAGAGGGGTTTATGGGATGCTACAATGCACGATCTGTTTGGCATTTAGAGCCACACATTTCAGAGACATGTTTTGTACATATCTGAGACTATACATTTATAATATATTGGTGAAAAATAATATAATAGGGGACCTTTTTAAAGGCTGTGCATATGTTAATAGTGTGCACCTTATTCTTCTAACAGTCTGAAAGGGACCTCACATTGGTTTCCATATTGCCTCTGACATTAATGTTTCATGTTCAGCAAGCTTTTTAATGTAATTTATTTGAATTATGTTTTATTTCCCTCTTCGTCAGACAACATTGGCGTGTGTTTGAGAAAAGAGAAGTGTTCCCCTGATATGATCGTAGTACTTGATTGTTTGGATGGCAAAAACAAAACAGTGGATGTGAATTTGTTGGCAGCCAGGTAAGCACCTTTACGGTATCTTGTATTCAACTTTCAAGGGAGCACTCAAATGTATTTCCGTTCACCTTTTTTTTCATTCCTGTGTAAAAGAAATACATTTTTTATCTATTTTATTTTATATATAAAATCCTATTTCATTTTGAAATTCTGCATCCTACTTCTTTTCATATAAATATTTTTGTATTTAAAAATGTAAGCAAAAAAAAATATACATTTATAATACACTGTATTTCGTCTCATCAGAGCATAAGAAAAAGTTGAGACCCGCAGTCTATTATTTTTTTCATCTTCCACAAAATTCAGAACACGTGTAAAGTTTTAACCAGCGCCTTCATGGGCGTCTTCTGTATACTTTATACACATCATAGTTGTCAGGCCTCCCTGCCGGTGGTAGATTAGGTCTTTTTCAGGTTGTCTTATTGTGACCACGATATTTCAGGGACGCTTCAAGGGAATTTTTTTTATTTGGCACAAAAGTGAACTTTAACTTAAAGGTGGGGTAGGTCATTTTGGAGAAGCCAGCTCGAGTGCGCTAGAATTTGAAAATACACAGCCGGAAAAAATCTGCCACTTCCTTACAGAGCCCCTCCTCCAACACACACGAACGCGTACATGACCAATGAGGGCACGAGATAAGTTTGTGCACAGATGGAAGGCTGACAGTCAGGTAGGCCATCCAGTTACTTTAGCCGGGCCGGCTCAGATGATTGGTCGTGCTTTTTACAGTACTAAGGCTTCCACAGATGACATTTTTTTTTCAGATGTATTTATTGTCAAAACATTTAATATATTCATTGCTATCGGGATGTTAAGAGCATTCCATGAAATATAACAAAAAGTGTTTCTGAAATAAATTACATACCCCACCTTTAAGGATGAACTCATTCGGGTTTGGTGGACACAGTTTAAGGTCACTGGGACCTCACCCAACACCATTTGGCAATAGCTCAAGAACACATATTTACCATCTTACGTCGTACAGAATGTGCTGTACAGTAATAGCCAGAGCCACAATGTTTCTGCTGTTGTGGTTTTTATTTAAATATACATTTTATGCACCTCTTTAAATTCACAATACTATTTTGCTGTCAGTTGACTGCTGAACCTTTGTTGACATTGAACACAGGACTGGTGACCATGGTGATGGTCGGACATTTGTCACAACCAGGACTCCAAAAGAGGCTATACTGGTAACTTTGTCTGTTTCTCCTTTGAACGTTTCTTTTAAAGATGTGGGACTGACAGGGCTGTACACATTCACAATATGATTTTCTTGACTTGAATATTCATTAGGTGCTGATAGACACAAGCTCCTCCATGGAGGAAGAGTGCTATGTAAGTGCAGAAATACAGAAGATCAACGCTGTGAAAGAGCTCTTTGACAACTTTGCCACGAGGACCATGGCTTATGATTTTTGTCACATCATCGGTCTTGTGAAGTTCGACTCCCTGGTGAAAATTCTTCACACATTCACAGAAAATCTGGAAACGTTCAAGGTAAAGTCAGTGTATCCATTTTGGATTTGTCTTTAATTTAAGAACAGTTTATGTCGAATTGTAAAGCAGTGATAAACCTCTTTTTCGCATTTGTAGGAACACATGCGCAACATTGAAGCAAGTGGATGCACTCTGCTGTACGACGCTCTGCGACGGGGGGCGTCTGAGCTGGAAAAGGTCAAGACGAGGTTTCCAGATTGTAGACTCCGCATCATGTGTCTCACTGATGGAAATGATTCTGGGTAAACTTCTTCCTCGAATTATGCCATAGCATCATGTTCATACTTCTTGGAGTCGGGAGGCCTGATAATTTATTCCGGTGAATTACTCAGACCTACTACACTGAACAAAAATATAAATGCAACACTTTTGTTTTTGCTCCCATTTTTCATGAAATGAACTCAAAGATCTAAAACATTTTCTATATACACAAAATAACCATTTCTCTCAAATATTGTTCACAAATCTGAACAAATCTCCTTTGCCGAGATAATCCACCCCACCTCACAGGTGTGGCATATCAAGATGCTGATTAGACAGCATGATTATTGCACAGGTGTGCCTTAGGCTGGCCACAATAAAAGGCCACTCTGAAACGTGCAGTTTTGCTTTATTTGGAGGGTCTGGGGGGGTCCGAAAACCCTAGGGTTAAACCCTTACCCTAACATGTCACCCTTCGCATAGAGTTGATCAGGTTGTTGATTGTGGCCTGTGGAATGTTGGTCCACTCCTCTCCAATGGCTGTGCGAAGTTGCTGGATATTGACAGGAACTGGAACACGCTGTCGTATACGCCGATCCAGAGCATCCCAAACATGCTCAATGGGTGACATGTTAGAGTTAGGACAGGACAGAAAACCCTAAAGACACCTCCTCCATACCCATATTTGTGGAAACTGGGCATGGCCTCTAGTGTGCAGGACTTGCAAAATATTATTCTCGGCTATGGCACAAACACCTTTTTGGGGCCTTAGTCTTTCTCCAAAAAGTCAGGAGCCCCCCCCCCCCTGTGCATTGCTGCGAGAAGAGACTGTCTCTCTTATCAGTGACACCTCATAAACCATAATAGGCCTTACACTCAACTTAACACACCAATTGTGTTTTGTTTATACTGTAAATATAGAAAATCATAAAATATGAAGCATTTTCATTGTGGGTTATACAAGAATATATTTGAGTATATTTGATTATAATTAACTTTCGTTTTAAGTATTCAACCTAATATGGAGATCTCAACAATTCACCTGTAACTATGAGCAAGAAGACAATTAATAATGTGATAAGCAACAATGACAAATAACAGATAATTGAACTTTTAGCTGGAATCTCAATGTTTTCTTTCTTACTTTCCATAGATCCTGCATCGAGCCAGATGCAGTTACAGCCAAACTGCT
Organism: Notothenia rossii; assembly: GCF_949606895.1. Taxonomy (NCBI): domain Eukaryota; kingdom Metazoa; phylum Chordata; class Actinopteri; order Perciformes; family Nototheniidae; genus Notothenia; species Notothenia rossii. The sequence continues at coordinate 68,381,552 of NC_136907.1, forward strand.
GAAATCTAACATCGTTGTTGACTCAATCCTTCTTGGAAATGTGGAGAATAACATGCTGCATGGAATTAGCAATGCAACCGGTATGGCCTCTTTTGAAAGAGAGCGCTTTAGAAGTGTAATATTCTGATTATGTCAATATGCATTCTGCCATTGCAAGAGAACTCATCACAATCCTCATTGAAGTATTTTACTCAATGATGTTAACTATTATTTCCTCTAATGTTATTTGTATTTCAAGGTATTCAACAAAAGGCTCAGGCATATACACAGATACTGTATATTGCCTTTGGTACATCATATTAGCTGGTTGCTATGAGTCCTCCCAAATTTGAAGATCCTGGCTGAAAGTCCTTAACTTAAGAGTCCTAAAATCAGGGTGGAAGTTAATGCCACACACTATATTACATGTCTCTAAGAGGCTTGTAGAGAGCACATTTAAGTGTGTGTATCTGTGTTTTTCAAAGTCACAATTAGCGTTTAAATTATGTTGCGCCCAGGTCTAGGGGAACCTAGGCACAGCAAAAAATTGCACTCTCCCCACTCCCAAGAAATGGACAATGAGACAGAAAAATGCTGTTGGTCATTTTAATTACCTGTTATTTTTAAAGGAGGCGAGACAACCCACATAAACAAATAATCCTTTGCATACATAAATCTTGCCTAACAAAATAAGTAAAATAAAATACAGGCTTCTTACCTAACCTAACGAAAAACAGGAGAAAACGGGATCAAAACAAAAGGGTTTCGCACTCCTGGGCAAATCAAAGCTTGTCTTCAAGACAGATTAAATTAGCTTAGCTTTCCAAAGATACACAATTATACAACAAGGACCAGTAATCGGCACTAAAGCCACACAGAACAACAGATCACAGAGTTGGGAGTTGGGAGTAAGGGAGGTCGATGAGAGAGAGGGCAGAGGAACTGCATGGCTGTAGCTTAAATGCTCCTGTCTCTTCAGGTGGACCAATCAGCATGTTGAAGGCAGCCGATCAGCTAAACGGGCACCACCTGCTCACACAAACACACACACACACACACACACACACACACACACACACACACACACATAAACATCTTGTAAGATGGGACACTATTGTATCTGAAAAATCAGTTTTGATTGCCATGGATATGATCTCTCAACATATTTATATGCAGACACGTGTTCATTTCCCACCTCACTTCCCCATTGCCTCCAGGTGGTTGCTGTTTCAAACCAAAGACAACCAAAGACGGTCTGAAGCTCTTTGAGATTGAGACGGTTCTGTCATTGGAGCAGAGGAAACTCAAGGAAACGCATGACCCCTCTTCCATCAGCAAGGTTTGATATTATAGATCGTTGTCCACCATTCTGTTGGAAATGATATCGAAACCAAATTCATTAGTTTTTTTTTACATGGAGCACTGATCTGCTAATTCATTTGTTTTTGTGATTTTATAGCGTAGTTTGACAAGTATCTTTACTACTCATGGGTATGACGAATGTCCAGAGACATCCTTGCCAAGCCAGATCAACAGCAAAGTGACAGCGACAGAAAGGTGAGTAAGATAGGATGAGATACAACCTTAGTAAACAAAAGTTCAGTGATAGAAAAATCAGTTATATAGATGCTGATCATAAACCTTGTCAAAAAAAGTTATTATAAAATAATCTGCTGATTACCCTGCCTGCTGAGTTGACAAAGTAAATGTGTCACACATTAAAAGTGTCATCTCTGAAAAAATTGCATTGATCACAATCAGACTTACAAAAAAGGCTTGTGTTGTTCTGTGTTAGGGTAAAAATAAGTCCCATGACAAACCGGGAGAAAAATATATTTATGAAAACATTAAGTCAAATCTGTATTCCTATTTACAAACCACTTCATACTGTTTAATGTCTTACGGTTATTGAATACAATTATATAAAAATAATCTCTGCATTGTTTAGTTAGTTCTAAGTGGTGCAGTTTGAGAATGTACAATTGTCCCAGTCTCCTCTGATGCTACACTGCAACCTGCCTGTGAGAGAGAGTCCAACCACACAGTCTGTGTGTCCAACACATGTCCTGCAACACACATGCTGCAACCTGCCTGTGAGACAGATTCCAACCACACATGTCCAACACATAGGCCTAATAATAATAATACATTATATTTATAGCCTATAGGCTAGGCCTAGCGCTTTTCTAAAACTCAAAGACGCTTACACATGTCCTACAATACACATGCTGCAGCTGCCCAGCTGCTCAATGTTTGTAAAAGTAAATAAATAGTATTTTCATTTCAATAATGTACTTTCTATACCCTGCTTCATAAACAATACTGACATCCCTGCGCTCCTCCGAGTCTGGGGGTCCGGGGATGTGAGGATAGCGCGAGGACACAGACAGGGAGGCTGCTTCACTTCATAAAGGAAATGGCGGTCAATATTAACAACACAGGAGGCAAAACGCTTAAAGAGCCTGTGACACGATTTCCCCCCATCATCCAAACCCATCAATTTGAGTAAATATTGTCCCCTTGAAAACCGTTACTGAACTGATTTTGGATATTTGTACTTTGATAACCATTAATCTGCCCTTCAATGTTGACAATTTCCTGGATCTTCTCGGGGATTCTTCAAGTCCCGCCAAATTATGGGTGACGTCAATGCGGGCACAGCGCTCCAGCTGCACCGTTCAGGATCCCAGCATCTGCATGTAAACGCACGATGGGGCACACAGCAGCAAGCTCAGACAGCGATGACAGTTTAATCTTGAACGTGTCTGAGAGCTCATATGAAGCTGAAGGATCGGTTTATTTTGTATCTGTTAGAAGTTTAGGAATTAGGTGCGTCAATATGGGCGATCATACGGTCATGTAGCCAGTGGTGGACTGGGACTAAAAATCAGCCCGGGACTCTCGACCGGCCCACTTCGGTACCACTAGTAAATTGTCAACGGGGGGAGTGGGGGATGTGCTAGTGAATTATCCGACCGGCCCACTTCGGTACCGGCCCATCGGGATTCGTCTCGATGGCCAGTCCGCCACTGCACCCAGCCCAGCCCACGTAAACTGTCAACGGGGGGAGCCTCGCTGCGGGGAAACGGTGGACCTACTGTCCCGATCGGAGTGGGAATAATAATAATAATAATAATAATAATAATAATAATAATAATAATCCGTGCATTTTATCCATTAATTTCCCCAACATTGTGGTAAAAAAAAACACACTATTAATCCATGTTGGTGTACTACTACAACCAGTGGTGTAGTGGGGATGTTTTTACTGGGTGGACGAGATGGTGGGTGGACGGGAGACACGATGGACGCGCTCGTGAACTGTCAACGGGGGGGGGGGGGGGGGGGGGGGGCTTGGGGACCTCTGTGTCGCCTGTCAGCGCAACTTACATGATGCCGTTTAGACAATATAATAATAAAGGGCGGTGCCGGCTGTCAGCGAACCGATCCGGCCTTTCTGCGTCACTATCACTCAAATGCGGGACATAGTCTCAATGTGTGGGACGCGGGACAAATAATAAAAATGCTGTGTGTGCAGTTCCGCACAGTGCGGGACACCTGGTCACACACACAGTTCTGCCCCTCACACACACACGCTTCAAATCAAGTTGCATAAATGCTTGAGCTACATTTTTATTATAATTACTGTGAAATCTGCCTATTATGTTTTCGTCATTATTACAACAAACACACACTTGCAACTGATAACACTGGCAATGATTTTAGATGTATTAGACTATTACAAAAAGAAATCATGCTTCAAATAAGTGGGGGTACGGCGTACCCCCGCGTCCAACGCCCACTTCACCACTGACTGCAACTACAAAAAGCTAAGGTTTGTTTTCTCATCAGGAAATGCAGACCGGCTCAAACAAGATTTTTAAATCATCAGCCTCACGATCATTGAATGTATCATATGTTCGCCGAATTGACATGAAAGCACTAATAAATGTAGTTTCATCCACTTGAGTTTACAAAAATCATCGATTTGTTTTTATATCACATCCGACGGGAGGAAATTCCGCAGCTCTCACTACCGATTTTTAATCCTAATTTAATCATCATCTTCACCACGATCATTTATGTTTATGTTCGCCGAATTGACATGAAAGCACTGACAAATATGAATATACTGTAGTCAACTTCATTAAAACGTTATTAACGTGCCTAAACTCAGTAATTCACAATTTCTACGCATGACAACACACTTTGTCCGTGTTTGGCTCTCTCGCCGCAGTGAAGCGTTCCCGCATTGACGTCACTTCCGGCTTCCCCCAAAACCTCAAAATGAGTCGAAGGAATTTTCCCGGGAATGTTCGAAATTATTGATATTTATCGGAACGGTATCGCTTTTTCTTTTTTAAACTGACGGTTCGAGATTACTAGTAGCCCACTATTTCATTGCACAACAGTTGTTGGGTTCGTGTCACAGGCTCTTTAATAACCTTCATTACGTGTTTGAGAAAGAACATAAGAAAGTTTGACAAAGATGAGGCTGTTAAACGGGCAGCGGATCCGCTGTGCGTAGAAAGAGAGAGAGACGCTGAGCTGCACCATGCAGCGATCAGCTGATGCGGAGCATAGAGAGAGAGCTGCGGTCCGCGGGGCTCGGCCTCGCCTCCTGTCTTCACAACTCTTTGCAATCCCGGGACCGTACAATTGTTATTTCTTGTTCCTACTTTGAACCGAGTTTTGCTTCCCAACCCTGCCACTGTGCTACACTTCCCGCCCCGCCCGCCCCCGGCTAACTGTACAGAAAGCGGCGAGATGCATTTCCTTAGGAATCGACAAGCGGAACCCCGCCCTTCAGAAACAGAGCGGAGGGAGAATGTGAATACGCAAGGCAGTGGACACTGAAACATGCACATTGGATAAATAACATAGGCGTTTAGTCTATTTAATAAAAGAGCACATGTTCAATGTGAAACGTGACCGTAGATCTGCGTAACCAGGTTTTATGTATGTACATATATATATTTTTTTGTTAGATTTACTGTCTTTATATTACCTTTTATAGTACTCTCAAAAAGAAGATTAAGGAGTCCACTAACGGGAGGTTTTTGGAGAAGGACAAGCGTGTGCTGGAGGAGCTGAAGAGCCTGCACTGTAACCCTCATCCCTTCTTCAGAGTCTTCCCGTCAGAGTCAGACTTCAGTAAGTGGCTTTTCTGGGGCATATTTATTAGTTTTGTTGTACAGGCTGTACAGTATAATAAAATGAAATACAATACACAGTAATCTTCAGTTTTGTATTCATGCAAATACATTTTCTTTTAAATAGCAACAAGCTCGAAATCTGCTCTTATCTTCTCAGCGTTCTGGAGGATTCTCATGCAGGGCCCTCCTGACACGCCGTATAAGAAAGGCGTGTTTGAGCTGTACTGCCAGTTTGGTCCTGACTACCCAGCCAAGCCTCCACTCGTCCGCTTTGTCACACCCGTATCCGGCCAAAATGCAAATAACTGAACAATTATTAAATAAATGTCTTTGTCTTTTTAATAATATGCAGATAGATGGTAATCACTTATAACGTAATGTTATCTGTGCGAAATGTACGTGTGTTTCTTAACATGATGACAGGTGTACCACTGCAATGTCAACAGTGTGGGTCGCATCTGCCACAACTTATTTGACCGCAACTACAACGCCCACATCACCATGAGAGAGATCCTAGAAGCTGTGTACGGACTGCTGATCAGCCCTGAGCCTGAGGACCCACTGGACAGGTACGATTTAAACCATTTCACAAATGAGTCACCATTATGGGCCCTTAAGCTAATTTTTACAAAGATATATTTTTTTATGCTGAATATGTCTTTGAAGAATTTCCAGATTTCAGTAAGTCTTTGTTGTGTGCTCAACATGTTCTGTACATTGGAAATCCTTAGCTTCCTTGTATTTGACTTTGATGTTACAACATCCGATATTGATTATTTGATCATTCTGCTAAAGTAGAGGGTTGCTACAGATTTTTTTGTGAGATTATGTTTTTTTCTTTCTTTTTAAGCATTTTGGCCGAAGAATTCCTGACGAGCCTTGAGACGTATGAACGAGAAGCTGAGAAACACACAGAGGAAACTGCAGGGAAGTCACTGGATGACATGGAGGAAGTAAATGGGCTCTTATATAAAACATATTTTCATATTTTTTTTACATGTTTGGCCATAATATAATGGGTTCTCCCCTTTGTTTTTATTAAAAGAACCTGGTGGAGCCTGTTCCACAGTTCATACCCCAACATCTGATCTGTCCACTCACCAAGAAGATGTTTGTTGATCCTGTGAAAACAGTGTATGGCACAGTGTATGAATGCAAGGCCATTGAGGAACACCTGAAGCAGTGAGTTATTTACTAAAAATGCATTACCTGTATTGTATATTGCTGATAACTGTTGAGAAACCATATGGTTGTATATGAACAATTCTTTAAATGGCTTTCAAGCACAACAAATTATCAGAAAATACTTAGCCATGTTCAAAGACTTGCGATTCAAAAGTCGTATTGTCATATGCACAATCAAATGTTTTCACAGTAAAGTTGTTGGCTCTTTTGCAGACACCAGTACGATCCGACAGCCGGCCCAGGAAGTGAGCTTAAAATGAACGACATCAGAGCCGACCAGGACATGAAGAAAATGGTGATGGATCATCGCACTCGGCAAATAAACGTCTAAGTAACAACTGTGAATATTTACATCGGGTTCACAAATAGAAGGAAATACAACTTGCTCTTATTACATTACCTTTTACTTCTGATTTATACTCATATACTATACCCTGTTCATTTGTCTCTGTTGAGACATGTGTGTTTGGGGTTATGTTTACTGATATATGTTGATGTACTGGTTAGTCTGACACAAAGTATTTTTATGGAATGATGTCAACTTTATAAGTGAAAAGGAGCAACTAATACAATTTAGTTTTAATTTGCTATATGTGTTTGTTATAGTGTTAATATGTTCTTGGGAAATTGGGGGTAACTTGTTCATGTTAAAATTGTATAGTAGTTTTTTCTCACTCAATTTTGGAATTATGAATATATTGCTGGAAGATAGAAATGCAACATCTACTATTGGAAAAACTGTTGGAAAAATAACTCCTATAACTGGACTGATAATTGAACGGTCATCTAAATAATATAAGAGAGTATTGGAAAAACAAAACAACACAGAATAAACGAATATACAAAAGTTGCCTGATTTTTTTCCACAGTGTAATATACCTATTCGATTTGTACATACAGTACATCTCAGTGTCACTTATTTGACATCAGTGATGGCCTTTGGTTTACACTGAAGCCTCAGCGGCTCCCTTTATGTTTTGTAGCCCACTAGGTGCAACATATACAATTATTTTCAAATGTTGAAAAAGTTTTATGACAACGTCTAATGAGAACTTGAAAGGGAACAAGTAGCCTGAATTTTCACAATCCAACAGAAACTATTTGTATCCAGTCAATTAAATAAGAACTTGTCAATTTGGCAGAGACAATGTATGTAGCATAATGATAGAGAGATGGCCCTGTTGGAAGAAGTACTCAGCCAGTTTACTTAAAGGTAGGGTAGGTAAGAATGGATAAACCTGCTCGAGTAAGCTAGAATTTGAAAGTACACAACTTGAAAAAATCTGCCCCTTCCTTCAGAGCCTGTCCACCAACACACACGAACGTGCACATGTGACATGACCAATGAGGGCACGAGATAAGTTTGTGCACGAGATGGAAGGCTGACAGGCAGGTAGGCCATCTAATTATCTGCCGAGGAAGATAATTGGACTTGCTTTTTACAGCGCCAAGGCTTCCACAGATGAAATATTTGTATATATTTATTGTCAAAGCATTTCATTTATTCATTGCTATCGGGATAAGAGCATTTCCCATGGAATAACAAAAAGTGTTTCTGAAGTGAATTACCTACCCTACCTATCATTAAGTTAAACTAACATACTATGTTCTTTAAAAACTCTATCACATACAGTATATGTAAAAGCAGATACGGCGCTGGGTAAAAAATAGATATTCTAAATAGATCAAAATAGATATTCTCTGGGTAAAAGCAGTATCTACAGTAAAGACCAATCACCGCCTCCCATTCTACATGACGTCACATCCGGGAACCAAGTAAATTACGTTTTATTTAATAAAGATAAAGTAGTTCATGTATTATTTACAAACTATATTATAGTGTTATTTTACAACATCTATATATTTCTTTATAGATAAATCCTATTCATTATGTTACGGACCGGGTGGTTTTACCGTCTCTGGTCATGCTTTTATTTTGAAGGCTGTAGACGGAAGTGATACATACATGCTTGGATCATGGATGTGTATCATATGAATTGAAAACCGCCGAGTCCCGCATATCTGAGTAGATTCAGTGTAAACAGGAGGAATCTGACAGCAGGTGAGTTAAACAGGATTTCTTCTTAGATTCTTAATCTATATTATCTTTGGTTAATCGTTTTGTTCACGTTCTTTGTAGAGTTACACCACACCGAACGCTATCGATACTTAAGTTCCCTCAATAGGTTGTGCACTTCAGACCTGCCAGCGTTTATAGTAACTTTGCTTACTTTTGAAAACAAGTACTGTTATGATAGTATAGTCTATGGTTATTATGACTCATGTGAATGAAACCTCTGACAGAATTATTTTCAGACTGTTGTCACTAAACTAAATGCTGTTCTTTAGTGTAAATAGTTTCTGGCACTGATTTCTTTAGTTCAGCTCAGCTCTAATGATCTTTTGCTAATGGCACTTATATATAAGGTTTCATAGTTCCACATGCTTTTTTATTCATGTTTAAACCGTCTTATAGTTAATGTTTTAAAGTTTCTCTTCTTAAATGGTAAGCTTTCTTTTTTTTTCATCACACTTTTTTTTCTGTCTTTTTTTACATTTTATTTTGAAAGCCCTTTAAGCTGTATTAATGGTATGACATGTTGATCTTGTTATTAATATAAAACGTATTAATGACGATTGTGAGTACTACTCTTACATTTGGCAAAACTTGGTCTTCGTAACAACAACTGTAGTTGGTTAGATTAGTATCCTTGTCTTTAAATGTGGTAATCTTTCCATTTACTCTGAACTGATCATACACTGAGAGGTTGAGCAAGCACCTGCCTTTCCTGCAGAACCTGTTTACTCTCCGGTTAAGTTCAATCACTTCACAGTTATGCAGAAAATTGGAAACGCTGAAACTCGTTTCAAACAGTCTTGTTGAATCTCAATGGTTCTGTTGTGAAATACAATACAAAGGTGAGGGGGGGGGGGGGTTCATGTCAACATTAGAGGAAATGCCCACTTGATTAAACCATTGAATCACTCAAATCATGCAGGTTTTGCTGGTTAAACAATACAATACTCACTTTTGTCAAAAACATAAAATGAAATACACATGCCTGCTAAGTGTGAGAATTGTAAAAGTTGTGCCACTTTAAACATCAACCACACTGTTGTAATTCACTGTTACCATCTTATGGACATTAAATAGAGTCTCAAGCAGATAAAGATACCCTGTTTTACATTTATGCTTCTGAGCAACTCAGAATGTATAACAAAACTAAGAAGAAAATGCAGATAAATTTGAAAGAAATACATTTTTGAAGGCACATTTGTTCAAATGAGTAGCTCTAACACTACTGAGATAAATAAATACTTGTTAGCGGGGGAAATCTTCTCTTTAACTGTGACACATCAGCAAAAACGTAAACATGCAGCGATACAATTAGGCATTAATAATAGTAGATATTGTCACATTTTCTTTTATGATGGTTATCAATATGATGAGTATAATTCATTAATTAAGATTTGTTTTTCACTTTTACCTCAGATTGTTTAATAACTGGAATCAAACACTACAACCCTCATACATCTGCTTTAGTTTGGCTTCACAGTAACCCCTCTGCCTTTTTTCTCCAGCACAATGTGGTGGTTGCTGTGGTTGCTCGCCGCCTTGCTGGTTCTCTTCTGCTCCCTGGATGTGTGGTACTTCCTCCGGGTCGCTGCTGTGGTCCTGCGAGCCTGGTTCCAGCCTCAAATCCGGGACATCACAGCAGAGCAGACCCTCACAGGCCGGGTCAGCCCCCATGACATTGACATGTGCCACATGAACAATGCACGTTACCTGCGGGAGTGTGACTTTGCCCGCTTCTCCCTCTACATACGTAACGGGGTATTTAAGGGATTGCGAGCCCTCAAAGCTTCAATGGTCGTGGGGGCAACCACCATCCGCTACCGCAGGGCTCTGTGTATAGGGGAGGGGTTCGAGCTGAGGAGTCGCATCGTCTCGTGGGATGACAAAGCTTTTTACCTGGAGCAGAGATTTGTGTCCACTAAAGATGGGTTGGTGTGTGCAGTCATGTACTGCAAGCAGAGCATCATACGCAGCAGCCCGGACAAGATCATGCAGCACCTGTGCAAGCGGAGGGTAAGATTTGAATGATTTAACACACATGGGAATTGGACACCTTCTTAAATATTGAAAGACGCTGAGTTCACGGTGTGCTTCTTGCAGGTGGAATGCCCTGAGTTTCCAGAGGACCTCCAACACTGGGTAAATTTCATCTCTGCCAGCAGCCAGGCCCTCAGAGCCGAGAGTGGACTAGAAGAGAAGAGCAAATGAGAAATTGCATGGGCAGCTTTGAGACAGGGTTTTTGTAAGACAGCTAATGTAACATGTCAAGGTTAAAATGAATTTGTCTTTGTTCACATTACATGACCTAAACACACTTGTGCCTTCATATTAAAAAAACAAGCTATGCTTGCAGTTGCACCCAAATACTTACCTATGTCAACACTGGAATAACTAGCATACGAGAGTCTAGAAGCTGAAACTCATGCAGTAATAATAAAATATTATGATTGTATGAAGTTAATTGTAATGTACTTTTACAGCAATAAAACAAATTGCTTTTGAAGCCTTGTTGATATACTGTAATGATTTTATTATGTATATAAAGTGACCTAAGGTATTGGAAAAATTAAGAAGTGCTGTTACAAGAAAATTGGACTAACTGTTACATCAGTTATAATATGTCTCTGTAATGGAAAAAACAGGCAGAAATAAACCTTTGAGGAGCACCATTGCATTTGCAGTGTCCAATATTGTGATACATTTTTTAAACGAGGGCAACTTACTTGACATGGAAGTTACTGAAGAAAAAGCATACATTTCCCCAATAATTGTTAACAAAAAAAGTGAACACACTACAATATGAAGAAGTGTGCCCTCGTTCTCCTGTGTAGTGTTAAAAAGAAGAAAGGATAACAAATTCCTTAAGTCAGACGAGGAGACATTTAGAGAGAGGAGACTTGGTGGAAGAAAGTACGATAAAACTAACACTATGAAAGAATATAAATACAGAATATTAATATTAATAGCATACAAGGGTGTGGTGAAATGGACAAATTAGTTGGGGTTTTCCGAAGACAACTATACAGGAGAACAGGAGGAGAAAAGTACAAGAAAACCGGACAATATAGGAGTAAAGTAACAACAGAAGATGGCAGTAGTTCACCACTAAGGATGCCTGCTGCTGCTTAAACCAGAGAAGAAGAACTGCACAGTATCTCTGCTTACGTCACACACCCGGAAGTTATGTTCATTCATTCTGCCGGTTGCTGGTTGCTTCAAGTTGTATCGCATCCCATGGTAACACTCTCTTCTGGACGCACGGTACGTTTTAAAGCCATCAAAACACAAGTCTACCATATGTGTGCTTGATGTTTAAATGACGGAAATTAGAAAGTGTTTTTAAAATAAATGCGACTTTACGGGCCAGGAGGTAGCCTATGGTCTCTATTTTTGCAAGGCCATCTACTGACGGTTGCTAGCAGCTAAGCTAACATATTTGGCTGTCACAGCAGATCCATCTGAACGGAGCTCAAGGTTGTGCTTCTGATTATTGCGACGAGATGCTTCCGTATTTGATGCTATGATATTAAGCCACAGATTAAAAAGGAACCACGGATCGCTTGTTTTTCTACACATCTGCACTGACATTGATGAGGTCATAGGAGCCTGATTCAATATTTATTGTGGTCGTGAATCTACAAAACCTATAATTCTTGTTATTGTAAGCATTTTGCGTTCATAAACTATGGCATCGCCCTACTACTATAATAATATATACTATAATATGTAACATTTATTTTGCACTTATGCAATTTTTGATTCTTGTCACTTTGTATTGGTATTATATATCATCACACATATTATACTGTTTTTAGAAGAAAAAAAAAGAAGAGAATTGATATTTAATAACCTGATCCAATTCCTTCCTTATTCGATCACATGTTATATTTTCTATTGCTGACCTAAGCTAGTTATTAAGCTACATTATATTCCTTGGCCAATTCTGCACAAATCTACAAATTGAAAACACACAATTTAGATATATTGTACGTCTTTTCATACTATGCTATTGTATTAAATGTGCATTTTTGTTTGTTTTATATATTTATTTAGAATTCTGTATCTTTGCAATACATTTTTCTGTCATTGGTGTTACAATGCTAATGTTGTGCACATTATATACCATACAAGTAAATGCTGTGAAAAGCTACTCGGCAGAAAACCTGATTCTATATTATTATGTATCATTTTGTTTTAATATATTACTGATTTGTGCATCATATTCTATATTATATGTATAAAACATCTTTATATTTATAAACAGGAAAACACTAAGTACCTTATCATTAAGATGCTGAGATGCATAGTACCTTATTATTTATTCTATTCTTTGTTAAGTGTTATCTTCCCATTATAACTTCCCTGCTGGCATCAATAAAAGTTAATCTTGTCTTGTTGGGATTGTTATTCCAGAGAGATGTTGCTGCTGGTGCTGGCCGCCCTCCTCCTGCTCTTCTGCACTCTGGATGTTTGGTATTTCCTGCGGGGGGTCCATGTGTTCATCGAGGCGACGTTCCAACCCAGAGTGAGGGACCTGCTGGCTGAGCAAAGCATCGACGGCATGGTCCTTCCTCATGATTTGGACTACATGGGCCACATGAACAACTCCCGATATCTCAGGGAGTGTGACTTTGCCCGCTTCCACCATTACATGCGAAACGGGCTGTTCATGGCCTCACGCAAACTGGGGGCCAGAATGGTGGTAGGGGCCTCCACCATCCGGTACCGGCGCTCCCTGGCCTTCCGTGAGGCTTTTGAGATTCGGACCAAAATAGTGGGATGGGACGAGAAGGCGTTTTACGTGGAGCAGCGCTTTGTGTCCAAGAGAGATGGCTTCGTCTCTGCCATCATGCTCTGCAGGCAGAACGTGGTGCACTGCAGCCCGGAGAGCATCATCGAGTTTGTCTGCAAAAAGAAGGTGAGAAACAGCTACAGCTGGAGGAATGTATTGGTATGCCTCGCATAGGGTTGCAACTGACTGTTATTTAAATATGGTAATCATTTTGTTCAGTAATCAAAATATGAGAAACCCAAATTGATGAAATTAAGAAGTTGTGTTTTCTCCAAACAATATTTGAAAACAATTTGAAATTACTTAAAAAATCGCTAACTGCCAAAAAAATAACCAGTCATTTTCCATCAATTTCCTGATGGATCATAATCTAATCATTTTAGCCTGACCCTAAACCCAAGGTAAATCCTTAAAATGTGTTGTTGTGCAACCAACAGTCCAAAATCACAAGATATTCAGTTTCCTAAAACACAAGACAAAGAAAAACTCAAATCATCAGACTTTTGGGGGATGTTACCATGGGGATGCTTTTTATTTTTCTCTAAAAACTAATTAAAAAATATAAATGTGGCTGCCAATAATTATCTGTCCATAGACTGATTGTTCCAGCTCTAGACTGTGGCTTAATCGTTATGCTAATGTTGTGTTTCTGTGCAGATCGAATGCCCAGTGTTTCCAGAAGAGCTCCAACACTGGATCAGCTTCATCACAGCCAGCAGCCAGGCCCTGAGAGCGGAGAGCGGACTGGAGGAGAAGAACAAGTGAAGCCCCACACCATGTATCATGAGCGTAGCCCCTCATATAATTTGCATTGCACGCACATACAGTATACATACATGCACACACACAGTTGATCGTCTTAGAGATTTTATTTGGCCTAAACGACTAAAGTTATCTCTGTTCTGGGTCCATCTTTCCTGCTGTTTATTTTTCTATGATGTGACCAGAACATCTGAACTTATGAAAACTTGAACTGTAAGATATTCCATGTTTTGAAATGCACCATATGCATTGGGATGATATTAAAAGTTCTCCCTGAAAAAAAACTAGCTTTATTTATTGCAGCGTATAGACTGGCTTGAGACATCTTCATTCTCATTTGAGCAAAAGTTATCTAACTTCAGATAAGCATGTAGAACTAAATTTAATCTTCCACTGACATAAATGCATGTTTCAAAACAACTAGAGGATTTATTTTGTGCCTGTTTTTTCTTGATTAGCAGTAGTTTACAGTTACAATTGCAGAGAATTATACCTTTTTACAAAAAAAAACATAGGTGTGATGGACTTCTCCATCACCATTTAAGTGATGGACTTGAATGGACGTTATGAACATGTACTGAAAATGGTTTTACTCTTTCCATCAGCACTTTGCACAATGTAACCCGAGGGAGTGGACAACAATTGGAAAGGGAATATTTGACTTTGAAGGATAATTGTAATCAGTACAGTAGAGTTATTTTACTGAATGTATGATACATGCATTTAAAGGGTGGGTCCTTGATTGGAATTGTATAAAACTAGGGGAAATGCTTAAATGGAAATAAGCTGTCATGATATGCAAATGCTAATGGAAAACCTGAAACGCACAAGAAACAAAGATGTTAGGGTAATGCTCGCTTGGCCTTTTAAAATTGGGAACCTTTATTTGACTGAAACTAAGCTTTATTTTGTGACCAAAGTAATGTATTGTTGTGTATGAAGAGGAAACATATTTTTCAAAGATGTATGTCTTACCTGATATTTATGTTGTTGATGCACTGGAAATCCTGCTTAATTTATTTAAGTTTAAAGATATTCATTGCACTTTTATTTTCCACTTATATGATGTATGATCTATTGCAATGGGTTAATGTACCACACTTTATTTATTGTGTTTGTTCATTATTTCAAAGCATTTTAAATAAAAAATGCATTGGAAAAATGTGTGTTACTTTGCTTGCTTTTAAGTGCTTGTTATTCATCAATAACCCAGAGAGATTCATGTACTGTGGTCTGTGGTCCTGCATTGAAGACCAGTATTTGTACCTCACTAAGTATTTACATCTCAATAACGCCACCGGATATGTGTCTTGGACGAGTAGAGACAAAGTACTTGCTTCAGGAACTCAACAAAAATAGGTGAATGTTTACCCTACATTGACTTTAGAGGATTGAAAACCCAACAAACATGTTAACCTTTTGTGAAAGTCTGAAGTTTCTGTGTTGGAAGAATTTAAACATTTGTTCAATGTTGGTCAATCTGAATCTTGGTGCCCTGATTCATTACTTTTACATGAAATTGCATGGATTTTAGCAGTAGTGGGATTTGTACGTTTGTTCATGTAGGGTCATTTATTACACTTTTGAAGTATTTTACTATTATTTACATTTCCAAATGTAGTACTTCACAACTATAGGGAAATAAGGTAATTTTAGTGCATATCATAATTTATTTGGCAACTGATGTTAGCATTTGCAGATGGTTCAAATGATAAGACCTGTACTTACATATTTTTACTACATTTATGTATTGCTTTGGTATATTTATCCATGTATACACCCTGCTGGGAAGAAACTAGCCAAGTATTATGAAAACAAACTGTACTTCCGCGTTCTCAGTACTTGAAATTCACTTCACAATATTTTAGATTAAGTTCCTAGTATTATGTAGAATAGCTCATATTCTGGCTTCACTGCAGCTTTCAAAAAATGTTGACAAATAATTAGCGAAATAAAAGAGAATTGGAAAGTTGTGTCGGCCATGTTAATACAAAATAAAAACGGTCAGGCTACATTATTTTGAAAATTACGTGTTTTTTAATCAATACGTTTTTTTATTTGAATAAATATTGATAGAAGAAGTAAAAATGAAGCAAAAACCTTTAAGAAACTCATGTCGAAAATGAGCACATTTCTTGTTTTTTAAATATTAAATTCCCAGCTGCCATTTCCGGTGACGTGTATCTGGCCACGCCCCGTCCCTCTTTCACTTCCTGTAAACAAAGCAGCAGCTGTCTGTCAGATTCCTGGTTTTTCGGTCATTTTCAACTCCAACTTCAGCGTTTTTCGACGATGGCTCAGGCCGGGGTAGTGCTGGATAAGGATCAGTTTAACTGCTCGATCTGTCTGGACGTGTTGCGGGACCCGGTGACCATCCCCTGCGGACACAGCTACTGCTCCGTCTGTATCAAGAACTACTGGGACCAGGACGACTTCTTGGGGGTCTTCGTCTGCCCTCAATGCAGACACAACTTCAACCCGAGGCCGGTGCTCGCCAGGAACACCATGTTGGCCGACGTGGTGGAGAAATTCAAAAAGACTGGGCTACAAGACACCACCACCACGACGACATTTGTAAATCATAGTTTCGCTGAGGCGGACGATGTGGAGTGCGACGTGTGTACAGGCAGAAAAAACAAAGCGGAGAAGTCCTGTCTGGTGTGTTTGGCCTCTTATTGCGACCTCCACCTGCAGCCCCACTACGACTCCGCTGCTTTCAAGAAACACAAGCTGGTTTCGGCCTCCAAAAAGCTCCAGGAGACGATCTGTAGCCGCCACGACAAGCTGCTGGAGGTGTACTGCCGCACGGACAAGCAGTGCATCTGTTACCTGTGTCTGACGGACGAGCACAAGGGCCACGACACGGTGCTGGCCGAGACCGAGACACTACAGAAGCAGGTCAGTCATTTAATCAGAGCTGTGATTGATTCATGTTGGTAATCAGTGACAATACAGTGCCTCTTTGTTTTATACATGCCTGGTCTGATGTGATCTACTTGGTGTAAAATGTACTTTCTGTTTTTACAAATGCTCACTATTTTTGCCTATTCAATGTATTACTTAAAACCTATTGTCTTTTTCTAGGAATAAACATATTCAATATAAGCATGGACAATTGAACACAATGTACAAACTCAACACACATTGGTTCAACAATAAAGAAAACGATTATCCTATTGTTTTATTTTGATAACATCTAGTCTCTTTTTCCAGGAATGAACATTTTCAATATAAGTATCAGCAATTGTACAAACTCAACTCAATTGGTTCAATGTTAAAGAAAGCAAATGTTATAAAAAATGTTAGCTGAAATGTTATAGCCTCAACTCTTAAAAACAATTTGTTATGTTCATTTCATTTTAAAACATTTTGTTATGTGTTCAGTTGTTTTTTCTATCTGTTCTTAGGCGGTGGGGATTAATAAAAAGCAGTGAAAGGCCCTTATTTTCTTTTTCTTAAATCTGGTTTGATAGTCTGTTAAAGCAGTGAAAAATAACCCTTAACTTCTGTCTTAACAAATTGCAAAAAAACGTTGTTATTTCAGATTTTGTATAATGTGACCCGATTGAGCGGAAACTATGAAACCACCCTCTTTCATTTTCAATTTGTAACCCTGTTCCACACATCTTAAACATGTTAATCAAATCCTATATTAAACAAACTCTTTTCCATAATATCTTTCCTCAGAGGGAGCTTGGTGACATGAAGCAGAGCTCTCAGCTGAAAATCCTTCAAAGGGAAAGGGGAGTCCAGGAGATCAGACAAGCCATTTTCTCTCTCAATGTAAGTTTCTTCTGACATGTTAATACAGCACATTGCATGTCTTGCCTCTGAGTGATGTAAAAAGTTCATCATTTGACATTTTAGACGATGACTTCTACATGTGTCTTTGTGTTTCCCCTCCAGCGCTCTGCTCGGGCAGCAGCTGAGGAGAGTGACGCTGTCTTCACTGAACTGATCCGATCCATGGAGCTGAAGCGTTTCGAGGTGAGAGAGCTGATCAAAGCGCAGGAGAAGACGGCCGTCAGTCAGGCGGAGCAGCTGCTGGACAAGATCCAGAAAGAGATCGCTGAGCTGAAGAAGAACGAGGCTGAAATGGACAAACTCTCCCACTCCGAGGACCACGTGCATTTCCTTCAGGTAACTAAACTCAGAGTGATAACATTCATATTTAGAGTTTTTTGATTTTCTTGTACCTATACTTTTACTTCACTACCTTTCAGAGGGAAACATTAAACTCAATTCTACAAAATCATCAGAAGTTACTGGTACTTTTTCCAAGCACAAAAACATTTTTTATCTAGTTTTTTAAAAAGTAAACATTAGCACATTAACTTTTTAAAAGTATTTTCTAAAAGTAATACTAGTGCAGCAAACTGCTCATCTTTTCCTTGTTACAAGCACTCTTTTGTAAAACTTTTTTAAACAAGTTGATTTAAAAACAAAAATACTTTGACTACAAAAAACGATCACTTGTTTTAAGAAGATGTGTGTTACAGAACTCTATAACATATATTATAACAACAACCAAGTTACTATTTTTTGCATAATAAGTACTTTTACTGTTGATATACTCTAGCTAAAAATACTTTTACTTAAGAAGAATTTTGAAAGCAGGACTTTTACTTTGGAGTAAAAAAGTAAAAGTGTGTTATTTTTACTTAAGTTTATAATCAAGGATACTCAAACTCTTTGTGTTTGGATCTTTGTGTTTCAGAGTTGTCAGTCTCTCCACGCTCCACCTGTGCTGTCAGATTTGCCTTCGGTCACCATTGACCCCAACCTCACCTTTGGCCCTGTGATGACAGCAGTGTCTGATTTTAAAGGGCTGCTGCAGGAGGTCTGCCAGGGAGGATTTGTCTGCATCTACGAGAAAGGTAGATACAAAGTGTCATTATCAAAGGTCTGTCTGATTCATCCGACACAAATGATTCCATCAACTCTTGCTACATTGTTTTCTCTTTTCTGTAGTGAGAGAGATATTGATCGTAAGTCCTCAAGATCCTGCTGTCCCGCTGGAAACAACGCAGTCCAGTGATGGAGAGTCAGCAGTACAAATGGAAGCAGCACAAGGTGAGTCACTGAAACTCTTTATGCTCGTCTTTACACTTTCAATTATATTTGTTTTAAAGGTGTGAAGTACAGACAATAATCTAATATAATAACCAATAAATGCATGTACTTTTCAAATGTAATATAATATCTGTTTTTTGCAATGTTATCTCATAATGCATATTTTCTTTATGTTTTGCAGTATTATAATAATATAATAGTATATTAAAGTAATATGCTTGAATTGAACCTGTCGAAAGCTGCATATTTCCTGCTTGCTTGTGCTTTCCATTCTAAAAACGCCTTACTCGACTTGTTTATTTATAGTAGAGTTTGCTGAGCCAGCTTAAGAAAAGAGATGACAGCGCTGCAGAACCTCACAGTTCTGACAGCTGCGACTCAGTAACAGCGTTTCTTCTCTTTGTGCTCGCAGTGATGCCGACACCGGGCCTCGACCAAAGTCCCGTGAACCATCTGAACCCTTTCCTCTATCCTGGATCTGCTGCGCCCACATTTGCCTTCTCACCATTTGGTAAATACAGCCGATATCAATGATGAAATATATTTCGACATTAGGCAGTGTGAAAATCCCAGTTTACACTAGCAAACCAAATGTATGGCAAATGTTTAATGTAAGTGACAGAAAGAAAGAAAGACGCACATTTAGTTAATGTAACATATGTTCCTTTACTTAAGTAGAACTACATTATTATTAACAGAACATGCAAGGTTGCATCAAAAGTAAAAAGTAATGTACCTGGTCATTTGGTGAATTGTAGATATTTACATCTTGGAATTAAATATCTAAGCAAAGTATATTAAAAAAAACCTAAATACTTATACATTTGATCATTTCAGGTTATTTAAATAAATAAATATTACATTGCATCTTGCTTGAAAAATAAATCTAAATATGATTGGTTGCTACTACACAGCACAGATCTAGGCCAGGGACATTTATGCTGTGATTTATGAATTGTTCGGTCACCTCAGGGTGCTGCAAAATGATAATTCCTGTTGTATCTTCTCAGGCTCAAAACTGTCCACAGGATCCAGACCAAGACACCTTCAGCGACGAAGCCACCCCAGGAGGAAATAGACTTTAAGTGGACTTTCCAAAATTCCAAATGCAGATACACGGACTGATTTTCATTGTACCTTAATGATATGCTATCACAAATCTGTACTGTATTGTACATTTAATAATCAATTTCACTTTTTACTTTTAATTAATTTTTTGTGGTTTCACCTATCAGCTCTACATCTTTCAGTATATTGCCGATAGGAATGAGATGAGTACAGTGTTTATATCCACAGAAGAACAAATACATAATGCTTAAAGTATTAAGCAACACAAAGCAGGACTGACTTTTTATTTCAGTGTTTAAATGGAAATTGCCTTGAAATGATTAGTTTACCAATTTTACCGAACTGTAATCGTTTAACAATGTTGTGCTTTTATAATAAATTTTCATTTTTTAACTAAAACTGTGAAAACACTATGTTTGCTTTACAGAAACGTGTACAAATATATTATGTTTTGTGAAATGCTGTCATTAAAAAACAAGAACACTCTTATACAAACTGGTGTTTTTTATTTGCATGGACGTTTCCTTGTACTTTAAACAAATACGGGCACAAGGTTTCCGAGGTAGAAGTAGAATAACCGGTTGAGTGTACACAAGCAGCCCTTTTGTGTTCATGTCAGATAACATTCAGGCAAGTGCATCTGTGACTTGTGTTTTTCAATAAGGAAAGGCAATTCTATAAAAGGCTGTTTTGTGCAGGTTGCGTTATGGGACAGCCCATTTGCTGCTTCCTTGGCTGTGATTGGCTGCTTCCGGGTATAGCAGGTGACACAACCAGCGGTAATCAGCACACACTTTTGAGGCACGCCCATCTTTGTCCCTCTCAGTTTCGGCTGGGAGTGTTTGGGAAATGGCAGCAACAACTATTTCTATTGAACAGGACCAGTTCTGTTGTTCAGTGTGCTTGGAGGTCTTAAGAGATCCCGTGACTATCCCCTGTGGACACAGCTACTGCTTGGACTGCATCGAGGACTACTGGAACAGGGCCAAGCAGAAAGGCCAGTATAGCTGCCCTCAGTGCCGACAGGTGTTCAACCCCAGACCGCTGCTGAGCAGGAACACAGTCCTGGGGGAAGTGGTGGAAACTTTTCTCAAATCTGGGGCTCGACAGTTGTCCTCAAAACCCGAGGAAGTGGCATGCAGTGTGTGCACAGTGAGGAGGAAAAGAGCTGTTAAATCCTGCCTTGTGTGCTCCGAGTCTTACTGTGCGGCTCACTCCAGGGTACATGAGGAGAGGTTTCATGGGAAGGCCCACAGGTTGGTCCCTGCTGTGGACCAGCTGAAGGAGAAGCTGTGTCAACATCACGATAAACCACTGAGGCTGTACTGTCGCACCGACCAGCAGAGTGTGTGTTCCCAGTGTGTGAGAGAGAGACACAAGGGCCATGACGCAGTCTCACTGGTGGATGAGAGAGCAACGCAACAGGTCACTTTCAGTATTTCTTAATGCAGAATTTAAATCACTCATTGTTATTTTGAGAGTTTTTATGTTTCACACCGTGATTACAAAAAAAAATGTTGTGCTTTTAAGATGACATAAATGACATATTCTTAGTTTTTGCAACAACATTCAGACGTGCTTTATCAGAATGCATTTGATTTTAAAGTGTACTCTTTCATCTGTGATGTTTTCTTTTGTTCCGGAAGAGCTTTGTGAAGTCTTGGAAAATAACCCGCATTATATCACTATTGCCCCATCAGGGTTACTTAGCTCAGGTGCATGCTGGTTATGTGGGATTGACAGTGTAGTATTTAATTACAATTTTTACGATATTTTACTTTAAAAAAAATACAACAGTGTATAAATCATTATGTGAAAGCAGAAATAACGTATAATATATTGTTCGATTATAGTTATTCATGCATTAATCTGTACATCTTAAGTTATAAATAAATTAGTAAAATAAATGTAGTTTGAGGTTGAAGTACAATATGTACCTGTGATAAAGGAGTGGAGTAAAAGAAAAATACTCCAAATTCTCAGATAAAGTACAGGCTTCTCAAAATGATGCTGTACAGCGCACGAGTAACTCTACTTCCACCAGTGGGAATTGATGCTAGAGATCAGAAGGAGTCTGATAATGTAATATGGAGGGAGTTAGCTGTGGGCTACAACTCGAGCCCCATTTTTTTATCTTACACCATATGTGTTCAGATTTTACTGAGTTATGACATCGTCACCTAATTCCTTTGGAAGCGCCGGAGAACCCTTACAAAGATGCTGTACCAAAAAAGTAGGGCAACTAATTATGATTATTTTTGGGGTTATGAAACATTGTCCCCTAAGTATCTTATAGGCTGGTGTGAAGGCTTCACAAATCTTCACATTTTAAACATGGGAGTAAAATGTGCCCTGGTCCTTCAGCCATATCTTGTGCTCAGATGATAGTGTAAAAAAGTTGAAGTTATTAGACCAAAGGCCATACAGCGCAATTGAATCCTTTTGATTGTAATATCCAAAATGTCCATCTTGAAAGTCAACTGTGAGCAGAAGCAGCCTGAGGGACTGAACTGTCTGATATTTAATCTCTTAGAAAAAACTCCAAGAAGCCTCTTTGAAGTCTGTGCAAAAATGGAAAGACACGGAGAAGGAGCTCAGATATGTTGTCAGATATATCAAGGTCAGTGCATTTCCAATATAGGAATTTAAAATGTGTTACATATATACTTCCTACACTTAAAGTATGTACCCTGACAGCACTCCACAGAGGCAGCGGTGGAGGAGAGCGAGAGGGTTTTCTCCAGGCTGATCCGCTCCATAGAGAAACAGAGCAGTGAGGTGAAGGAGGTGCTGAGGGTCCAGGAGAGAGCAGCTGTCAGTCAGGCTGAGGAGCTGCTGGAGAAAATACAGAGAGAGATCCTGGAGCTCCGGAGGGCCGGGGCCGAGCTCGAGAGGATTTCTCAAACTGAGGACCACACCGGCTTCCTTCAGGTACAAAAGAAAACATAACTCGGCCAATTATGTGTGACAAGGCCACCAACCATGTTGTTATCACATTTACAAAGTGGTGGAAAGAAGCAAAGTGCATTACTCAAGTGAAGGTACTTTGAGGTTACTCAAGTATTTCTATATTCTGCTACTTTAGTTATATACTTCTTCTCCACATTTCGGTGACAGAAATTGTAATTTTGACTTCAAATACGGAATATGAAATATCAACAATAAAATATTTTGACTTTAATTTGTTGTTAATTTGATTAGCTGTAAAAGCACTTGATAAATACAATATATTATTATGAAAAACAACATTAATATGCTATTATTATTCATAATGTATTATAGATGAACATGTCTTTTCAGAGCAAGAGTTATAAATCAGAGAGGAGGATTTACCCATCATCCGCCCAATTCTTGTTTATAAAAAAAAACACTCACTTTGACTATGATTCAGTTAGAAGTGATTCAAATGTTTAAATTGTATTTTGTTTCGGTCTAGTCCCTTACATCTCAATGAAACAATAATGTAATATTCACTAGATTTGAATTGGAGTGTTACCCACAAAGTCACTCCTTCCTGTTTGTCAGTGTTGTTGCATTTGCATTCAGATACTGTCCTGTCATTTGGTTGTGCTGCTTGTCACCACAGAAGTGCAAGTCTCTTCATTTCCCTACAAAGACTGTGGAGATGCCCAGCACTGATGCTCTTCAATATATGATGTATAAAACCCTGAGGGGAGCCCTGCCCAATCTCAAAGACAGTCTGGATGAAACACTTGAAAGAGAATTCAACAGGATCTCTGATAAAGGTGCAGTGCCCTTTTTTACAACTGATTCATATAAAAATGATTATTTGTTCAACAATTCTCACTATTTCTGTTTGTCTTCGTTTCTAGTAATGTCACTGAAGGAACCCAGCAATACAAGTGTATCTGAAAAAACCAAAGGTAGGTGAGTTTCTGTCAAATTATGCTTTAGCAAACTAAACTGTAGAAAGGACAGGTCTGTAAATATAAGGAATGGGTTATGTGAGCTTGATACCATGTGTGCAA
Organism: Notothenia rossii; assembly: GCF_949606895.1. Lineage (NCBI taxonomy): Eukaryota > Metazoa > Chordata > Actinopteri > Perciformes > Nototheniidae > Notothenia > Notothenia rossii. The sequence goes on from NC_136907.1 coordinate 68,405,633, forward strand.
CCGTCATGTGCAAATTAAGATCCCTTTAAACCAGATTTCTGTTTGAAATTAGTTGTATTTTAACATCTAAAAAAGTCAGCAAGACTCCTAACTAGTCACTTTGGCTTAATCTTACCATCAAAGTAATCTCAATTACATTTAATCAAATCTGTTTTTAATGTTCATCATCTGTCTAACAGCAAAAGACACGGAGATACCATACAACTCCGAACCGAAGACAAGAGCTGATTTTCTACATTGTGAGTACCATTTTTTGATAAACCCTATTACAGTCGAATTGTATTCCTTCTTATTCCATTGCAATGTAAACACAGTTATATTTTAAATTATTTTAAATATTTTTCTATTTCTATACCTGTGTTTTTAATTGTTTTATTTGTATGTATACACCAAGTCAAATTCCTCGTACGTGTAAACCTACCTGGTAATAAACCTGTTTCTGATTCTGATAGTGACTCTTTATGAAAGCTGTGACTTAAGGTTTGCATTGTGCATTCACTGATTTCCAGATCACCACGATATCGTCCTGGACCCGAACACAGCCAACCCTTATCTGAGCCTCTCTGACGGTCGCAGAGGGGCGACCACGCGCTCGGAGCCCCAGCCCTACCCGGACCACCCGCAGCGCTTCAACAGCTGGGCCCAGGTGCTGTGCAGAGCTGGGATGGCTGGGCGCTGCTACTGGGAGGTGGAGTGGGCCGGGGAGGGAGGGGTTTCCATCGGGGTCTGCTACAAAAACATGGGCAGGAGTGGAGCAGGGAGCGACTGCAAGCTCGGACACAACTCCAAATCCTGGAGCCTGGACTGCACCAACTCGATCTGTTCCTTTCTGCACAACAAGGAGAGAGTGGGCGTCCCCACCCCCTGCTCCAGCAGGATAGGAGTGTTTCTGGACTTCAGGGGCGGGACTTTGTCTTTCTATAATGTGTCTGATACACTGGTTCTCCTCCATAAGGTCAAGACTACGTTCACCCAGCCCGTTTACCCAGGTTTTTGGGTGGGTTTAAGCTCCACTTTAAGGCTGTGCTCTCTTTAGTTGTAAAGATGACTGCACTCTTTGACGTTTTAGAAAGTAAGCTTGTATGCATGTGGCTCAAAGTATTTACTTTTGAGACGGTGGTGTGTGCTCAAAACTTCGGTTGCAGCAGTAACACTTTGGTGACGCTTTGATCAGCAAAAGCAACATCTATACTGAGGTGTATATTTCAAACAGGTTCATGATTATATATTGATATTTATTGTGCTTGAATCCATTTGATTTGAAATGAACAATATATTTTATTTAAAATCCATAATAAAGCATTTATTGCCATGTTAGTCCAAAGTCTGTGAATATCTTTATATTTAAAGGATGTCATCACCTCATAATTTGAAGCAAATTGTTTTTACCTGCTGGAGAGAAGAAAATATACTCTTTCCTAACACTATTCATATAATATAGAAAAAGTATGGTATGTGTAAAATATGAACAGGGTTTTAGATGTATATAGTATGTCAGAAATGTCATGGAAAATCATAATACAGGATGAGAAAGTAAGTGTGCTGGAAAGATCATGATATATATATATATATAACATTTTTAAAAACACAAAAATTCCACGCGCTTCACGCTCACATTATGCTCGGCCCACGTGCCTTAGCATCGCTGCTATGACTCCATCCTTGGCGAAACACATATATATACACAAACACATATATATATACAGTCTATAAAGTCGGAAACTACTAAAAAAAATTACTTCATTATCTAGTGTTCAGCTTTTATCCCAAAAAATGCATATATATATATATATATATATATATACACTGTTTCCCAAGGATGGAGTCATAGCAGCGGTGCTAAGGCACCTATTTGATAATAATCAAATAAGTACGTGAACATAACCAATAACCTACCATAGCCAATAACAATGAAATGTATTTTTGTTGTTCATTCATATCTTTTAACATTTATTTATGCATATTTTTGTATCTCCAACTTTAAACAATATTTTTGGTTTTCTGTCCTATAGTATACATTGGAATGATTTCAAACCTGTTTTTATTTATCCTAATAATTATAAAGGAGTGCCTTGGATATATGTGTTACATAATTTGTAAACACATATTTGAGACCCACTGAGATGGGCGCCGCCGCTATTTGTATATAGGGGACACACTGTACAGTACCAGTGAAAAGTTTGGACACGTTCTCATTTAATGTTTTGTTTATTTAAAAAGGTTTCTACTTTGTAGATTACAGTTTTTCTCAATCGCTAAACCCACTATTTAGAATCAAAATTCCTTTCATCAAACCAACAGCACAGCCATCGAAACAGAAAACCATTTCTCTACAACAGTATACCATTTATCATTGATATCACACAAAATGCAGATGCTAAGCAGTGTTTTGCAAAACAGATCACACAATTCTCGAACTGAAGTTACAATTCTCTACACAAAGATCAAAAATCTTTTGTGTAACTCATGTCTACAAAACAAAAAAAAATCTTCTCACAGTGGATAACACTTCCTCATAAACTTAGACCATAGCTACACTAATTGACACTTGATGTGCAAAATATGAACACTTGTTATCAGTCAATCACCCCATTGAAAAAGGTAACTCCATGGAATGTACTGTATACCTTACAGTAATGATGTTACATTGAAAACATTTACATGATAGAATTTGCATGACTGTACTTAAAATATTTTTTTAAATGGTGCCGGTAAAGCTATAATAGTGTTGATATGACTTGCATAGCTCTTTGAGATGTTCATATGGGGAGGATTAGCTATAGCTGATACAACATTTTTACAGTCAGTAATTGTGGTCTTTTCCTTTTTGCACATTGAGAAATGTTTTTTTTTGTATTGGGGTGAATTGAGTACTTCACTTCCATGTAAAGGAATTGCTCACAGCTGACATCAATGAATTTCCTATAGTAATTGTAATTAGTGAGAATCCTATAAAAGACCTCCCTCACTTCAGTAAGATGTTTGTCAAGGGTGGTGTCGACACGCAAGGAGATATTTCCCACGCTGCCTTGCAAGGGAAGACATACGCTGTGACGTAGATGAGGCTATGTGGCCAGACAGACGGCAAAGAGCAGATCAGTAAAGCTATATAGATCTCATTCTCTGCTTTACTGCTGATTTACATCATTTACCCATGTTATTTTTTTTCCAGTGTATTGCTATTCATCTTTTGTTTCTGTTACGGTGCTCTTCTGAAAATGAGACATAAAAACAATGACATAGTTACAGTAACATACTGTTTTTCCTATATGTAAGTTTGTTTCTCCCAACTTGTCAGTTTTCCGTTCAGTTTCCAATATCGATAGCTTGAGGTTTGTGTATTGATGATTGTAGTCAGTATTTAGTGTGCCACTTAGTAATGACTGTTCAAATAGTCTTCTCATGAGCTGACAAATGTTTGTTTTTGGAGAAGGTATCTGGTTTTGGAAGGGGTATTTTTAGTTTTGAGTGCCTTAGAGCACTTTGCAAGAAATGTATATTGTTATGGTAGAATGTGTTGTTATGGTGACCGGAGTTTCAGTTATGAAAACACATTTGTCTCATTAGAGGACAATTTGTTCTGTTTCGATCGACTTATTCTTTTTTGTGACCAGTATTTTCAGTTTTGGTCATGTAAGTGCATTTTGCAAAAGATATTCAGAGTTATGGCAAGTGTGTTTCTGTTTAGATGGCTATGTTCTTGTTTTGAAGAAATGAATTTAGATTCTAAAAAGTGGGTTTAGCGATTGAGAAAAACTGTAATACTGAAGACATCAAAACTATGAAAGATAGTTGTGATTGATTCAGAATTCAAGGCACACTTAACCAGCATGGCTACCACAGCATTCTGCAGTAGCCAGCCAAATATAAATCATATTCTGGATTTGTAACACTTTTTTTGTTTACTAGATAATTCCATATGTATTCTTTTATAGTTTTGATGTCTTCAGTATAAATCTACAAAAGATGTCAATAAAATAAACTTTGAATGAAAAGGTGTCCAAACTTTTGAGTGGTAGTGTATAATATCAAGTCATGAAATATTATGACAATGTGAAAAAGTCATAGTATAGTGATAGTCTATGAATAATATTAAAAGGCATATCATAATTTGTCTAAAAATACCGTATATATTTTTTTATTGCAAAAAAAGACTACAAACCAGGATAGCACGGACCTCAAAATATTAAGGTTGGACTGAGAGCAAACGGAGACAGGAATTTGCTCAAAACTTAATATTTTAATCAACATGCAAGCAGGGAGCAGCAGCAACACTTTGGTGGAGCCTAGATCTTATTGAAGGCAGCAACGTCTATACTCTGGATCTGCAATGGAAGAAAAGTGCAATAAGTCGAGGTGTACATTACCCATGATGTAAGCACCACACATTCAACTCAATTCATGTCAGTGATATTGGTGTGGGTGTAGAAAATGTCTTAACACACAAGTTAATAACTCAGCGTGGCTGGATACCCCGAGAGGTAAGTTAACTGAAGTAGTCTAATAATGGTGAAGGAGTTACCCCTGTGTGCGTTTTACTTACAAAGTCCTCAAACTTGGTGATCTCCTCCTCCAGCATGTCTGTGCCAACTTTGTCGTCCTCGATCACGCAGGTGATCTGCAGCTTCTTGATGCCGTATCCGACGGGAACCAGTTTGGACGCGCCCCACAGGAGCCCTTCCATCTGCACCGAGCGCACACACTCCTCCAGCTTGGCCATGTCCGTCTCATCGTCCCACTGAGGGAGCACGTGGGGAAGGGGGGGTTAAAGCCCAGAACACTCATTTGACCATGGTAAGACAATTCAACTCAGTTTGCAGCAAAACGTTAACATAACTGTTAACATGCATCGGGATTCATTTTGAATATTAAAAAAATATATATGCAGTTTAAGTCGCAATTAGCTTAAACTATTAATTAACATCTCAATTTTATCGCATTTTTTTACTTTTTCTGAAACAACAAAACAGTACATCTCTATAAGAACACAACTGCAATGGAACTAGCACAGATTTCAGCCACATGATGAAGGTCAGAAGGAAACGTACGGGCTTGACGTCTAAAAGCAGAGAGGACTTGGCTATGAGGGCGGGTTTCTTGGACTTCTTGGCAGCATAGGCATCCAGGCGCTCCTGCTTAAGGCGCTCGGCTTCTTCGTCATCCTCATCATCACTGCCGAACAAGTCCATGTCGTCATCCTCGTCTTCATCATCTCCATTTTGCACCTGTTTGACTGGAGTAGCCTGGACTGGAGCAGCCTGGTCAAAACAATGGAAACATTTCTGTAAAGGTGGGCTCTTCAGAAGGCTCTCTCAAATAAGATGAACTCTTTCCTGATCTCCATTTGTTCAAACAACTAAAACATCATACAATAAAGAGCATCAATAGATATGTGAGGGGATCGAAGGGAGCCTAAGCCTTATATATAAACAACATTAATCATAAACAACAAGACAAAGCAACCAAAAAGAGGAACATCAAAAAACATACTTATAGTTTGAGTATACCTTAAGCACAATGTGGATTACATTAGATTTGATTTGAAATGGTTTCAGTGGGACAAGGCTTTGTCTTTTACAGAGAAAATATGCATTTAGTAATTCTAAGTTATCTACCTTAGCACTTGGGACGCCCGCTGGGCTCTTTTCCAGCGTGGCCACTCTGTTCTCCAGCGTCTGCAGGGCTGCTCTCATTTCAGCCACCACTAACAAGCAGACACAATAGGAAAAGTAAGAATGGATACTCTGCATCAAATACACAAAAGCACAGAAAGACGTTATAAAAAACAGAACGAACCTTTGTGCAGAGTATGGTTCTCCAGCTCCATGCTCTTCATGCGTGTAACCAGCTCCTGGTCTCCTCCTGCATGTGAGGATGACTGTGGAGAGAGGAACACTAATGAGTACGTGCCATGATGCAGCTACGGGTTCAGATGATGACAAAGCAAAATGTAATCTCATCAAGGCAGTCCAAGCCTAAAAAGAAGCAAGCAAAATCAAAAGTAGATGAAGCGGTGAGATTTCAAATGAAACCCATGCAAGGCTAGCATCTATTACACACTGATGAAAACACTCCACCCTCACAACGCAGATGTTGAAATGAGGAACCGTTCAGAACATCCAGTGTCTGATCTGCTGGCCACTGAGCAGCTCCACTGAAGCATCTGCAGTTAAGGGCGTAGCTCCAGGGCACCTCAGTGCTGCTAATAAGCAGGTTCAGGTTCATCCTACAAGCTTGCTTCCCCCAACCTTTAGGCCACCGCTGTCCATGATTACAACAACAGCATGCAGGCAAACTCAGTGCAGATTCCTGTTACAGCACAATACATCATTATTAAAAAATGTGTAGCTGTCTTGCAGAGATAAAAAGATTGATACAACAACACATCCCAATTTCATTTGTGAATCGATTCAAGTAAGGAAATATAATGTTTTCATTAGTGAGCTTTAGATATGTTCAGGGATGCAAACACACGTATGGTGAAAAAAGAGAGAACTATTCGAAGCAGAAAAAAAACAGCGTAATATACCATCTGACAAAGGCCTGCGCTATAATGCTTCAATGAACTGGCTATTCTTAATATACTCAGATCAATAGAAGACAGAGATGTTAAGTTATAAATCAAGGGGTTTTATTATTATTTACAGCAGGGGTGGGGAACCTTTTTCCTTTCAATTTTTACAACATCCTCCGAGGGCCGTACAAATTATTGAACTGCTTAAAAAAAAACTAAAATCACAGCCCATTAATTTGGCCTTTCTCTCACGCTGTGCAAAGAAAAAGCTACCTCTTAATCCAGATATTTTACCATGACTCGCGCATGCACGCACGCACGTGCAGGGTTGTGGCAGAAAGATATGGACACAAGATGTGTGCAAATGTATTAAGTATCCTATCCATGTGAACATGATTTAAGTGGGGGGGACTTTACCTCCTCTAGTGGGGTCCGGGGCATGCTCCCCCAGGAAGATTTTTTTTTTAAATATTGAAGTTAAAAGCATCAATCTGGTGCACTTTGAGAGCAACCTGAAGAGATCTATGGATACATCTCAACACCCATATGAAACAGAACTGTAAGCAGATTCTTCTTTTTGGATATTTTACAAATCACTCCCCTTTTAAACTCTATTCTTGTTGTTTTTAACAACTTTTTTGTTACTGTCATATTGTATTTTATACCTGTTTTTCATTTAGACTCTAATGTCTCATTAATAACTATAATGATCATATCAAGGTGTGCCTTAACCTCACTGAGCTGAGGTTATTTGAGCCTCTCAGGAGAGAGCTCTCTTCCACCTGGTTGTAGAAAAGCTCTTTAAATTCGTTAGCATAGCTAGCTAACCAGATGCTAATAACAACAGATCGCCACTGTGCTTACAACTAAAGACAGCCACGCAAACACTACGGTGTGTACGGCTCCTTATGGGTACAGCAATATTTGAAGAGCTGGAGCGGCGTTCCGGTGCTCTCCGTCGGCACTCTAGTCTACACTCCTTTCCGACGAGACATATACCACGTGAAGACACGTTACGCTCGTGTTGTGTTCAAGGAACCTGCCCTTGGCCAGGAAAAACAGGCACTCGCTTGTTTAATTATTTTGCGGTCTAGATTTCTTCTTCTTTTTTGAAGTGAAAAGTTGTCCGTTAGTCGGACTGATGGACGGACGGACAGACGGACCCCCCCCCCCCACCCCACCCCCAAAACGAAAACTCTTCGGTTCTCCGCGAATTACACAAGTCACCCAAATCAGCGTTAAAAAAGCGGGAGGCGCCGAAAAGCGACTAATTTGCATCACTGTATGTTGGAGAGCCAGGCAATCTCTCTCTTTGTGCTAAGCTAAGCTAGGACAGATATGAGTTGTATCAATCTTTGATGAAACTCGGCAACAATAGGAATATGTGTACTACTCAAAATGTTTCATTAATGATTGACCACCTGATTCAGAAGTTACAGACAATAATCAAGATGGAAAGTTGAAAAACAATATAAATCTGGAAATGAGTAGCATTTGAATAGAATTGAATGTTTACATTATCTAACAAATCATCACCATTATTATAAATTCCACACACACACACATTCTGAATCAGTTAGTGGTAGCATAATGTGATGCATGAAGAAAAGAGTTGCAGGATGGAAGAAGGGTGATTCAGGATGACATCTGAGTGATAGCTGTACACTCCACTCCAGGCAGCAGCAGAACTCAGATCAGCGCTGTGTGTGTCGGCCATGCAGCGCTCCCAGACCGGAGCAGCAAACACTTACGTTTCTGTTCCGCGGTCTCTGCTGGCGCCCCTTGGGCAGCAGGGCCGTTTTGGCCTGCACCCGGTTATGTACAATGTGAAGGTAGGAGGGGAACAAAAAAACAAGAAGAAGAAGAAGACAGAGAAGTACAGGGTGTAGGTAGAACGTTGGATACTACACATGCTACACATGCAGAGTCATCAGTAAAAGGAAAATGAAGTCAGGATTGTTAGTGAAATGGGATGAAACATTTTAAAAACAACTAAATGGATGATTGCCTGTATGGGAAATATCTACCAATGCACATGTGTTCAACCAATCAACAGAACATTTGAAACTTTTTTAAGCACCAACGAAAGTTATTAAATTCAGGAAGGTTGACTTAAAAGGAAAAGTTCACATTTTTCAAAGACATGCCTTCTGAAAGCAATTTAAACGCAGGTGGTGGCGGACAAAATCCATTGCTTAACCCCTACAGGTATGGACTGAATATGTTGTTTAAAACCTGAATCTTTGTTGCTGCCACAGCAATATAGTTATTTGCCTAGGGGCATGCAAGTATTGGTTTATGTGGGACTTAAAAAAGCGTGTCAATGAATCCTTTAAGACAACGTTGAAGTAGCACTTATTTATGCAAAAATGACACATTCAAACCGCTTTCAATATAGCAAATGACGTGATGTAAAGACAAACACGTACATAGATTGCATACTTCCTGACAGATTGCAATGATCATTACGGGCAACGCAAGCAGAGGAGAGCAGGAGAACAAGTGTCAGTAGCTCCAAGGCCCAGGAACTAGCACTCTAAACTCGAATGAAAACTTCTAATTTAAAACAGATGTTCCCTTTTTTTAGGGCTGGTACTGGAAGATTAGTCAGGACAGTCCTGTCACTAAAAGGGGGGGGGGGGGGGGGGGGGGTTATCTGGGGCTCATTTGCAGTACTTACTCCGTTTAGGGACTGCAGGATATTCTGTCTGGATTTAGCAATGTCCTGCAGGATGGCATTAATCTCGCTCTCCTGAAGGTGTTTGTGGGTAAAGCAGTAATGAAGCGGGAGCAGTGACAAAGACAGAAAGCCGCATGCAAAACAAACAGAAGCAGCATGGACCACTCATCCAACATGTAGGAGGATTTTTCTAAAGATTTGAAGCAGGTAGCACAGAAATGGGAACTAAAGGCTAAAGAAATGTTGGCAGCTAGCATGAGGGTAGCACTTGTCAATGACCCAACCGGAGACTCTCGTGATGCCGCTGATGTTTAACCACTACGTGTTGTGATGAAATGTGAACCGTTGAAACTACTTTTCACACAAGAAATATGCTTAGTGAAATAATACCTTGAGAAGGTATTATCCTAAACAGCCAGGACGCTGTTTATGTAAAAACATGATTCACTTCTTACTTGTGTTATTTGGCAGAAGCAAAGCCACACAAACTGGGAACATACAACCCCTTCTTGAGACCACAAGTGGTAAGTGAAGACATATGGCTTCTGCGTTGTGGCTGATTAAGCCCTTTAAAGATCGCCATTGTTTCCAAGGCTCGTGTAGAAACTCTCCACTGCCCTTTCCAGTCAGAGGAGCCGAGGCAGCTGCCAAACCACCTGACCCCTCTCGGTAGGACGTGCCACTTCTAAATCGAGCAGCTTAACTCTCGTGCACACAGCCGCTCCGGGCTGCAGAGGGCTGGTGATGATGTAACTGTTGCTTTACAGGCCAGTGATTGACAAGGAGGCATGAGCGGAGGAGGAGGAGGAGTCAGACAGGAGAGCAAAGGAACTTCAAAAGATGGCAGCAGGAGACGAGAGGAGAATTTGAAAATAGGTTTGTCTGAAAATCTAAATAACCTCAAGAATGATCTGGTGGATAAACATCAAACAAGGTCCACACGAGAGAAAACAAAGCAGCTTTGCAGATCTTCCTTTGTTTTACCTTTGAAGGAGGTCCGTTGGCTCCCTCGTAGAAGCACTTCTCGGCTTCATCGTAGAGAGGTTTGTCGAACCAGATGTTCTCGGAGGCGAGGCACTGCAGTCCACTCATTTTGGTACTAAGGAGAGAAATCAGAAATGTAGGAGAAATAAGATGCAAAAAACGAAACATTGATGTACATCCAACAGCCATGATCAGGGGTTTAGTTGTTTACAGCCAGCACAATAACGAGTGACAGAACACAGCATATTTAGATGCTCAACTGGAAACAGCACATTAAGGGTAACAACCTCATGCAGAGCCACAGATGGAGTTGTGCGTGGAATGGACAAAACAAAGCGTAAGGCAGACAGTTCCAACCAAGTAAACAATTCATGTCAGAATAACTGGCATCATCTCTGTAAAACAAAAACACTACTGCATACAATGCTAAACCTTCCTTCTCGTTTTGCTGACAGGTTACCGCAGCGACAGGCATCTACACATTCCTCAGTCAGGGAAACAGTTTGCCTGCTCTGCAAAGTCTGGATTACTGAACAAAAGGGTTTTCTCTGCCCTCTAGAAACCCCTCTTAGTGATAGCAGGGGTCCCCTTCATTGTGCCATTGTCAAAACAACAACCTAGTTGACCATACGTGCGAGTACATGACGGTTGTACGCCAATGAGACAAGAGGTCAGACTTAGTAGCCGTTAAAGAAATGCAAGGGCCTGCTGTGATGCTGACAAAAAAATACAAACAAATATTCATCTCCAAACCTGCAGCTCAAAAATATTACCCACGGTGCACAAGTTAGCACGAATGCACAAACAAAAATGCATGACAAAAAAACCAAAGAAAACTCAGTTAATTAGCCGGAAAACACACATCCCGTCTCTCCCATTCCCCGAGAGAGGTGCCATACTTGTCCCATCTAGGCCTGCTCTCCGTCTCAGAGAAGACCCTCTTCCTCTGGGTCGGGCCCCTGCTGCCTTTGCCCCCCTGCTCGGTTTCAGAGGAGGTGCGATTGCGGCCTCTACTGTACTGACGGGGGGGGGTCCCGGAGACCTTCACTGTGGCGACGGGGGGTCCCTGATCCTGCTGCGGACCGCGCCCACGTCTGGCCTGGAAGGTCATGTATCCTCTGGTTTTTGGGCTTCTTGGAGAGGAAGACAACGGTCCGTTGCCATTGGATACTAGCCGCCGTTGGTAGTTGCCCTCGGCCTGCTCATAGACGCCCTGGTTGTACATCATTCCATCTGCCTGCATGCCCTGGAGCAAAGGGCTTTGACCATAGGGGCCACATCCTTCCATGGAGGGGCTCAACCCCTCATCTTCAGCCCAGGAGCGGTGGGCCTCTGGCGGACGTGTGCGTCTCCGCAGCCTCCCTGACTGATCTTTGTCTCCGCTGATGACGCTTCTCTCGGTGGGATTATGACCCTGCCTGGGGTTCATCACCGGCACAGCATTCTGAGGGACTCCTCCTGGCTGACGGGACGGCCGAGACTGATCCATTTCTCTACTAAAGGGGTCTCTTCTCTATTCACTTTTGTTTTACGAGGAATAATTAAAAAGGAGCAACAGGTGGAAACTAGATGGCATTAGTTCATTATGAAGATGGCATCACACAAAGAACTTTGCTAGTTAGATCAAACACTTGATATGAGATGCCAATGCGGTCTTGCAGGCAAAGAGACTAGATTGATCAAAAAGCTTACAATTACCAAAATAGAAACATGATTACCACTTATAGGAAGAGTTCACACTAACCTCTTTGAGAGTATTTAGTTATTTGGCAGACTGGGATCGATGGGAAGATTTTAACATATTGCCCAACCCTATTTTTGGGGATATGGAATATTATCAAAACATGTAAAAGCAGGTCATTGATCAATCTCACATTGGACTTTCAAAAAGCAAAGCCAAAACAAATAAGGCAAAATGTAATAAGGCTAACATAATGGCCAACATTTAGGTTAGGATGAGTTTGCAGCATTTCCTCAATATTCAGTTAATATCATAGAATCTATGAAGTACAACCGTTTTTAAATAGAATAGTAATTTGTCAATTAATTCATGAGGAAACGCTGTTTTTAAATGCATTAAGCACGTTTCTTCTGAAACATTTAAAAACCAAACCTATGCAACATTGTCTGGCTCACCTTTTTTTTGGCATGCTGGAGAAAAGTGTACGCTACCTATTGTGGAATGGAATTTTAAAATAATTCGCACACGTTTGAATTATATTGAAAATGATTAACAGTAAATTATATTAAAGACAATCCATGTGTCTTAACATGCAGGCAGAAACCATCAACAAAAGACATCTTTTACATTTTCATGCATTAAGAATACATAATTACATGATATTCAAAATATTTAAAAAAAAATTTTTCAAAACATTATTTGTGCCACAGATATATTCTCTCAGTTGCCAGTTGGTTAGGTACACCTAGCATCAAATAATGCAGTCAACAGCCCTGTGATAAATCCTACCTTCACATCGAGAGGGGATTACTTCCGGTCATTTTGAAGGCTTCAGTTTTAGGTGTGAAAATAATCTAAAAAGGAGTTTTTAATATTGTGTCCAATCCACTAGGGCTGAAACAATAGGTTGATGAATTGACAGAAAATGCATTGTTTAGGTCAATTTTCAAGCAAAAACAACTAACAAATGCTTGCACTAGTGGAAACGCAGCAATATCCACCTGCAGGTTGTTAACTAACAACCTGTAGGTGGATATTGGAGCGTTTCCTCTGTTTTATACCAGTGGATACAATATCTGCGTTTTGGAGTGTTGGGTGGGCACATCAAACACATTAAACATGTGGCAGTTGGCTTTCTGAATTGTGAGGATGGGCATTAACAAAAAAATAAATAATCCTAATAATATATTCAGAGAAAATGAAAAAAACTGATTTGGAAATAATGATACTGTAGTTAGTAGATTAATCACTTTCCAGTAAAATGCAATATTGTACATATCTACATCTACAGCCTCCAAAATGACCATAACGTTTAGTTAACTTCTCTCTCAAACAGTTTAATTAAGATCACATGGTAACCTTCACAAAGATAATATTGTAAGATGATATACACGACTGCATTAGTTTTAGCTAGGAGACCATGATCTATCAACTGAGAGCAAAACATTCAACACAACATTTCGACCGTAAGACAGCAATAAACCGGTGCATCGTCAGCTCAAAAACAGCTGCAACATCAACACTCACCTTTGGTAACGGCAATGGGAAGCTAATGCCCAACAGAGAAATAAGAGAAAATACACATAGTTTCATAATCTACAAAGCCCTCAGGAAAAACAATCACAGGACTATTATTTATTCAATATTTGAGGAATGCCAACAAAAAACCCTATAACTTAGTCAAAAGCAATAGATATAAGTTGTACAGTTCACTGAATAATTTTAAACAAGTGGTCATTTCATGTATAATACCAGTCACAAAACAAGCAAATGGAACAGCAATAAGAGTTAAAGTTGAGTTGGATTTGTTACAGGGTCACTTTGACACTGACAAAAGTTAGCTGCCAATAGTTTTTCTGACAGCACCAGCAACTTGTAGCTAGTTAGTTTGACCACGTGGCGCTTGAAAACTCCAAACTATAACGTCTTTGTGTGTTTTAACAAACATTGCACTTTATGTTGTGTCCTATGCCGTATATAAACAACTCTTCTGCACTTACTATTGGCTTTATTCGACGTTTTATGGCTCGGTAAGCGTTCCTTAGCGTGGTGCCTCGGCTGTAATCCGACGGGGGAAGAGGGTTTGCAGTAGCGGACCGCCTGTATTCTGCAGTTACAGAGGGGGAGGGACGTTAGCTTTTACACGACTTTATCGATGATTTATGCGTTTATTTAATGTTTATACAAAATGGTACTACATAAAAACGCACATTGAAACAAGTTATTGTATATTAACACTGAATGGAAGAGGGGATCTGTGTTTTGGTACTATTAACGCCCAACATTTTGATTAGTACAATCCGTTATGGCCAAAGACTTCATTTCCCAGAGTTCCAGCTGTTTGTTCCCCATGTGCTGGTTAAGCCCAGGCCCAGCCTGTACTGTTTCATGTTTAGTTTGAACAATAACGCATGTAGTTTGTATTCTTTTGTCTTTTGAGTTGATTATGAACTTCTGCCCTAACACCTTTTTTTAAATAAAACTGGGCAACAAGTTGAAAAAAATATATAGCCAGTTTACATTTGAGCTACTTGTGGATTGAAATCCCAATTCCTCCCTTGTCCTGCAGGGGGCAGACTAATCGAGCCAATTCAAACTGTTATCCAAAAGTTATACATGCCTACTGAATTGTATGAATCTTTTGGACAGACCAGAGAACCAGTTTGACTTGATGAAGGTTGAAATATTTTCAATTCAAGCTGAATTAATCTTGTTTTCAGCGTGGCATTAGTTACTCCTAATAAATGCATTGAATCTATTCCAGGCCGAGAGGATACATCTGTACAACATCCTTCTTTGACTTTGTTCTTGGAAGGAGAACAACAACAAAGACCTTATACAGCAAATTATTGTCCTAGTTTGTTATTAATTATAGTTCTTGAGATTGTATTTATGTATTTATGTATGTCACATCTGAGTGATAGAGTATGCTTCTGGGCTATGTTTAGTGTGCTGTATATATAGGGCAAAGCTATCTCCACACATAAAAGTTCACATATTTGTTTCAAATATTGTCTAAAATCCTTTGACATAAGTGTGTCTGACTCGATACCAAAGGTCAAAGTCTTTGGGCTGAAAAATTTGAGTTTGCTCCACTGACGATGAGGCGCTCACCTCGTGGAGCCTTCAGATGCTAAACTGAGCTGACAAACCAAATTAATTTCATATTCCAGCACTGCTAACAGATATGACCCAGAATTTGAACATAACTTGTCAGAAAGAATTGACACACAGCAAATGTTATGGTAAAACAATGTGAATGTCTCATTTTTACACAGAGAAGAGACAAATTGTATACCCCTGACATCAAATATGAATGGTTTGCTTTTGCATTTTTTAGCAAAGAAATCTACACTCAAGTGCCTATCCTGTGTCTCAGCCTCAAGAATAATACTTTTCTTTAATTATTGGGTGACATTCCTCTTTTTAACAATGAATTGTCTTGCAGCAGTGACAAGGATAAGGTAAAAATGAAAACTACTGAGTCAACAATATATGAGGGAGAAGACTAACACTGATCTTGCTTGGAGCAAGGCCCAAAATGAAAACAAAGAGAGGCCTAATTACTAAAAGGAGAAGTGAAAGAGGCAACAAATACTTCAATTGGAAATAAAGCAACACAAAATAGGTTAAAAAACGAAAACAAAGAGATGCAAAAAAAGAAATAACCACATGACTGAACAACACAGACTTGAAGCGACCTAAAAAAAGATCCCCAAAATCACAATGAGACATAAAATGGAGCATTAAGACAGAAAACAAGCACACATGAAGAGGTATTTGGACCTTTGTTGTCTTTTATGCGATGAAACTTAATCTCTTCTAGGCTTTGGACTATAGGTTGGACAAAAAAAGACATTTTAAGAAGTCACTATCATTTATCGATTCATCAGGAACACAATCAGTAGATTAATCAATAATGAAAATAATTGACTGGCAGCCCTATACTTACAATCACTGATTACATCTGTAGTAGCTTGTGTAGATGAAAGCTTGAATAGGCTCCATGAGCTCTTGTGAGGATAAACAACGTTGTTTTTTACTTTATACAACATCCTCTCCACAAAATTGAGAGCAGTCAAACAGGCAACGCAAAGCTTGGTTTGTATGCAAACAGCCATGTGTTTGATAAATAAGCCATTAGCCAGGAGGCGTATGTATATACACACCTTTTGTTAACCTGTGGTTTAGGATGACCTTTAGGGGAAGCCCAATGCTAAAGGGATGATGGTAACTTGATAACAGTCTACAAGAGGTTTGCTTTTAATTATTTTTCAAGCCAGTGGGATACCATGTTTCACACTGAGGGACACAGGTTAAATTGTACTCTTTGTGAGGAGCTAAGCTGCACACAAATTCTCCTGAAAATTAATCACTAGCTCCAGAGGAGTATTTGAAGGTTGAATGCTATTCTGTTATTCTGTTGGGAACAATTTCACTTGTTCACTTCTACATTCACACCTGCTAACAGTCTGGCCTATTTGGACGTCACTGGTCATAAACAAGCTCCAGTGGAACAGAATAAATATAAATTTGTCTTGATGATTGAGGTTATTCATTGATCCTGAATGGTTGGGATAGGTTGTCGGTCGCAACAGTTTCTGACAGGTTTTGCAGATATAAGGTTTTGCAGACACAACCTCCTTTTAGTCATGACCCACCTCGCTCGCCTTTTAGTAACCACATCCTCTTTGTTTTGGGCCCCAAGGAAGTGACACATTTTGCCCATATAATCTCTCCATATAAAACAAAAAATGTAATATAAAACAAAAAATCTTTAAGGAAACTGTAATAAAATAAAGTTAGATAGCAATAAAATAAAGCTGTAATTTACAGCGAAATAGAATGCAGTGAATTGTAGAACATGAAATATGAGATATGTGCAGTAAGCAGTATTTGAACATTGTGTGCATTAATGTAATGCATATAGAGTCTACGTTGTGGCTGAGGTAAAGTGTCAGTGGGGGGGCCGGGCCTTGTTTAAGAGGCCGGTAGCGGAGGGGAAGAAACTGTTCAGGTGGCGAAAGGTTTTGGTCCTGATGGAGCGTAGCCTCCTGCCAGAGGGGAGGGGGGTGAACAGTTTGTGTCCAGGGTGGGAGGGGTCGGCCACTATCTTCCCTGCCCGCCTCAGGGTTCTGGAGGCGTGCAGGTCGTGGAGGGATGGCAGATTACAGCCGACCAGAGCGGATGACACGCTGCAGCCTGCCCTTATCCTTGGCTGTGGCTGAGGCGTACCAGATGGTGATGGAGGAGGTGAGGATGGACTCCATGATGGAGGTGTAGAAGTTCACCATCTTTGCCTTAGACAGGTTTAATTTTTTCAGCTGCCTCAGAAAGAACATCCTCTGCTGTGCTTTTTTGATGAGGGTCAACTAAGATGGAAATATATGTCCAGCATCAGTAGCATTTCCAATAGTATATTAGCATCTTACAAAATAACTTTCTTGATAGGTAACAAACCCAACAAGTAATCTAATTTGACTTTAATACTTTAAGTATGTCTTGCTGTTAATGCTTGTATACCTTTAGGCTACATTAAATATTCAATGCTCTTGTTAGAGAGCTGCAATTCTACTTTTTAATTAGTAAAAACATATTAATTCCAGCACTGTATTTTTCTATTTGGTTTATTTAGCAGATGCTTTCATCCAAAAGTATTACCTTCAAAGCAGTGAGAATACAAACAAAGGCTAAAACACAGGCTTAGCAGACAGTAACATTAATTGTATGACTTGAATTTAGGTCATTGGCTGTTTGTTTTATCTCTGTCCTTACTGCCATCTTTGTGAATGAATGGAGATAGTCATTCATTCACCTGAGAGGAGGAGAGAGAGAGAGATTGGGGGGGGGGGGGGGAGAGAGAGAAAGAGAAGAGGGGAGAGAGAGAGAGAAAGAGAGAAAGAGAGAGGGATAGAGGAGGAGAGAGAGAGAGAGGGAGAGAAAGAGAGAGGGGGGAGAGAGAGAGAAAGAGAAGAGGGGAGAGAGAGGGAGCAGATGTGAGACAGCAGCTCTTCACTCGCAAGTTTTCAGCTCGCAGGGGAATATG
Source organism: Notothenia rossii (assembly GCF_949606895.1). NCBI lineage: Eukaryota > Metazoa > Chordata > Actinopteri > Perciformes > Nototheniidae > Notothenia > Notothenia rossii. The sequence goes on from NC_136907.1 coordinate 68,423,538, forward strand.
GGGATTCATCTATTTTAAGGGTTGACAGGGCAGCCTAAATGTCTATACCGAGGCTATAACGAAGAAGCAAGTATTGAAGAGGCTCCGGAGGAACAAATAACCTGGATTTGCGACAACATTACCATCCTGCGATGAGGGAAATAAAGAAGGCAAATAAGACAATGGAAATGTGTTGCAAGGCGCTTACAGGACGACAGGAGAAAATCATACTACTCATCTTTTATGTTCATCTGTGGAACAAGCCTATGGTGAGTGTTTATTCTTTAATAGGCTACATTCTTCAGATTTGGCAACAAGTAATATAATTCATGAGGTGACTTTAAAAGTGACTTTAACCTTCTAATTGGGAACAATCTACTTCATTAAAACCTAATGACATATTGATTGCATTGCTATCACCGGTATTATCCTCTGTCCTTTTCCGGCTCTAAGGAGCAACACACACACACACACACACACACACACACACACACACACACACACACACACACACACACACACACACACACACACACACACACACACACACACACACACACACACACACACACACACACACACACACACACACACACACTATTGAACACCAAATGTCCTCATTAAGCCGCAGGCGGTAATTAGTGTTGATCAACGTCAAGGCTCGCGACCTGCACCCATCACCACCTGTCTTGGTATAAATCAAAGCGATCAAATCAACAGGGAAATTAAAGGAAAAAGGTTCCATATGTTGTCCGATGCAAGGTTTGAGCATGCATTTGCCAATTAATAAGAAGATGTTTGGAATTATTTTATTTTGGTGGCAAAATGTCAACTAAAAGACATTTAATTTGTAACGCAAATAAAACCTTTTGAGAGGATTTCATAACAGAAGGGGACACGTTAAAACACATTACTTTAAACAAGCGACACAAATAGCAAGTTATAGGCGTGTCTGTTGATTGTGTGTTTGTTTAATAGACTGTTTCCAGTGTGTTTCCTCCAACGCTGCACCCACTCAGCACCTAGCAAAGAGCATCGACCTGTGATGCGTGTCTGCCTCAGGCTATATCTGATTAATTAAGTTGTCTGGTATTTTCAGGCTGAAGCAATTCATCCGGACTGCGCCATCATCTCCCAGCACCTGCGGGCTCGGGAGGTGTGCAGCCAGACGAGGAGGAGCGAAGCGCAGAACCAGAGCAACCAGAGCGACCAAAGCGGTGGGTTCATATGTGATGTTCCGAGAGAGAGCCTGGACTATGGGTTTATTAAACAGGATTGTGCTCTGAAGTAAAAAAGGAAGAAGAGTTTTGAGATGAAAGCAGCATTTCATATACTCTCAGGAAGGATAATTATGTGGGTGAAACTTTCTGTGGGATGCCAGTTGGTTGTTAGTTTTACTTTGGTGGCATTGTGAGCAAATAACAATTAAATTACAATATTATTTAGTGTCTTTATCATTGTATACACCCAGTTTTGCAAGGACAAGTAAATGTACACAAGTACAGTACTTAACTCCAAAAAAGTAGGCTACTTCACTTTCTGCTAGCCTATACTTCTCCCATCTCAGAAGGGAAACGTTTGACTTTTTACTCCATTACATTGTCTGGCAACAGGTATTTCTTGCATAACATAACATATATGATATTATGCAGTTCTGTATACTGCTAGTCAATAATTAATAAATATCCCGAAATGGGCTACACATCATACATTTAATGACACTTGGAAACAAGACATTCTGCATAACAATGAATACTGTAACTTGTTATACTTTTTATGGCTATATTTTGATATCAATACTCACCTGAAGAATCCCAAAAGGTAATACATCTGTGGTGGGAGGTGGAGTATTGGAGTATGTTAACTGCAACTGCAATAGAAATAGCAGCAGAGAAGAATTGTTGCATATAAAAAGACACAATAGGAAATGAAGTAGACTAGCACACAATGTTTGAGTTATTTCTACAGTAAAGTATTTTGCTGAGCTTTGCAATACTTTGGTTCTTTTACCCAAATTAAGAAAAAAAAGCCCTTGCTTAATTGAGTTTTTTTATACTGTGCTATTGCTACTTTAACTTTTTTCTTTTGTAATTGACCTGAAAGCTTCTTCTACCTGTGAGGGGTCTTGAAAAGGAGCTTGACTGGAATCTGTAATTGGTGGAGGTGTGATTACACCCTGTAATATCCATCATGCTGCTATAATACCGACACTGACACCTGTTGTTCGTCCTGATGAGGTTTCACCTGGTTGGCTTTCCAATCTGACCTGCAGTATAGTAATGAACCTGGCGTCTCCCAGAGGGCCGCACTCCGTGTCTCCATATCGGCTGCTTCACTGAAGCCCAGCTCTTCTCCTCTTGCCCCAGAACAACAACGCTCTGGCAATACCCCTCCGCGAGAGTGATGAACTCTAACATTTCCTAATTTGATCTTAATTACTCGTGATGACTGTGAACGCAAAGTCGTCATCCACTGCTCATTACCCAGATAAATGTCTGCGGATGAATTTCACTGTCGTAATAGGAGTGTTTGGCCATCCATGCAGCTGACATGTAATGCAGAGCATGAGAGAGTCATGCTGAGATGAAATTTCAGCTGAAATAATGACTCCCGGTGGTAATGGGCTCAACTAAACCTCATGCATAACGCTCTGATACCTGCTGCCGCTGGCCACCAATCCACCACTTACTGTACTGCGCTCCTTTGATACATTTGGTTTAGTTTAGGGCTGCAGCAAATAACTATCAAATAGCATGTTGAACAGCTTCTCAATCAAATCAAATCAAATCAAGTTTTATTTATATAGCACATTTTTAAACGATTTTTGGTCGAGCCAAAGTGCTGTACATATAATAAAAATAACCTACAGTAAAGACACTTTACAGCAAATACAACAGCACAGTTTGTGCAGAATATCAGTATGAGAAAACGACACCCTCTATCCTTAGACCCTCACATCGTACAAGGAAAAACTTCCGGAGAAAAAACCCACAGTTTAAAGGGGAACATGGGAGCAACCTCAGGGAGAGCAACAGAGGAGGGATCCCTTTCCCAGGACGGACAGACGTGCAGTAGATGCCGTGTGTAAATCGAAGAGATAATACATTTTACAGCGTAGGTTGGCCAAAATGTTTGGAAATGCATGTGTCTATAATAAGAAGATGAATCCACGAGGATGTCCTGTGGGAGCCATCAGGGAAGCAGCATGACGAGACCCAGCCACTACCCGAAGTCCACGACTTAATCCAGAATTTCAGGATAGGGGATCAATGAAGCTTAATATGCATAAAAGGTTAGCAAAATTGAGAAAAAACACCAGTCAGGAAGGTTAGTGCTACATAAAAGCCTCATGTTTGAGAATCCTGGACCAGCAAACGCCTAAATGTGTCTCTAGAAATGTTGAGTTGATGGTTGGTTTGTCCACCACACTGGTCCAGACCAACATGACTCAATGACTGTTAGCCATGACATTTTGTGAAGAAGCTTAATCGTTGTAACCTTGACTTTTCATCTATTGCCCACCAGGTTGGCTCTTTGAAGTAAAGTCTGTCCTTACCATTGGATGGATTGACATGAATTGATCCAAATTCTCTATTAGAGCATATTGAAAGCAAAGGTATTCAAAAGTGGAATCAAATGTATATAAAAAAGGACACCCAAATGCACATTAAATAACCTTTAAAGCATTATATCTCTCTGAGAAGTCAACTAATTGCTTGCTGCTTAATACATTGAGTTTAGTCATTAAAATAAAAATGTATTTAGATTTTTTTTCTCCCACTGTGGAAGAAGAAGAAGAAGATTCAACTTATTGTCATTACGTAGTACAGGTACTATGTAACGAAACGGTTTCTCTGCATTTGACCCATCCTAGCAGTGGGCTGCCATTATGTACGGCGCCCGGGGAGCAGTGTAGGGAACGGTGCCTTGCTCAGGGACACCTAGTAGCACTTGGTCTTTCCGGGACCTGAACTGGTGACCTTCCAGTTGCCAAGCCAAGTCCCTATGGAATTCGCCACCACCGCCCACGGGAGAAAGTCCTAATTAATAATCGTAAAAGGGGGGAATGGGTGTTAAAGTGACTAAATGTATAGCCTATCGAGCGGATAAAGTGGATAAAGGGCCAAAAATAGAGCCCTCTCCAGTGGGAGAGACAACCTTTCGTCGATGTGGAAGGAAATGTGAAATTACTAATCAACCTATTGACGTGAGTGTTAATTAAGGACTCTGACAGATCACCTCACATTATGGTTTTCCACCAATAGTTCAAAATCCCCCCTGTATTTAAGCAACAGTATACGTTTCTATCATGGTTTTTGCTGTACTCACGGTGGCAATTGTAGCGAGGATGATTCAGGACAAATGTTTTTTAAAAATAAATAATTGAGCCTCTTTCTTTGTTTTCTTCCTCAAGTCAGGCTATAAATGAAATCTTTTCATAATCATCACATTACTCTTAGTGTCTGCATGACTCAAATCAAGAGAACTGAATTCAAGCATCTGGGAGCAGGAACTCTCTTGTGGGAATATTATTCCACCACTTGACAGACAGTGAAACTGTTGTGCGCACTTATAAGCAATCTCATCCGTATAAGAGCAATTAAACAAACAGCTTGAAGCCATCAACCTAGATATAAACTTATGTTCAGAGCAAAAAAGCTGACCCGCACAAAAGGCTTGTGTCTTCAGCTACGCTAGCAGCTCTGTGAGGCTGCTAACATCAGCATGCTTGAAACCTAGCACTCTTTCTCACTACAGCACACATATGGTAAGCAGGTCAACTGTTGACCATCTCTCAGTTTAGCATGTTAGGATGCGAACATTGGCTAAATTGCATCCACCACAAGGTAAAACCAACGCTAATGGGTATCTCATTGATTTTGAATGTATTTTGAAATGAAATAGGACAAAAGGAACTCAACAGACCCACACATTTGTCTTCGTTTCTGGCAGAGTATTAAGCTAAATCAGCATTTTGATTCAGTCTAAATTGTAGATAATACAAAAACTAGCTTCTTACAGAATTTCTGAATTGTTCATATCAAGGAGGGTAAAAAATCGGGAGGTATCGTTCCAAAACTGAACAGCAAGGGCTGCATACTTACATACACACTGCAATCGTGTCAGAATATGCTGTCCTACCCAGTCCCAGTTCTTAACCCTCAGTTTGTATCAACTCTCCATGAAGGCAAATGTATCACGTTTGCATAATCGACACTGTAACCACTACGGATCCGGTCTATATGGAGCATGCTGTGTGGGTGGGCTTGGGTGTCAACTGATGGGAAATGCTGCAACATTCCAGTACGTTAGGGATCTTTGGTGTGTCACACTTTGGCCCAATTCCTAGGCCACCTTTACATCAGACCATTTTCATAAACTACAACTTCCTCTGCTGCTTTGTTGTCTTCAATACTGCCAGATCAATTTAAATGTCAAGTTCCTTTCCTGTCCTTTAGTGCTTTAATTGCAGCTGGGTCTTCACAAATAGCACTGCTGTTTGGATTTGATTGTTCTACCACACCAAAGTGCCCATCTCTCATGAAAAAAGACATATTATAGATATTGCTGTTTTATCTCTTGAATAGATGCCTTTACAATTCGGATTAAACCCATCTGTGTTAACCCTGAAGATGATTCCTCCCACATACGATATACTTAAGAAGGTGTTTCCCCTCCAACCAATTCTGAAATAAAGAGAGCAGCATCCAATTCTGGCAAAAAAAAAAACATAATTTTGGAGAGTAAAATCTCTTAATCCTTAATACCAATTATAACACAAACATTTAGACACTCTATGTAACCCCACCATACTGTGTATCTTCTACCTTGCAACCACAATCATTATTTCCAAGCATGTACTTTGCTGCCAATCTCAATCTTCTTATCCACAATGGATTTGAACAAGATGCACTTGACAGGAGGTGGGCTTAGTGTGGGTGGGAGCCCATAAACAGAGAGAGGGGGGAAAATGCATCTTTATATTTAGCATGCTTAGTGTGTGGCCACAGCAAGATTTTGAAGTAAGCCCTCTTACGATGAAAGGGATTAAACTTTTTCACAGCAGATATCTTTTGCCTTTTAACACCAAGAGAAGCACAGGTGAATTGACCAGGAAGTGAATGATGGATCACGTACATACTGTTCCTATAACATGTCCAAAAGTCTTAGAAGATATACATGGCTCCAGATTTGTCTAAAATGTCTTATGTGGTACCAAATAAAGTGTTAATATTTAATAATTTAATTTCACACTGCTCTGCCCCACAGTCAACATATGTATTTCTTAAGATATGACATAATAATGCCAACATTATGTTTTTTTTTTTTTTCTGAGACAAAGTGGAAAACGCAGAAATACATTTGGCAAGTTTTTTTTCTTGTTCAGCAAAGCTTTTTCCCCTCATAGATTTTGGGCAGGAGTCTACTTGTGATAGCACACCTCGGTTAATTGTCAAAACACAGCATATAAACAATGTGGTTCCGATAAAAACATTTACAACTACTTAAAATAAAAGCATACATTATATCAAGATATAAGTTGATAGTAAAAATTAAAATATTGTATACTGGATGCCTTTTGAATCATAAAAGTATAGTAGACTTCATTACAAAGTATGCTAAAATCATCCATCTACAGTGCAAACATTTACAATTTAAATATAACTAGTATGTGTATAATTTAAGCTTTAGGAGGGTATGGATATGCTTATTGATATTCGCTAAATGCAATAGTTTTTATGTTATGGGTGAGCTAGAAAAAGCATGCTAGTATATTATTAAGTAACAACAAATCCTGTAAATAAAGAAGTGTAATATAAAAGTTATGGTGGGTTTTGTTAGCTTAAGTCACCTGCTGTGTTCATGGCACCAACCCTTGAGACACAAACTCATTGAGAAAACACGCAATGAAAAGACAGACCTGAAACTGGAGTGCTTTTGTCTCCTGGATCCTTAGCTTCGGGAATATCAGTCTGACTCAGCCTGGCAGCTACAGGAGATGCTGACGTGAAGCATAATACTCTAAGGTCCGCCGCGAGTAATTACACTCTCGCTGCATAGAGTTATGTTAGTGTTGACCTCATATTTCTATCAAACATCTCATTGGATGCAAGTGATTGTTTTTTTATGAGAGAGAGACACAGGGGAAGGAGTGGATAATGGATTAAATCCAATGGATTTGTACAAATAAAAAATAAGGCAGAGAGAGAAAATGGATATTCAGCACACTGATTGTCCAGGTCGTGCCTTATAACAATGCCAGCAGCCCATTGGATGGCTAAATGCACCTGCACTCTGCTCTGATTAGCTTTTGAAGAACATAGTTTTTGTATATTTTGAGCTTTTAATGTAACATGTCTCCATGCTTTAATGTTAAAAAAGCTCTTTATTTGTCTCATACTGCCTGTGCTGCAGCACCTCTTTTCACCCTCTGTCTGAAACCAGAGCCCAGTCTGCTCTGATAGGTTAGCTGGTCGGCTCTGTTGTGCATGCTCAACTGTTTAGAGATATCCCGTCCCTTAGCCTATCACAATGTGTTGGAGCGCTAGCCAATAGAAGCGCAAGTGTTACATAGTGATTTCACAATGTTATGGAAGTAAACAAAAGGAGTCCAACAGAGGCATTTCAGGCAGAGGGGGAGAGTGTGGGAGAGAAACTCCCTCTGGAGAGAACTTTGAGATTTGTGCCTTTGCAGACCATTTACATGCACAAAAACCTAGATCACACTAACAGTCTCTGTCTCCTTTGTGATGTGTTGTGTTAAGCTGGTCAAGTTTTCTTTGCTAAAATTAGCAGATAAAACATATTTGTGATTGCATGAGTGTTAGAACGGGGTTCAAAAATACTGGACTCAAATGCGGCGACTCATATTTTAATGAGAAAAATAAAACAAAGTTGTAACAAAAAATCACTCTTGCGAGGACAAAACAAAACTTCTTGATTTCAAACAAACAAAACTCTCCTCTCTGGTTTTAACGCTGGGTCTCTTGAAATAGAAGCACACTGAAACAAGACGAACTGGCACAAGACAAAGGGAGACAAGGAGTATTTAAACATGAGGGAATTGGGAACAGGTGGAAACAATCAGGGGCGGGGCAGACGCTGACGATGGCGGAAAAACACCCAAAGTGAGGAAGTAACAGGACCTGAAAGGAAAGACAAGAGGTAAGTACAAAATAAAACAGGAAATGGGAAAAACAAGACATGACATGAAACATGGGGACTTGACTAGAGATGACCGACATAAAATAGACAGACAAGACGTGAAGTAACAAGAAAACCTGACTCTACATAGAAACCTGACTAGACTTGGAATTACATACCTGACTAAACATGAAATGACAGACATAAAACAAACACGACTAACACAATTGACGAGACACCACAATGAGAAGGCGTATTTAACCAAGTCAGGTCAGGCGTACTGTTCTCTCTCTTTGTGTGGGCGCATTTGTGCTGATTAAGGTCTCTGAGGAGGACTGAAAATGTTCAAGCCGAATCTCAATAAGTGTAACAGCAGGGAGTCTGCGATGCAGTGAAGACTCATCATTCTTTTGCATGACCTTTTCGAATTCATAGAGACAGGAACCCTGTAGGAAGCTATGGCATTTGACTGATGCATCAATACAACTGAATACTCTTTTCCTTACTGATATTTGGTTCAATTAAAATGCACGCAATAATGTTTCCATACTTCATTCCATTTCATTTCAAACCTTTATTTATCCAGGTGTATCCCATTGAGATCATTGATCTCTTTTTCAAGGGAGACCTGCAAGACTATAAGAGAAGTGTCTTTTTAAGCCGCTTATGAATGCATAAACTGGCTGCTCCTTATTATATGATGAAAATACTATTTGTATCATTTCATTATTACTTTGATAATCCAGAAGTTGTCCTGGAGTGCACTTGCATTACATAAATCACAAACAAGATATGTCTCATGCTAAGAGCTTTGTACAGCTTAGAGCAGTTGTTTGTGCTCTATGCTAACGTCAACTAGCTAACATCACGAAAATCCTTACTAAACACTACAAAATGGTGTCATTCAGGATTCTGATTCATTCTGAGCAAGAACTTAAAATCTAAATCAATTCTGATGGCAAACGATCCATTAGCTGACTATAGATTTCACTCGAACCCACAAAAGTTATTAGCATTAATTCTCTGGGAACCCTGATCACAGAAAACATCATGGCGGCCAAAAGTTGTCAAGTGTCTGCTCAGGGATCAAGGTGGTGGACGTGATGGACCGACATTGCTCTCCATACACAACAAAACCCAACATTTCAACAGTCCGGGCAGTGGAGACGGAGCGAATTGGCACCAAGAGAATTATTGTTAACTTCTGAGGAAATGTGTGTGACAGTTTCAGTCTGCAGAAGGAACAACGCAACTGATTATTAATGTGAGGACATGAGACAGACAGGAAGCCTACTGTAAGACAATCAATTATGCAAATGCGGTCAATACAAATCATAATTGTTTTTAAAAAATACATTAGTGGTTACATTTCCTCAAGGCCACTAAAAGGCTGCTATGCATGGGAAAGGTTGCTGGGAGTGAAACACAAAGTTTCTTGAATAACTAAAAGGTAATCAGAATAACAATTGATCCATTATCAATGTTTGTAGACAATTCAGGTTAAATGGATGTAGTTAGGGAATAGCTATTACTGAAGGTATATAAAAGTATGCAAAATATATTTCTTGCAACCAGCAGCGTCTGTGAGCCTGTCACGGAGGTGATCTCTGGGGCCATAGATCTCAGCCTCCGTTACGGGTTGTATAGCTTCATTGTTGTTGATTGTGTTCGCCTGGTGCCCTGTGTTGTCTACTCCCCCCTCACCATGTGTCTTGTTGGTTGATTGGTATGTGTGTTTTTAGGCTCTGTGTTCCCTGTTGGTGTGGGTGAGATCCTTGTTGCTGGTGACTGTGTTCACATGAGACAGTAAGATTGAGGCTGTGTCATGTATTTGAACGTTCTGCGTCTGCCTCCTTGCTTGTTCGGGCCGCTCAACGGTCAGCTTCACAGATCCAGTGGCCTTTCTTTGTATCTTTTTGATCCCTCAAAGCAGCTCCATCCAATCCTCGGCTGAGATGAGTGTCAGGTTTCTAGCTTTTTAGACGGATCAGTCTGTCTGATCAAAATCACATGGACTTCTGAGGATATTTTATGAGATGTTGGCAACAGACACTGACACATTTAAAAAGCAGTGAGTGTCTCAGCTGTGATTTTCAGTACCAGGTCCTAAAAGGCTCATATATTAAGATCCCAAAACGATGTATATTTCTGATCTGTAGAGTCATGGTAATACAAAGGGTTATGAACACATGCACAGATGGTCATTCATGCAGTCTTGTGAATGCCGTATGAAATCATGATTTAAATACAGAATGAACTATATGTGAATTGTTAATAAAATATATAATGCTATATATATTTGTTTCTATTCATTCTAACTGGCAGTTTCATACTTAAAACATTTATATTGTTTATTATTAATCAATAATAATATTATTGCTCTTATTTTATTAACATTAGTAATATGTCCTTTTATATTTGATATATTATTTGTATTTATTACAGGGTGGCTGTGGCTCAGTGGATAGTGTGTGCTGGACTTCGAGAGTCCCACTGCAGTCAGCATGTCGTTGTGTCCCTGGGCAAGACCCTTCACCCCAAATGTGCTCCTGTGGGGATTGTCCACAGTACTGAATGTATGTTAGTCGCTTTGGATAAAAGCGTCTAACAAATGACATGTAATGTAATGTGATGTTATTATAACTGACTGACCTTGCTGCCTGTGTGTGTGTGTGTGTGTGTGTGTGTGTGTGTGTGTGTGTGTGTGTGTGTGTGTGTGTGTGTGTGTGTGTGTGTGTGTGTGTGTGTGTGTGTGTGTGTGTGTGTGTGTGTGTGTGTGTGTGTGTGTGTGTGTGTGTGTGTGTGTGTGTGTGTGTGTGTGTGTGTGTGTGTGTGTGTGTTTGTAGGATGTAACACAGATTGGGATGAGATCGGCTGCTGGCTGAGAGCTGATGTCGGGCAGGTGATCAACGTCTCGTGCTCTGAGGTCTTCCAGCATTTCTCCAGCAGTCAAGGTTGGTTTTGATATCTCCAATCTTAACAAACATAGAAAACTCTAACTTAAGTGGACATGCACTCAACTGAGCAGTTTAAATACAGATGGTAATGTGGAAGTTACGCTCTCTGTTGGTGCATGCTCAGCTACTAAATCTGTGCTGTATAATCTGGAGTCGCTCTGATGAAGGAGTATAGCATGAATTATTCATTAATGTTTGTTGGCAAGAATATGTATATAGATATATACCGCGGGAATTTCTGGCAAAAGAAGTGACTTTGTAATACTTTCCAGAAAGATGGTGCTGATGAGGACAAGAGGGACATATTCAGAAGTTAACATTATCTAGTCTTGAGTAAATCAAAATGAAGATGTTTTATATTTATATTTTAAGTCAAACCTTTCCCAAATTGGGATCCATAAAGTTCTATCTTATCTTAATATTATTTTTATAATAGACAAAACGGATGAAGTATTGTGTCATAAGTATGTTTTAATCCATTAATCCTCAAGGAAAAACAGGTACACAATTCTGGGACTCTTTGTTCTCTGTCGTCTTGAGAGGATTGTCAATATGAGTCCAACATTAAAGGAGTTAAGGTCAGGATCATCACGGAATAATGATCTTTCCATTCCAATCTCAATGGAAATGCTTACTCATTGTGACCTGACTTGCAGATAGCACAAACAGACCACATTTGATCTCAGTGGTGCAGTTGGCGGCATTTGTTCCTGTTTGCTCAAAGGAAAATGAAAAAGCCAACCCCACTGCCACACATTTCTGTATTTCTTTGTTCAAACAGTTCTGCTAAAGCCCACATGTGCTATCTGTGGCACACACATTTAGATTCCCTCCAACCCAGCAGTGCAGTGCAGGGAGCTTTCAAGCTGACAACCTATCCTACGACACCTGCAGTTTCCACACGGACGTTAACCTGAACTGAAATGTCAGTAGACTTGAACATGAAAGCATCAAATGTTTTTTGACTGAATGCACTAATGGAAAGAAAAGAGAGCAAATGTCAAGGTGTCAGAATGTGCACCAGACAGAAACATTTCTATAGGATTGTAGCTTACAGTGTCATTTATAATATGAGATACTTCGCTATGTCATACTCAATACCACTTCTTAAGCTCAAGAACATCAGCGTGAAACTAATTCTGTTTGTAGAAGTAAGATAAGCTTATCAAGATGTTTCCCAGTGGCTTTATGCAATGTCAGTGGCTAAAGGATTTGGGACATATGCAGCTTTGATTGCTGTTCAAAGCAATTTCATGTAATTTATATTTAAAAAAAAGTTATTAACAAGAGTAATTGCTGGTCTATGAATTATAGCGCTTTTTATGATGCCTGATGCATTGTGCCAAATCAATCGCCTAGACAGACCAGAGTCTTCAATATCTTTCCTTCTTGGCGCAACAAGGGCTCATAATGACACTTGTTTATATTAGCCCCCCTATTTAAGCGTTATTTATCGTTCACTGTTTAAGAATCATGATCTTTAAAGGGGCCCGCTCGCTAAACAGACAGAGCACATTACTTCCTGTAATTGTTTTTTAAGCCTGCTTCCTATTTTACATTTTAAATACAACTTTCTGTCCCCATTTACGTTTGACAGATTTTAGCAATCCATAGGCGGAGATGCAAACAGCTGTTTTGACGAGTTGTTCATAAATTCAGAATATATTTAGTCTCTGATAATGCTACATTCTTATGCAACCCAGTCTCATGGCATTTCGTGTTAAAGTCATAAAATGAATCTATTGATTCGTATTCACCAACACGATTTCCCCATTTATTTTGCGTCACACAGATCAATTTTAAAAGCAATGTAAATAATAACAAATTAGAAGGAAAAAGAGATTTCAGTATTCTGAGGCCCCATTTATTTTCCTCACTGAGGGCAAATAAACTCCGAATTTATACAATTTAAAATAAAAGGGTTAGGGTTAGGCTTAGGGTAAGATATTGAGTAAGAAAATGTTTTTATGAACCACAAAGCTTCTGGTATTCTAAGACGCGACCGGACAAAAAGACGTGGTGCAGGCACGAAACATACTACCAATAGAAATACATTGCTTTAAAAATCATTCTGTGTGACACGAAAAAAAGGGGAAAATCGTGTTGGTGAACACGAATCGATAGATTAAATTAATTTCGTGACTATAACACGAAATGCCGTGAGACTGGGTTTTCTAATGTGAGTGCACTAAATTAATTGATGTATCCTTTGATTTGGAACAGTAGCTTTATAATAGTTAAGTGTGGTCAAATCAATCAATCAAATATCCCCCTTACATTTTCACCAGCCCCCAAACTCTATTCATCTTTTCGCCTGGCCTTTATATCATCCTGAATTTCACTGCATTTGCCCCATTTTCAGCACGATTCACAGCACGATTTATATAAAACTGTTCCAAAATGTTAATGTTCAGCCAAAATGAAGCCACAGACAAGATTAAGAAGAAGGTGAATAATAACAAATACATTGAGATATTGAATACATTGTACGATGTATTGCGAAGTATACACTTGTTTCTATTACAAGTTATTTGTAGTCTATATTTAAGTTTCTGTAATATTGCAGTTCTCTGTCTGTATCATTGCTTATTTCCCCAGACACACTCATTGGCTATGAATAACTTGGCTTATTGTAATAAAACGTATACTGTTGCAGATTCTGAAAATATCTGCAGGGGTTGAAATAGATCTCGTCTCTCTGCTGTCTGCATCAGGATTTGTTTTCAGGAACTGTACGGAGGACGGCTGGTCAGAAATGTATCCTCCCTACAACGATGCGTGTGCTTTCAGTGATGACAGCGAGCCGGAAACTGAGGTAAACACACACTTGTTGTGGTTTCTGTCATGCCATTCAACCTACTTAATTGTAGCTTCAGTCTAAAGTCAACGTGTGTATGTAATATGTGTTAATTTAAATACAATGAAGTACAATTACCTCAAATTGTAGTTAAGTAAAACATTGAGTTAATACTCCCATTTACTTTTCACTACTATAGATCCACTGTTATTGATGTTTTCTGTGACATTTCATTCATCACCTCATCTCACTTTCATTTGATTTGACAACATTTCCTCAAACTCTCTGTGTCTCTCTTTGCAGACGACCTACCTGTCTGCGTTCAGACGGGTTTACACCGTGGGCTACGCCACCTCACTCATCTCCCTCATCACAGCCATAGTGGTGTTCACAGCCTTCAGGTAAGCACACACTCTCCCAGACACAAACAAATAACAATAAGGGCAATAAAAAGGGTCAACAACCATGATGCACACACATATATGCAGATATTGTGATGATCGACTGTAATAAAAGCCCAGGCAAAAACTTTGTTATGTAGAGGCTTGGGGATCTGGCAGTTTGGCAATGAAAACAAAATCCCTCAAAACTCACCTTTTCACTCTTGCCTTCAACTCCTAATCCACTTACCCCTCGCCCTTATTCCACCTAGCTTAGCACTTTTTACTTTTGTTGTTATTTTTGTTTTACTTGCTTGTAAAGCGCTTTGAGCACCAGGAAAAGCGCTATATAAATATTATTTATTTATTATTATTATTATTATTATTACTATTATGTACATGTGCTTCTTTCAGGAAGTTCCGCTGCACCAGGAACTACATCCACGTCAACCTGTTCTCCTCCTTCGTTCTGAGAGCCAGCGCTGTTTTCATTAAAGACACAGTGCTGTTTGCTGATGAGACCCTGGACCACTGCTCTGTGTCCACGGTAAGCAGAGTTATCATTCATTATTGTTCCCATCCTAAAGCAGATTCCAACATCTGCTGTATGATTGACAACGAAAAGAGGAGAGAAAAAGGGGAAGACAAGAGATGAAGGGCAGCTGTCGTTTCCCAGGCAAATCCATTCATTAGTTGACAAGATTGATGAATTATTTTAGCATGTACCTAGTTTAAAAACAAAGAAACAGCAGGTACGTTTCGGTTTGTATGCTGTGGGTAATATAATGTAAGGGTCTAAGCTGTACCCTTATGTAATTGCTTCATCATTATTTCATTTTTTTCTTTTTGTAGTGAGTTTCATTGTATTATTTGTAATGGAAAAGCCGTTCATGCAGCCTGTAGGTATGGTGGTAGGTACTACGTGTCTCCATAGTCTTACTGTGCGTTGTTACAAGTGGTTGTTACATTTAGTGGACCATTTACCAAATGACGTCAAAAAAAAAAAAAACTAGAATCCATCCATATTCAAACACACGTAGTAATGAAAATGTTTTTTTGTGAGAAACCACAGAACAGTGTTACATATCTGTCGATAACCACCGAGAAATCTCACCAGCATGTCTCTTCGTATGTTTTTGTCTCTTAAGAGAGGTGAAACAGTGCTTTGTTGAAGGACATTATTTAGATTTGATGAAGGAAAAATGCACTTCAATGGTCCCTGAAAGGATCAGAGAGGCTGATGTAAACAGAATCCAAACAGAAAGAATAAGCGGTATCGTTTTTTGCTTTTGCACTCACTTGTACCACCTGTACACAAGCATTTCAAAATATTGCAAAAACATTTAAGTTCTTCTACTAAACATGTTGTCTCTTTAAAAAGATTCAAAGTCTTTTGGGACATTGCAGAGGCATATCAGCACGTACACCTTTTCAAAACCCTAACCACAGCTTCTCAAATCAAAAACTACAACCACTCTTTAAAGAACACACAAACAAATAGGAATAGTAGTTTTTCTTAGCTCATGAAAAGTAGATATTTTGGAAAGATAATTATCACAAAAACATGTAGTTAATACAATTTAAAGATATAAACAACACTGATAAAATAATTGTAACCTAACCTATTCATGATATAATTATAGAATCTGTATATATCTACAGGATATAACTATAAATATACATTAACTGATACAACCAGATATAACTGCATAAATGGAGAATATATAAATATAGAGAATTAAAACTACTTTAACACTCTACTTTACGGCTTTGCGTAAACAAATGACAAATCCAGACTAACGTGTTTTTTCTGCCCTCTCTAGACAGCGTGCAAGTCAGCCGTGGCTTTCTTCCAGTTCAGCATCCTCGCCAATTACTTCTGGTTGTTGGTGGAGGGAATGTATCTTCAGACCCTGCTGGCGCTGACTTTCGTCTCTCAGAGGAAATACTTCTGGTGGTACATCCTGATTGGATGGGGTGAGTAGAGATGACTGAGTAGGGCATCTGAGAATGTGCAAGCCTTTGAAAAATGAAATATTGGCTGGATAACACACATTTAAAAGTTGTTTCACAAACCCACAAAGGATTTTCATTTGCTCAATGGCAAGTGCATGTGTTAAAGGGGCCCTATAATGCTTTTTGGGGTTTTCCCTTTCCTGTAGTGCGTTACTTATATATTTTTTGGGAGTTTCTAATATGTGTTTAGCTTAAATTTGATAACTGACACGATTCACCAAGCTTGCTGAGTATACATGGCCGTGTTTGAATGACACTGTAGTTTTTAAAGTGGCCTGCGGTCAGACCTTGAGTTTTGCTGTGAGAGAGCGAGACTTGCCGTGACGATATACTATCCAATAGTCTACTGTGACGCTAATCATAAACAATTGTAGGCTGTCCTATATATTCAGCTGGTCATTCGTGTGCCTGTTGATTGTAGTATTGTTGTATTTCAGTACATTGAATGATACTGAAATGTTTTCCTGTCATCTTTGTCTTATGATAACACAATATAATCACATTTAGATGGTTGGGATTACATTTCCACTCATTCAGTCACAAAAGCCTGGCAACGATTTATGAATACAATCGCTGTTCCTGAGACTGCTGTTGTGCTCGCTCGTGTTTTCTCGGCTCTCCCTTTGTTCTCTCCCTTATCTCTGGCTTAACTGAGCTCTCTACGGAGGTTTAGAGTGCTTTCCCTTTTGTGCTGCTCATTTCCATTGTCTTCCTATTTTCATCCAATTGTCTTTGTTGATTCCTGTTTTTTGAATTTACCTGTTCAAGCCTGTACTCTCAAGTGCTTCTATAAATGTTACGCAGTCTGTGGTCTAGCTAGCGAGTTAGTGAAGCAGTGAAAGAAACAGTAGCACACCTTTTTTTTTTTTGGTGAAGAGTCTGAGTTTTTGAACCTTTAGGCAAACAGATTCTGAACTTGGCAAAATACTACATTTCTGGAGGGTATGCTGGGTCTTTTGTGGAAGCATATCCATTTTCCAGGTCCATATGTTTCCAAGTGTAATACTGTGTATTAACACATTAACCCTCACATTGTGTTCAGTTCAATTTTGGTGCGTATAAAATAGAAATATTTATGTAATACTATCCTATGTTATTGAAACAAGGGTTTAAAGTAGCCCAACAAAACCATATTTGATCATGTATTTGATTTGAACGGTCTTTAAAAATCTTTTATCTGTGGTAATCCAGGTCAAACGGACCACACAGAGAATAAGAGTCTTTGTTGTTCCTCGGGTAACGTTTTTATCAAACACTTGTTTGGGTTTGGTTTGATACAAAAACCACCCAGATTATTTAATCGCAGCTATTATAAACCAATGTTCTCTGTGAGTCAGATCCTTTGTTTTTGGATGACTTGGTTTGATACTTTTTATAAATGCTGGGTAAAGGACTGGCCGAAATAAAAAAGTAGATATTTTCTGGATATGTATAGATTTCACAAGTTAGAAATGTGGTTAAATAAAAAATACACATTCTTTTTAAGTGTTGTAATTGGACTAGCATATAGAAAAGGCATGTGCTCCTTTTCTAGCACAACACAAGCGAATATAAAGCTGGGGATCTTTCTTTCCAATGTGTATGTCTAGGAACACCCTGGTAACATAATGACCCCCGTTGGGAACTCCAAAGCGCTCTTTCTAAAAATCAGTTGTTATAGTTATGATAATGCATGCCATACTCTCCATTCAACTATATCAACACATTGACTAAACACTTCCAAAACTGATATAAACATACAACCATGAGCTTGTTTAAGGAAAATCTGGAGTGAAATATGTCCGTCTTGTATCTGTGTTTTTGAAAACTGACAAGGAAGCCAGCGTGTGTTTGATGTGGATCCCACTCAGTATCCAGAGTGTCTTTGATATGTTTTATCACCTTCTTTCCAGTTTGTTCTATCTTTCTCCCCCTTTAATCCTGTGTGTGTTTCTTTTTCTGGCATGTAGATGCAAGTGGGAGATGGATATATTTATTACACAATGTCTTATATAGGCTGAACAACGTTTTAATAAATTATGAAGTACACATGAGGCTTGAGCGTCGTTCAGATACATTTTTCTTGACACATAAACAATGTATTAATAATGAATTCTGCTTGTGTTATTTTCTTATGCTGCAGGGCTGCCATCAACAGTTCTTATACTCTGGGTGTTGACCAGATTTTTCTATGATGACAGAGGGTATGACTTACTGTATCACACAACCTAATTACACAACATTATTTTCTCATCATTTCTCTGCTATCATAACTTTGCATGTTAAACAGTAGTAATTATTCTAGAGTACTTTGATTTGAGTGTGACCTGATTTTAATATTTGATTGCAGGTGCTGGGACGACACAGACAATGTTGGTATTTGGTGGATAATTAAAGGACCAATCACAGCCTCGCTGCTGGTGAGTGGAGAGCAGTGAGACTGTACTTCTACCAATTAATTGTGACTATGATCCAAGTGGGGGGTTAACTATCAAATGTCATCGTTTATTTTCAAAACAAGGAGTACTATACTTCACTTGACATTTGCTGGCAGATTTGTTCAGCTCTTGAATAGCTAGCAAACTAATATGAAGCTAGCCCTATGAGTTGCTGCAACAAATTGTGTCCCTTTGATTCTTTAATTTTGCTAGCTGACTAAAACAAAGTGATTCTTGTGATAATTGTGTATCCAATTGCGTGTTTCTCTACCAGATTAATATAGTCATCTTCATCAACGTGATCCGGATCCTGGTCCAGAAGCTTAAACCTTCAGCAATGGTTGGAAACAATGAAACCGGACACTTTATGTGAGTCAATACATACTGACACTTCTGAGCCACTTACACATGAGAGCCAGTATTTTAAATGGTTGGATTTGGTAGAAAAACTACTAAACTGAGCAGCAAAAATCATTCTGCTGGGAGAATGTCTCCTCAAAGACACATACTATGTATGAATTTAATTTCTAAAGCTTCAACGCATTAGAAAGGTAAGTGGGGGTGATTGATCTAGGCGAGTCTCCCCTTTATAACTCACCTGATGAGATTGCCCACCTGCAGCAGAGTAACATCTGAACAGCTGATGAATAGACTGCAGATTGTGTGGGATGAAGGTAGCGGCTGATCAGCCAATCAGCTAATGCGGGCAGGACTACAGAGCTCTGCCCCAACAAAAGGCATTTATTTGTATCCGTCTCAAGTTTTCTCTAGCATTTAAGTGTTTAGGAAGTAAAAGCATGATTTGGAAAACTTGACCTGATAAGACATTTTAAATAAATGACTAGAGATATATTTCTATATTTTGTAATAAATGGGGTAGAATAGTTGTCTATTGTGTGCAGGCTATCTACTGATGAACACATGAAAGTTATCCAGATTTTGATAAAATAATCTTTTATGAGAACCATATTGAATGTAGGTGACATCTAGATTAGAGAGAGAGTCAGTAATGCTTTTTGAAGGAACAGTGATTTTGAGAATGCGAAGAAAATCCAAAGTGAACAAAAGTGATGCAATCTTTCATTGGGATTTTATAAAGGTTACACGTTTAATTTGTTCATTTCTCTTTGATGTCTGTCTGCAATCAATCCCCACACAACAGTAGCAAGAAAAAGTAAGTGAACCCTTTGGAATTACCTGGATTTCTGCATAAATTGGTCATAAAATGGAGGAAGCCACTGCTGTCCAGAAAAAACCTTGCTGCACGTTTGAAGTTTGCAAAAGAGCACCTGGATGTTCAAAATATTCTGTGGACAGATGAAACCAAAGTTGAGTTGTTTGGAAGGAACACACAACGCTATGTGTGGAGAAAAAAAGGCACAGCACACCAACATCAAAACCTCATCCCAACTGTGAAGTATGGTGGAGGGAGCATCATGGTTTGGGGCTGCTTTGCTGCCTCAGGGCCTGGACAGATTGCCATCATCGAGGGAAAAATGAATTCTCAAGTTTATCAAGACATTTTGCTGGAGAACTTAAGGCCAACTGTCCACCAATTGAAGCTCAACAGAAGATGGGTGATGCAACAGGACAACGACCCAAAGCACAGAAGTAAATCAACAACAGAATGGCTTCAACAGAAGAAAATCCGCCTTCTGGAGTGGCCCAGTCAGAGTCCTGACCTCAACCCAATTGAGATGCTGTGGCAGGACCTCAAGAGAGCGATTCACACCAGACATCCCAAGAATATTGCTGAACTGAAACACTTTTGTAAAGAGGAATGGTCCAAAATTCCTCCTGACCGGTGTGCAGGTCTGATATCAACTATAGGAAACGTTTGGTTGAGGTTATTGCTGCCAAAGGAGGGTCAACCAGTTATTCAATCCAAGGGTTCACATACTTTTTCCACCCTGCACTGTGAATGTTTACACGGTGTGTTCAATAAAAACATAAACACATATAATTGTTTGTGTGGTTTTAGCTTAAGCAGACTGTGTTTGTCTATTGTTGTGACTTAGATGAAGATCAGAACACATTTTATGACCAATTTATGCAGAAATCCAGGAAGTTCCAAAGGGTTCACATACTTTGTCTTGCAACTGTAAGAACATCATTATTGTTTCCTATTTAACCTCTAAGTTTCAGTCCATTGAGAATTTGGTTAAATGAGATTCACCTTCCTTTCCTCATACAATGCATTAGGAGATCAAGTGTTATTGAGCAAATGTTCACTGCTGAGGTAAAACTGCTGAGTGAGAAACTGATATGTTAAAAATAGATCTCAGTTTCTTTGAAGAGTTTTCTACGGGTAAGGAAAGGAGAGCGAATCGATAACATCCCCTGAAAACATCCTCTCTGTTTAGGAGGGAAAATGCTGCGTCGATGAATCTACTCCTGTAGCCCAGAGATCTATCTCTACCTGAGTTAATCCTTCCTTTCTTTTGACATTTGGTTGGTTCAGTTCCAGCTCAGCTGAATTAATTTACCATGAGAGCAGCACACGAAAATAGCATCAGATACCAGAAATAGATGTCTCCTTTATTGCTGTGAGACAGGATGGCTCCACCAGTTCAATGGATATTTTCAAGCCTTCTAAAGCTTCATCTCGGTTTTACAAACTTCAATCTGGTTCAGACAGATCTGTGACATGAACACGAAGGCACAAATCCCAGGTGTGACAAAACACTATCCTATTACAGGCCTGGAACTAATCAGATTACAAAAAATAAAAGTTATCTTGAATCTTTCAGCAGCCAACTCGTTGATGATATTTCTAATCAGAAGGGTTTTCGTGTTATTTATATTCAGATATAAGGCTATTTTCACTGCCTTGTGACATCCTTGGATCTGTTGGGGTTAGATTAACTGTTGATTGATCTTTGATATATTATGTTTCAAATTCAGCTTTGAGTCAATATCTGTCAGGGTTGGGGAAAAATAGGACCCAAATGCAGAATGAGGAGGAAGCAGGTTTCAAAAAGAAACAAAAGCCGAGCTTTATTTCCCAAAAGCTGAACAAAACAAGAATCCACAAACAGGTACGAGGTAGCATCCAAACAAAGGTGACTGTGACCAACATGAAGGGGGACATGAACGACAAATAATGAACCAACACTGAACACGGGAAGAGACAAGACTAAATACAGGGAGGGGTAATCACGAGACGAGAAACAGCCGGGCAGGGAAGGAGAAACACAAGGGCAACAGGTGAACACAATCAGACAATCAGACACACCAGGGACACTAACGACAGGGAGGACAGAACAGCCAAATAACCCCAAAACTAGACACTCAAAAACTCAAACCCTGACAGATATCATTAGTTATATGATATAAGAGAAAGGGGGGCTATTAAATGGTTGTGATTTTGTGTTTCTTTTGGGATGTAGCGCAGAGGGGGAGTTTTTTACCTCGCTGCAAGTTGGTGCAGTATTGTAATGTCATCATAATAAACATAACATTTATATGATTTTCCGACACCGCTGATCTGATTTGAGCACAATGAATCAGGGTTCTGTATTTTGACATTTTCACTGATGAAGCTGTTGTTTTAAAGGTCAGTTTGTTTAATGAAAATGTGATATCTGCCACATCGGCGAGCCATTGTTGAAACTTGGCGACATAATAGATTCTGGCATTTGAAACCAAAGCACTGATTAGATTGACACCGATAAAGGGGAATATTTCAAGCTGTGAAGAACCGTTTTATATAAATATTCAAATCTGTGTTGTTCAGTTCTTACTTTAAAGCTTCTGAAATCTTCTTGTTTTCTCTTTAACATGAAATATTAACACATGTCAAATTCAGAGTAAAAAGCAACGTCGTGAGTTATTGTTTATTAAAAGATCAAGATTGAAAAACTTTGCTTTATGAGGACATCACATCTGATTGAACATTGGCCAGGCAGTGTAAGCAAACAAATCCACCGCTGTCATCTCATTATGATTCAAAGTTGATAAATGACGATGGTATGTGACAATGCCTTTTTTCACATGAGTCCCACCAACTTCAAAATACTTAAAAAGAGCAAAGATAAAACTGAAATGAGAAACATTTGTCATGAAATAGCCAAAAGATTACGTGTTCAGGAAGGAGCCATGGCTCAGAGTAAGCTGAAATGTGTTTTCAGGACCTTCAACACGGATTAGCTCCAGATTGGTTTTTTACATTACCTGGACGGATGTCTCTCTTCTTTCTCTCATTCCTCTGTTGTTCATTTCCCTCAGGAGGCTGGCTAAATCCACGCTGTTCCTCATCCCTCTGTTTGGGATGCACTACACAGTTTTCGCCTTCCTGCCTGAAAACACTGGAGTGGACGCCAGACTTTACATCGAGCTGGGTCTGGGGTCCTTTCAGGTATACAAGAATAGAGAGGTGGCGGGACAACAAGTATTAAAAACCACATTAAGACAAATTGTAAAAAAAGATGAATGAAGATGCTCTCAGTTTACCTTGGGTTATTTTGTGCAGCAGACATGTTGACTTGCAGTAGGGAAAAGCATAGGTGTTACTAATAACACTAAAAATGGCTGTTTAAGTCTGAACAGCTGACAAGATGGCGGCGCATGTATATGCTGCGGCTTTTGAACTCGCCAGTTGTTGTACAGACTGCTGATAGATGTGTATATAACTGCACTCTGGTTAGACCCTCCTAATTTCATTACACTCTGCACATTACACACTCTGCTTGCATTATGTAATGACAATAAAGTAATCTAATCTAAGTGTCCCAGTAAACCATGCCATTAACAGTTCTTACTTTGACATGTCAACATATAATATTTTATAAATTACCATTAACTTGCAGGTTATTTTCATGTCTCAATCTATGGTCTCAATCAATGTTTGGTTTGGTGATATTTAGGCATTCATGACATCATTTTTTGCATCGTTTTAAGTTGTGTAGCGTATTATGACATAGGATATTTTCTCTAATGGTATTTAAGTTAAATGTATAATTAGCATTGTAGTGTTATCATTTTAAAACAGTGACTATTAATTCTGCGTTGCAGGGTTTTGTGGTGGCACTGCTTTACTGTTTCATGAATGGAGAGGTAAGTGAACAAAGTGATTCTTTTCTGATACACAAGTGCTGCAAACACTTTTCACTGGACACCATTTTTCTTACATCCATACCTTTGTTTGAGTTTGTGTTACAACGTTATCTAACACAGTGTGTTTTCTGATACTGCTACTGGGGCCAAATGTATATTGTACTCATACAACGACTATTTCTGTCTGAACTCTGTACATATGAATTTGTCTTCAGGTCCAGACAGAGCTCCGGCGATGGCTGAGAAAGTGTCACAATCAAAATCATCTCACCCCAGGCAAGCGGAGTATCACTCAGATCTCAGTTCGAGCCCGCGGGGGGCTCGGGCGGCCTCCTTCCACTGGGAACATCTCTTCAGTGTGATTTCTAAGAGACCATCCATCCATGAGAGACTTGTTGTTGTGAGAATGTCAAGAAAACTATCAGAGGCAGTCCTTGCCCTGCTGATGATATTAATTCAACAACACCCCTGTGAGGGGAGCGTAATGATCACTAATGAGTGATGGAGGAGATGTTTGGTCGAGATGCATTACTTTGGTGTCAGCAGCAGCTACCACCATGAAAGCACTTTCTGAGCTTAATCACAGTGTTTTGGGGGGTTGCAACCAATGAAATAGTAAAGAGACCCTGGAGCTTGATTTGCAAGGATGACACGGTGACATGTGGAAAGACCATAGAGACAGAGCTGGCCGGGGAACTTGTAGGATGACTTCACATGTTTGTGTTTACAGATTGTAGTACAGAAGGAGTGTGAATGTGGCTTTATAATGTGAAATGAGCTTGACTTCTCTAGCAGTTGTTATGCTGCACTGTACATGCTATTTTAGTGCAGGCTGAAAGTATGTGCAGTACTGATACGGACCAAATTGAAAATTGATTTCTTTGTGCAGAAACTCGCCTGCTGCTAGTGAGAAAAATTTCAATCATGAAAATCCTGAGCACCTGTGAAAATGTATTTGAGGCCGTGTGTCTGCTTTTGTATGCGTGTCTTTGGTGAGGTGGTAGTGTGTGTAAAACTGAAAGATTGGGAATGTCATGTATTTAAAGACTTCTTACTCGGAGGAGTATCCTTTGGTGAGCCATTTTCGAAACACAGTATTTGTCAATACTTTTCTTTTCTTCGTTTGTCATTTTTATTGCTGTTGCTAGATGTGGTCATCTTAATTTTTCATCACATTTGTTACACTGCAGGAAATACCCAAATATTGCCATGGTAAAGTCATAATGGTACTACTAGAAAAAGTATTTCTATTGACACAGTAAAAGTAAACTGTACAGAAATGTATGTTCAGATAATCTGTGTTGGGTATTATATTCAATATTGGTGGAGCAAAAGTCAGATTCTTATAACTTTTTCAATATATGGTTTAATAATTATATAATTAAATCACTGTACTTTTCTCTCAAGCCCCCTGACGGTCATTGTCAGTACACAATATATTAACATTTTGCACTTATTTTATATTAAATACATTGTGTTTCCATTGTTGGTCTTGTGGGTTTAGTAAGGGTCAGCCTGTGTAGGGAAAAGCTCAGAAATTAATTAAACGTGTGGTTTGAGAAGTACATTGACTGTTTCTTTTTGACTATATTAATTAGTTATACACTTTAAATCAACAAATTGTAAACTTGGTTTTCTGATAGTAGGATTGGGGGGTAAGAAAGTTATATACCTTAATTTGGAAAGAACTGGGAAAGAGAAGAAGCAAATTGGTCTTTAAAATGCTTCTAGCTACAGTAAGAATTATTGCTTTAAACAAGTACTTAATTACGCTGGATACAGCTGGAAATATTTTCAAACAACATTATTCCTTTCTAGAATAAAAAATATTGGCGTGGTCCTTAGGGCCATGTACATTTTCAAATTCATTTACTTTAAGCTCCAACCACCGAAATGTGTTATGATAGTCAAGAAAAACTCTCCTGGTGAATTTTATTCAAATTCCAACAACATTTACCCCTCCCTCATCAACCTTGAAGTTTAGCCTCAGTAGGGTGGTCCTTAAAATTGAAAGTCGGAAAGTCTAAGCTCCAACCCCAAGAATTCATTCTATTAGTTAAGAAAAGTCTCCTGGTGAATTTATTCCTCAATCTTACAACATTTAGCCCTCCCTCATCGACCAGTGCTGCCACACCAGCAGAGAGTTTTCTTGACTAATAGAATGAATTCTGGGGGTTGGAGCTTAGACTTTCCGACATTCAATTTAAGGACCACCTTAGTACGCATGCATTTACTGCCAAATCAGTACACTTTCCATTTTACCGGATAGGACAGCTGTGAAAAATTTCCAACAATATCAACGAAATACAACAATTTACCACAGATAGATTTATTTAGCAGTCAAATTTCACAATCTGGGACATGGATGTTGGACACCAGAACGCATGTTACACATGACACACTGTCACAGGTATAACATCATATTCTTGTTTGACATTTAAGTTACTTATATCCTTATTAATGCTTGTCATTACATACACATGCATACAGAATACACTCTCCAACTTTCAAACAAACTCACGCATTCACTCTGAAAACACTTACATAAACATAAACATACAAAAACACGGTCACAAACATTACAGGTCTTCGTCAAGAGATCCACCTGTGTGCCAAAAATATACATATACAGTTGACTGTATATATGATCAAGAAAAGACATCATTTGTACACCATGGCAAATTGATACAGTAGCAGGCTAAGAGCAGCTGAGCAACATTGGTACATTCAAAAATTCAACACTTGATAAAACTGGCTTCAAAACACACAGCGCCAAAAAAAGGCTTCTAAACACAGAGAAATGCCACACTGCGAATAGTTTGACTCATTAGGAAAAACATTACATATTCACTTTCTTGCCAAGAGTCAGATTACACCAGAGAAAAACTGGAGAAAATGGATTTCAACTAAGCACTGTGCAAGAAAGTTCCAACAATGTCAGACTAAACTTGCTTTTCTGTGACACAACAGATCAATGTGAAACTGAATGCTAAACCAACTGCAAGAAGAGGTGTGTGTAGAGAAAGGCGTGGTCAGATTAAGACAAAAATACATTTCACAGCCTGACTTTTTATAAAAATCAAAAAGTGCCACAGATTATCACAATTTCATCACATTTTGAAGATTTTAAAATCAAATAATTCACAGTTTATTTGAAAAAGTAAAGAGAGAATAAATGGAATTTGGGGATTGAGAGTAGGAACATGATATAGATGGAAAAACCTAATTTGTAGGCTTGTTGGTTGATTTGTGTAATACAGACGCAGATGCAAAGAATGATAAACAAGTGATTCAATGCCACACACTACCTCTATGTAATCCAACAAGTAAGAAGCAAATCAATGCCACTCAAACTTCTATATAAAAAGAATCAAATTAAAATACTAACACTCTGCTGTCACCTTGTGGTGGACAAATATACAGCACAGACATGGTCAGGTGAGGAGTTTTCCACTCTTCTTTTTCACAGACACTAACAGCTTTGAGACATGGTCGTTTCCGTCTGAGTGCATTCACACTCAGAGTGACGGCTGGCGATGGAACACGTAAGCAGCAGCAGAGGGTTTTATCTCACCCTCGTACACACTTTGTGTTTATCTGTCACATTTGTTCCACCTTCTAACACCTCCCTAATTAAAAAAGTATTTTTTTCCCCACCTCTGGCTCTCCTTCCCCTTGATAGAATCTCACCTCACGGCTTTGTCCTAAAGCAGCCAAGCAAATGCACAACACTGATACATCTCTTCAGGAGTGTGTGCGTTTCATATTTTTTTTAGAGTTGAAATCTTTTTATCTCTCACAATATCCTCTGCGGCTTTGAACATCAACATCCCGTGAGTGTTTTTGTTGTTTTGTTTTTAAAATTAGAAGTGAGACATCACATCCCACCGGTTATGGCACTGCATGTATGGCACTTTGACCAAGAGAGTCAATATCAATCAATTTAAATGAAATCATACATCATGAATGACACGTAAGAAAGCATGTAAACTGTACATTGAGTTATTTCACATGGCACTACTTTATGGAAAATAAATATACATCCTTTTCTGCTCGATGATATTCATAAATGTAATCTACATTCTTTTAATCCACTCAAATGACAATACAAAAAAATAAGTATCTGGAGTAAATACCGTGGATAAATCCTTCTGTACACACCGTTTCACATTTCATCTTATTGAATTATTCCCCCAGCCGGACAGTTATTGTTTGTTTAGCTTAGTTTTCTGCACAAATAAAAAAAAACAGGAAGTGGAAAAGGGGTAACACTCGATTGTCAGGAGCTTTCACATTAAAGCCTTTTGTTTCGACTGTCACAACATGAAGTGTTTTTTCAAGCTGGTTGTGCATCTGACGTGGTGCTGAACTGAAACGGACTTATATTGAACGGATGGTGGTTGTAACGAAGAGGCTAACAAAAGCATCAGTGCAAGTCTCAAACACATTATATAACAGGACTCTTTTCGCTTGAAACATTTCGCCAATAAATAAGCTAGCTTTTTTTTATAGCACACAATAGAAACACACCTTCTGTACATTCTTTGCAGGGAATACGTTTCTTTTGTTTATTGTGATGAAACTAAAATTGATAGCTATTTGTGACTAGGCACTTTGGAATATGAGTTTAGGAGATGATTCATTCAAAAATATTTTTTAAATAAAGAGCAATTTATTATGGCACGATGGGTTGGAGCTTAGAGAACAATTAGCACATAGAGTCCAGAGCATGATGACTCTTGATGCCTTTAATAACAAAATGCTGCATGTATAAACGCATGGCACTGTGAGGACCTTTATGTGAAACCATCCATTAAATGGCACTGTTTACGTTCACAGTCTGCAAGACCAGAAAAAAGTCTGTGACTTCAATTAACTGAAGCAAACTACTAGCACTAGCTGTGAGGATAAATCAGTTTAGAGTGTAGATTGTAACGTTTAAAACCATGTTATTCCCTTTCGCCCTGTGCATCCTCTCCAGCAGTGGTTACCAGCTCTTTTTGTCTTGTGACCTTTAAAATAAAACACCTCGTCAGAAGTTGTGAGCACTTCAAACAAAGCCGGATTTTGCCTGCTCGGATTGTGTAATAAGAAAAGCTTGAAGACAAGACTTGAAGTATGTCATTTTTTAGCAGAAGAAGAGGCCAATTATAAATAAACATAATTAAATAGCAAAATAACTTATTTTCTCACTTGTATCTGATACAACAGCTCAAATTAATCTTATACTGTAAAACCTTGGGATCCACTGCTCTACAGTTATCATTCATTTTGGCACGTGTGTTCTTCAAATAGTTCAGAGTATAGTAGGCAGGGTCTTCTGGGTCATCAGGATATGTGATGAAGTCTACAGATTTGGGCTCCAGTTCCTTTTGTTGAAAAGGTCATTACAATAGTGCGCAATGCAAAAAAAGAAACCTCTGATCTCGACACTAAAAGTAACTATTTACAAAGTTCATCAGTTCTTTTTTTCTCTTCCTAAAATATCTTTTGACATACTCTGTACTTACGGCTGATTGTAGAAAATGTTTTACATTTATGATGAAACATTTAAACAATGAGCATTTATTACAAGCAAGGCGAACGTTTGGTTGGTATTTCATTTTGGACATTTACGAGATCGATCCAGTCCGGCAACCTGTTTGATGCACTTTACTTTAAAACAGCCAAATTTGACCCCTTCATTTAATAATTAAACTACAGTTGTTCTCAATAGCTATGACTGTTTTTTGGCACCAACTCTACATTAATATTATCTATAAATAAATCAAGAACAGGGGCTAAAATTCCAGGATTTCCAATATCTCTGAGTGGAATTTAACACTTAAAATAAGTGCATCATGAATACGATTTAGTAGACTATCCAAATAAATTCAATAATATTTTATAGTCAAATGAAATGATAGTCAGCTATGCTCCTCTAATACTTTCAGAAATACCTCATTTTCGAAAGGCCAAACTACAAAATGTGAGAGGTCTGAGGGGCCGCTTTGGTCTGCTCTGGTTGGTCAGGATGTGAGTGGGACGGCACCATGACGTTGACTCCGGCCCATCAGACGCTCAGGTCGGGAGGCTGATGTTGGCGTTCTCCGCCAGCGGGGAGGACATGCGGATCTGGGAGCTGCTCTTGCTGAGGATGGACAGCTGAGTCCCGCCGTTCACCCCACTGCTGGCCAACGAAGGGTGCCTTTGCTGCTTCAGGTCCACAGCAAAGTACCGGTTCACCGTCCAGCTGCGCCATTTCCTCTTGATCTCCGACTGCACCTTCAGGGAGAAACTTCACAAGGTCATTTTTTAATGTACTTTAAGCTGCACCAGCTCCAACCCAAAGGTACAGCACACTTAAGTTGTGTTTGTGGAGCGTCTTTGTTAACAATAAGTGAAGGAGGACTGACCATATCATCTAGCTCAACTTGAATCTAGTGGCTGGAATAACATAATATCATCTTTTTACATTAGAGGTCAAAAGTTGTGGAAACACACACTTTTTAAAGTTGTTGTTTTTTTGTTTGTTTATTTAATTCAATACAACTGAGAGCAGGTGTCCTTATCAGTCATTAAGGGCTTACAGCATTTCATTTGAATACTCATTTGGCAAATAACTAACAATTAATTTGTGTTCATATAGGACTATACAATTCAAACACACACACACACACACACACACACACACACACACACACACACACACACACACACACACACACACACACACACACACACACACACACACACACACACACACACACACACACACACACACACACACACACACACACACACACACACACACACACACACACACACACACACACACACACACACACACACACACACACAGAGACCTGTTAATGCATTTTTAGTGATACCTAAGCCTAAATGACCACTTAAAATGACCTATAGGACTCTACACATTGAGCGTAATTAATTGTTTATACATTATAGATGTTGTTCACAGTAAGTCAAGTGATACGGTTTTATCCAAAAATATGCTCATATGCATCAACAATAGCATTTAGAGGATTTCAGGCATCAATAGGTGTCAGAAAGACAAGATGTCAGGGACGACTCATGTAGGGGCTTACCTCTCCATTAAGGAAACAATAGAGGACCGCTACAACAAAGCCCTGAGGAGAAAGGAGACAACACATAAGAGAAAAGTGAACCCAAAGGCAAAGGACAGTGTCTGCTGACAGCTCTGAAGAAGTATCTGCTTTCTATCGTCAGCCTCCAGGGATTGTAATGGATCATCAGTAAACCGAACCTCTTTATCATATAAGAGAATAGGAGCTTCTGTTTAGGAAAAATATTATATTTCCCTAAACATATATTTGCCATTGTTTATAGTTGCTAAAGGTTTGAGACCCAATATAGTGTCTTTTGGCAGCTTTTTAATGCTTAGTCTGAAGTTTAGATGGATGGTATGTTTAACGCCCAAAATAGAACCAAACGTACACAACCGGTTTTTGTGGCTGTCACTTTTAGACTTTTATTGATGAATCTTCTGATTATTTCATCAATGTATTATTGTGCCTATAAAATGTATGAAAAGGTTCTGCCTGTTGTGTCTGTTGTGTCTAACCATCAGTCCAACAGCAAGAAATTCAATTCTCTTTCTAATGAGACAAAAAGTTGTTAATTTAAATGTTCTTTGTTTCTTCCTGGGACAAGACACTGTCTCCCTTATTTGAAAGCTATTCTATAATTGTGAATCTTAATGCAATATTAATTCATTTTTACAGTACCTTTGTTTGAACTCTTTAATGGCATCATCTTCTTCTCACATCTATGAATCACTTCTACTGAAGTTGTTATTCATAGTTTCACAAGCTTTTCTAAAAAAACCTTGAAAGGCCGCATGCTGTCTTCACGATTAAGCTCATTGCAGTGTTTGAATATCACTATCTCTCTTCTAAAGAGCCTCTTTGAATTATGTAAACATTATGTTCTCTCATTCATCATGTGGTGTTCCTGTTGTACCTGGAAGGATCCCAGTCCCAGTTCAAAGACCAGTCTCTCCCTCTTGCTGACATCCTCAGGTGAGAAGGCGAACACAGTGTAGTGAATACCAAACAGGGGGATGAGCAGGAGGGTGGAGCGCGCCAGACGCCTACACACACACACACACACACACACACACACACACACACACACACACACACACACACACACACACACACACACACACACACACACACACACACACACACACACACACACACACACACACACGCGCGCACACACACACACACACACACACACACACACACACACACACACACACACACACACACACACACACACACACACACACACACACACACACACACACACACACACACACACACGCACAGGTTTAATAAGATTGAGCAGAAGGTCAAGCACAAATCAAAGTCGTGTGTGATTGGTCAGCAGGATGTGATGTAAGAGAGCAGAGCCCCTGATGCAATGTGATGACACACATCCTCTGAAAGCTGGAGGATCCATGTATCAATCTTGTTTCAAATGAAGAATGACTGC
Organism: Notothenia rossii; assembly: GCF_949606895.1. Classification (NCBI taxonomy): domain Eukaryota; kingdom Metazoa; phylum Chordata; class Actinopteri; order Perciformes; family Nototheniidae; genus Notothenia; species Notothenia rossii. Next base: position 68,455,804 of record NC_136907.1, read on the forward strand.
AGAATCAGTCACACGATTATTTATGTGTTGATAATGAACAATAAGGTGTCAACAAGTCCCATCAAAAGACCAAAAACACAAAATGATTGAACCCAACAAGTATTGCGTGTGGCCAAAGACATATTTTCTATTCTGCTTCGCAACAGACCTCAACTGTTGTTGGAAAACAAGGCGCTGGTGTTTTAAAACAGTGTAACACAGGCTGATATTACTTAATGATTGGTACACTATGAACTAGAGGTCAATGTTTTGTTTTAGGATTTACTGGTGTTTGTTGACGGTGCAAAGCTTTTTTAGAAGATGATAGCTGTTTTAAAATGTGCCTTTTTTACTTAAGATCTACATTTCCAGTAAGAGCGATTACACAAGGGATTTGTTAGGGAACTGAGAAAGTATTGAGTAATGGTTGTACTCGGTTGATTTTAGTCTTTCATGGGATTTGTTGACAATCAGAGAATACAGAAAAACACAAGCTGTATCCCTATCAATTAAACATAAGGTAGGATTTGGTGTACTTACCCACTCTCAAATACAAAACTGTTGACATTTACAATCTATCCCTGCAGTCATAACAAGTATTGCTGTGTCCTTATATAATCTGGGTGCACATCATGCAGTGAAACATAGTGACTGACAAACACACAACAAATGGAAAACACAGAAACATACAGTGGTTTCACAGTGCAGTCAAGTCAGCTTAAGGAGAACAACTAACCATCTGGACAAAACTACATGTTTTCATTTATCTGCTGGATTAACAACATTCTGTGAGTGTGTGTTTCCTTCTGTGTCTATCTGAGGAGTGGTTTGAGTTTTAGTGAGGACATTATAGTATTACAAAAAAATATAATAATAATAATAATGAATTAGGAATAGGGAATTAATTCTAATAACTCAAATGTATTAATTGAAATGAACCATAAAACATTTATTATACAGCACATGACATACAAACAAATTAAAAGTGAACGAATAGCAAGAACCTCTGGCATAACACACAAAGTCACATATATACACATGCAGTTGACACAAGACACATACACAAACACGTGTGGAAGAACAAACAGACACATAAACACATACCACACACACACAGACACACTTACAGTGTGATGGTGGATAACTCTGACATCCTGCACGAATGCTGAACAGCCTGTGTGGGCTCACTGAAGCATTTCTGAGCACAGCTGCTACACAGCACAAAGACAACACAACAAAACAACAAAGACAGTGTCTTTAGGGACACAAACACAAAGCCTCACACAATACACACACACACACACACACACACACACACACACACACACACACACACACACACACACACACACACACACACACACACACACACACACACACACACACACACACACACACACACACACACACACACACACACACACACACACACACACACACACACACACACACACACACACACACACACACACACACACACACACACACACACAAGTATTCACACTTGGTCACGCACGCACAGGTCTGAGCAACAGATGAGAATGACATTATCTGCAGAGCCTCAGAAGACGGCGTCCTGTGGGAGGAGGGATGTCTGGCTACAGTACAACTCCATAATGAGGCTTCAGCTTCCTGACAACAGGTACTACTCATACATATGTATTTAAAGTATCTGAGAGGACACATCAGAGATTTAAAGATAAGCATCTGAATGTTACAGTATGGCTACAAAAGAAACCATTTTTAAATGCATGGCTCCTGTGTTAAAGTATCAGTAATAGACAGTGTGTTTAAAGGGACAATGCCCACTGGTCTACAGGTATTTTAGGCCAAAATGTACCCAATTATGAGTAAATGCTTCTAGCTGTCTCTCAATCAAAACAATAACAAAAGACTGAGTTTTGTGTCGTAGAAGCGTGAGGTCATGACAGTAATGTCTTCCTTACTATTGCAGACTCTAAAATGATCTTGTGATACATTGACACATTTAAGAAATTAAATATTGAGTGGCTCATCTTTGGAACTAAGGGTAATCATGTTTATTTAGGCTTCAGAGTAGTTTATAAGCAAATTATAAGCATACACTGATCTTAAAATCATATCACTTCACTTCATATAAAACACTTTGTTCCTTCAACATACAACACTGGAGTTTCTGAAGTTGCTGGTTACTTACAGGTAAATGCTCGACTCGTTCCCTCCGATGTCCGGGGACTGCAGCTTCTGCACCAGGATGATGATTATTCCAACGAAGAGGACAAAGTTTATCTGAGAAAACAAATACCATCAATCTGGCAGGAGTTTTTATACATTCCATCCCAGTTAGAATAGCAATGATTTAGAGCATTTCTAAAAATAATAGATACGAAATGTCATACTGTCTGTGCAAGATAGCTTTTATCTTTGCTTATGTATGTGCTTTTGTGTCCGTTGCATGTAAAACGTTTTTTAACTGGGCATATGTGCTGCCATTGTGCTCATGTATTTTTTACTGTGCTTATGTGCTCATGTATGTTCTCTTAATGTCATCAACCTGCCAGGGACTACAGATGAAAATAAGCTTCTATGGTTAAATCTGGCACATTTACATGATGGACTCAAGTGTTCATGTTATCTAATGTGAATTGTCTCTTAAAGGTAGGGTAAGTAATTCACTTCAGAAACACTTTTTGTTATATTCCATGGAATTCTCTTAACATCCCGATAGCAATGAATATATTAAATGCTTTGACAATAAATACATGACATAAATCTGTGGAAGTCATAGTACTGTAAAAAGCACAACAAATGGCAGCCTTCCATCTGTGCACAAACTTATCTCGTGCCCTCATTGGTCATGTGCGCGGGCAGATTTTTTCCGGCTCCGTACTTTCAAATTCCAGCGCCCTCGAGCTGGTTTCTCCATTCTTAACTACCTTACCTTTAATTTGAATTGTCCAACTCACCATAATGGAGGCCACTACAGGTCCTTTGATCACCCACCAGAGGGCAGTGTTCTCATTCGTATCCCAGCATCTGGAGGAGGAGAACAGTGCGTTTCAAAAATCACTGAACATTTTCTCTCAATACTTGGAAATAATAAGCATCGTACTATACGTCAAGCATGAAGTGGCCATTTGTAGAATCAGGAGGCTTTAATGGCAGGGTGAGAGGCTAGAGGAAGGCTTACAATGGAAGCAGGCATAACACTGTGTTTTCACCTTAGAAAATCATATAAAATCATTTTCTAATGTCATATTGTATCATTCTGTGCACAAGAAATTATAAAGAATGTATGAGCTACTAAAAGCTTGTCAAACAGCGACTGGAAGCCTCTAAAATGTTGAATATGCATCGCAAGACATTGGTTTCTTAGTTACTTAATCCCATGATCAGTTCCTACAGTAAGAATATGATGGCATTTATTCATTGATTTAAACAAAGAAATGTCAACATAAATAAAGGATCTGGTGTCAAGAATGAAGGCAGGTATTACCCTATCCATACCAATGAATTCCTCCTGATTCATAATTTTCCAAAGGTGAAGAATAAATACATTTGGAAGGAATTATATTTAAACAAAATCGATACTTCTGGGTCTCAGCAACCCCAAGGCATCTGCGTCTTCGCTCTGATTCTGAATATATTGTGTAGTACCTTATGGAGATAGCCAATGACAGATTTACCCAGTGTCATGAAAGTGGAGCCTCAGAAACGCCCAGATAGTGACGCAGATGGTGGGAGTTCCTGTAAAACAATCACACATTAGAGAAAGGCAATACATCTTACATAAAACATACATTTTACAACAGATTATTATGTTTCATATCATTCTACTGCATTTATGCTTGTTAAAACCATATGAAAGATAACAACTACAATCTTCTTTATAACAAAAGCAGAGGAAGAATGCTAAAATGTGTTTTTTAGACTACAGGTTGGCCCATATCTCAGAGGTTTGGGCAAATATAAGCTCTTTCAGTTGTTTAATCTCATTTACCAATGGTAATGACGATGAGAAACTAGAATGTGTGTTATTAAATAAAAAGAACGATATGGTAATGTCACAGAATTATTACCCTAAACATAACACATGAGAATACAAATCAAATGTATTCAAACAAAGCACATTTTCTTTTACAGGTTCAAAACTGTTGCATGAATAGTTGAATTTACAGAACAGAGAGAGGAGTTGCTGCTTTCCACCATACATAATAATATCTACACTCACCCCAGCCTACGATGGTGTACCAGTAGAAGTAGCGCCTCTCAGGGAAGAAGGTCTCCACCAGCAGAGTGAAGAGATACAGCCCCTCGATGAACAGCCAGAAATAGTTGGACATGACACAGTAATGGAAGAATATCATCACTGCTTTACACGCCACCTGCACGGGAAAAAACACAAGGTGAGGTGCGTTAGTGCAACAATATAATAAATAGGTATATCAAATATTCAATGTGCCAACAGCTATTTCAATCCCTAACTGAAAAGGAAATCCAGATATACAACGACCCAAGTCTCTGCTGCTGCCATCAAAGTGCCGAATGAAAATCCTAATGGCCTTGAACAACGATTACAGGAAATCCTTTATTCCATCTGCTCTAACTATTCTCAATAAGAGAATTCAAATAGGTCCCTTGCAAATGGCCCCTATGTCTTATTTCGATGTATTGTTAAATCCTGCTGAGTATCATGCACTGCTGTTTGATGAACTTACATGGCAGTGGAAGAACAACCTACTCGTCATATTTGGTGATTTATAAGATTTATAAATGTTGTCTATTGTGTGCTGTCTCATATGCAAATGAACAATAAAGTAATCTGAATACGAACCATTTGTTAGACCTTCACCATTTGAGGTACATTTGAATAATTTCCTGACAAGTAGGTGGTTGTTAAAAAACATTTTGTTGCAGATTCAAACGTCAAATCCATGTTTAATGATCAGCCTTTCCTTTCAGAGCTTAAGACAATAAATGTCAGATTGACAAACGTCTTGATTTCTTGTAAATCCCGACGTACACAGAGATCGTTGTCACTATAGGGTGGGGGTTGCTACACACTCAACAATGCAATTACCGTCAAATGGAGCGTCTAGAAACTGTGTGTGGACTGAACATGTTGTCACAGTGGAGACCCACTCTACATGTCAGGTGCCCTGTAATCTAATGACACCATGTTAATGAGGGGGTCCATATTCTGAGTGGGGTCAACCAATTACAGCACTGTGCCAGGATGCTGACCTGTGATCGCCATAGTGACGGTTGAAAAAGAGGGCAAAGTAACCATTGATATGTTAATGAGCGTGGAGTAGAAGATTTCCACTGGCCTTGCTGAAGCCATTAGCGTACCTAATTAGGTTTATTTATCATGCTTAACAACACTGTGCCGTGTGTGGTTACCAGACAAAGGCTAAGAGCTTGTTCTGCATTTGTAATCAGGGAGTGTTAGTCATCTAATAGTGTGTTTGCTTTTTTGTAAAACATTTGCATGTGATTGAAGTTTCTTCAAAAGGTGCGTATCAAAAAGGAAAGACTGAAGGAGAGGTGTTTCAAGCCCTCTGTCTACAAATCTCCCGTATAATATCTCAAACAGAAAAACAGGCCTGATCATATTCTACACGCTTGCTTTCCTTTATAAAATGAGTGGCTGCACTTTGATGAAATCCTTTAATTAGGTTATCTGGAACAGATTACCCAGAAATCTTGAAAACACTTTGCTTAAGCCAAAACAAACTCCAAACATGAGCGGAGATCATTAAGAATTATAAAGCCCTCATTTCGTAATGATCTGCTCCAAATTTAAATTAATGAACTAATCATCAAAATATTGATTTTCATTAATAGCCAAACAAGCCTTCATGTTTGTTTTCCTTCCTGTTGGAGAGTAATTGGCCGGTGCATTTGGCCGTCTTGATGACCACACGGTATAAGAAGTGTTACTGACTGTCTGAACGAAGCAGTGGTCGCTGTCGTCCTGAGCGTACAGCACGCCGTCTTTGATGAAGACGGAGATGGCTCTCAGGATGAAGGACATAAAGAGGTTCATGTGAATGAAGTTCCTGGTGCAGTGGAGCTTCCTGAAGACCAGAGACAGAACATTTATCCAATATGTTCTTGCTTTCACTCTTCATCATCTTAGCAAAGTCATTATTGCATCATCTGGTTTTTTCATATTTAATGTTTATGTTTATTTTGTGTGGCTGCTTTTGCTCAATGTTCACTCTACATCCAGTAGTAATTAAGTCAATCTGCTTGAGCTACACCGTCATAAATCATGTTTAATTGTTCATGTGTAAACAACAATAGCTTAGTAGAGGAATTGCATCGGATATTGGAGCATTATATCCAAAGACTTTCAACAGTCAGCAAACATCTGGATGTATAGACAGAAAGGCTGCAATTATATTTGATCATCGAATCGTTTGTCTTTAGATTTTTTGCCTTCTTATTAATAATTTCTTGGTTTAGAAGTGAGACAAAAATAAATAAATAAATGTAAATATTCTAATGCTATAAGTGAAGGTGTAAAATGTCTTGGTGCAAAACTGAAAGATATTTAATATATTAAGTTTTTAAGCATTTAATCACAATTTCTCTTTGATACATGAGCACTGACAAACATGTAAACCAAAAAGCATTTATTTTGTGAATTGGTTAACTCCTTATGTCATTGTATCGTTTTTCCATTAGAGCTTATTTTAATTGAGTTTTTATATTTATTTTTAAATGGTCAAAGAAACAAAATGCAGCTGACTGTGTGCCGCTCACCTGAATCGGCAGAGAATGACCATGGCTGTGGTCAGAGACACCAGCGAGGTGCTGTATCCGACCGTGTACAGGGCCTTCACCGAGGCATAGTACAGGTCCTGATGTTAGAGA
>NC_136907.1:68465143-68585143 GCF_949606895.1 Notothenia rossii
TAGCAGAATACAGATCAGGGCTTATTTCTACCCATTCATTTATAATTATTTGTATTAATCTTTAATACTGGTCTAAGAGGAAAAACATGTCATGGAGCTCAAGCTGAATATGTCTGTCGATGCGATACATTTGCTTTGTGAGAATCTTATAAATGCTAAAAAGAAAACTAAAGTAATTGATTCAATTGACTCAATGACTTTAGTTTGTATTCTCATTTTCAGGTTCATATTTGTATTTTGTGCTTCTCCTGTGACATGTTTAAATGCTTTAATGTAGGGCTGCTCGATTATGGAAAAAATAATAATCTCGATTATTTGGGTCAATAATTGTAATTGCGATTATTCATTGACTTTGAAAACATCCATTTATTGGAGAAAAATATTTGAACAGTATGTTTTTAACAGTTGATTACCCTGAACTTTAAGTATAATTCAACTGAAAAAACAAAAAAAACAAAAAAAATATTTAAAAAAACAAAAACAAAAAGTAATAATAATAATAAAAAAATAATCGTTTTATTTAGATTACGTTGTTTTCGTAATCGTTGCAAGCCATAATCGTAATCGCGATTAAAATACGATTAATTGAGCAGCCCTACTTTAATGTTCAAAAAGCTCTTTATTTGTCTCATACACCTCTTTTCACCCTCTGTCTGAAACCAGAGCCCAGTCTGCTCTGATTGGTAAACTGGCCGGCTCTGTTGTGGTTGGTCAACTGTTTAGAGATGTCCCGCCCCTTAGTCTATCACGTACAATGTGTTGGAGCGCTATCCAATAGAAGCGCATGTGTTAAGTAGTGATGTCACTATGTGACAGAAGTACACAAAGGTGGGAGAGTAACTCCCTCTGGGGGGAACTTTAGCCTTTGCGGACCATTTAAATGCACAAAAAAAACCGACTGACTTTTTGGGGTTTTCCTTTACGGACTTTTGCTGTATGAGTCAGTAAAAGTCAGTCATTTTCTCAGGGCGATGTATTGCACTCATATGATTTGAATGGAGGAATATTCTTGAAATATAACTCTGCCAGAAAATGCTTTGCCAGTGCTGACAAAACAAGCTGCTAAATGTCAGTAGAGCTGCAACTACTCTCAATTTTGTTGTACGTTTATTTAAATGCAATGTTCTTTATTGTGACAGTTATGTTTCGGTGTCAAAATCCAATATTCATCCTCATTTAGCTTTTGAGAAACTGTTGACTGAAGAAGCTTTAATTTGCATTAAAATCCACTATTCTATTTGCACTTCTTCTAAATTCTAAACGTTCTAAGTGTATCTGTATAAAGATAACTGCACCAGACAGACACAAGTCATTATTTATCAATTTCGCACAGTGTGTAGACTGCTGAGTACCTCAATTACAGAGAAAGTAACAAATAAATCATTAAATATGCTTTTCAAAGTGTTTTTTCTTTTATGAAAAATAAATCGTTTAGAAGGCTAAAAAAAGATCTCCTTTTTCTTTCTCTTATTTATTCCTTCCCTGTTCTCATTTTTCCCTATTTGACTTTTTCTCAAGCCCCAAGTCAGATTTCTGCAAACCAGGCGTTTTTATTTCCTCAGCAACGATTTGCTGTCAGCAGAAACACAGGACGGTTCCTTTTAAAGGGACGAGAGGAAACGCATATAAGTAAAAGTGACGAGGCAGGCATATAGGCTCTGAGAGGCGATAGCTCAATACAAAAATAAGTTTCAGTAATTGCGTTAGAATAAGGAAATAGATTGCTACATGATAACCATAAATGTAGGGGTGAACTGAAAACATTTATAAACGAAATCTGTGATGTCACCTTCCTTAGGCATGAACAACTCTGAGATTTAAAAATAAGAGATATAATTGAAGGAGCAGCACACAGGAAGTTTGCAGGCTGACCTTTGAGATCTATTGATGAACCAACAGCTTCCATCTCTTATTCTAACTTGTTATCTTTCACTTCAAATCTTTCATGCTTCATGTTTATTTCCAGAATCCCCGTGGTTGTCATTGAAGCCGTGAGTCACAGTGCAGTCTGGGAGATGCAGTCTGTTGGGCAACTTTTGAGCAGCGGGAGGCCTGCAGCTCGTTGCTAATGAAAACCACAATCCATGGCCAAGAAAATAATTGCTTCCAGGAATCACACATCCTGTGTTTTTGGGGAAAAGGGACGTGAGATATGTGAAAGCAGCTCAGCGTGACATTACAGGCAGACATTTGGTTTGTGAATCATATATCACCGGATGGTTGCCTGTCCTGTTCAGCAGCGTGTCAATGTGATGTATTTGTAATTCGAACATGATAGAAACCAGCACGCGTGTTTCAATCCTCTGAGCTTTCTAAAAATGTTTGGATAAACAGAAAACCAGATCATTGAGTATAAAAAAACAAAGCCTGTTTTTTTTTTGTTCCTGGAAAGTTACATTTTTAGGAGAAGCATGACTTTCCTCAGCATATCTGTGTTTAATGAGATGTAAGCGTCTTCCCGGCTCATTATGCAAACAGAAGAATGCCAGAACAGACACACACATTGATACCTTCAGACACATCCTCACTTACCTAATTCAAGGTCATCGTTGGTTTCGTGTGTCATGATATTCTCCATGCATTTCTCATGTTCACGCTTGATTAGACAGTGCCCGGACTCTGAGGCCACCTGGAGAGAATAAACAGAAAACACATACAGGGTCACAATAAATATCAACTACACTGAGAGACTGCTAGAATAAGGTCTTAAATGCCCTGAAAAAACAGCCTCTTGCTCTAGCCAGGAAATACATCTAACAGTAAACACAGTCATGTCTACTAAAGTTAAAATGAATACTTTTTATGTGATAAATGTGACTAAATTATGTATGTTTTTATCCAACATTTTAATATTGTACAATTTAAAAAAACCCGACTTATTCTGTGTCCCTTCATCAACTGTTTTTATATCTGTCGGGATGCATGTCTAATACTTGTCGAAGCAGGTATCCTGTTTAGCACCAACATCCTATTTTTCTCTAGTTTTGATGACTCTTGCTAGTGGGTGGTGTAGCTAGCAGTGTTTGAGTTTAAGTTCACAATATCTTTTAAAAAAAACGTTTAACTTGAACTTTCTGGTTCTTTTTTCTATCCAAATTAAACCAAATGGAGGTTGATGGAGTTCTACGTGGAGGTTCCAATTTTTTGCGTTCCAAGAATCTGCTTATTCATGTCCATTTTTGTGCCATGACATGAAACCTCTGAGCAATTAAATCCAATTCCTCCCAAACATACTTCCCAGATCCTCATTCTGCTCCACTTGATAAAACATTCGCATACAGTAACTGAAGTTTAGGAAAGCCATTTTCCCAGAGGTTGTCGAGGAACTGCATGTCTATCAACTATAACTCTCCTTCTAGCACTCTTAAGGCCAATCTCTGTTTTGCACCCTTAGTTTTCATGCACTACCTCTCCTTCACGCTCACAGTGAACTGATAGGTGTAATATGTCCCGGCGCTCTGAGCCGTGGCTGACTCATCACTCTCTCCCTGCGCTCCAATATGAATTCACTCCAGGCCTCGCTGCCTTGATAAGATAGGGCATCAACCGACTGTGAAGATGTCCTAGGATTCACTTCCTTTCTTTCTTTTTTTTTAAAGCGCAGCACATGGGCAGAATTTTAAACGCTGCATGAATTATGCCAAACATCATCAGAGACATCTTTTATCTCGTTTTGTCTTGTATGCGATTTCATTTCCAGACAACCCTTATCAAGCAGTGGAAACTACACGGAGACCATGCTGGCATAACAAAAACAAAAACAATATGAAGGAACTCTCTTTTATGTTGTCAGGAGTGTTTGATATTATTTAATGAAACGGACACTGGCATTGCTTGAAAGAACAATCTCTTTATACCCGCAGCAAGCATCCATGTTGCTAAGCAGCAGGAAGCCAGCTTGGAGCCAATACATATTGTATGCAAGGATTCCTAGAAATGAAATATAATTGCATCCAGATTACTAATATCTGTTTGGCATGAATGCAGCAGTCCAGTTAGATGACATGTGTTATACATCAATATACATCAATATACTGTATGATGTCATATCCTAGATAGCTGGTTATGTGTTATTCAGTTTACAAGCGTTTTTTTATTTTTAGCTGCAATTAAAATGTGTATAGAATTTAGTTATTCAATGTCAATGCACATTTGCAAAGACAGACACACAAACACACCACACCACACCACACCACACCACACCACACACACACACACACACACACACACACACACACACACACACACACACACACACACACACACACACACACACACACACACACACACACACACACACACACACACACACACACACACACACACACACACACACACACACACACACACACACACACACACACACACACACACACACACACACACACACACACACACACACACACACACACACACACACACACCACTGAAGATTGAGCTGCTGCTGACGCCTGCGGTTTTAGGATGGGGTTATGGGCCGGACCATTGATGGCTGCCCCCAGAGCAACTGCTTGGCAACCCACTGAGACTAGGTAAAACAATCATGGACAAAACCCCCCCCCCCTAACGCAGCCAAATGCTATTTTGAACTTTTTGAACAGGACATCACTTTTTAATTAGTGAGCTTTACAGCAGCTGGGAGTCAGATGTTGTTACCCTTAGATCCAGGAAAGCTTTTCCATCCTTTATCATCTTTATGCTAAGCTAGGCTAACCGTCTCCTGGCTGTAGCTTCATATTTAACAGACAAACAAATGAATAGGTTTCTTTTTTTTGTTGTTTTTAATAGTGCAATCTTTAGGAAACCACTAGCTCGAAACTAGCTTTTTGAGAAATTAGGAAGGACAGAGACTTGGTTTTACTGAGAGCTTCTGCAACCCAGTCCAGGTTAACTGAGGACTGCTAAAAAGGGCACCATGACGAATAGCACAAGACAAAAGACCAATCAATATTTTTGTTTCCCCACTAACTCCCCTCCTCTCCCTTGAACAGATGTCTGTCCAGATAAACAGTCCATTTTTAAGCTGCAGATCCGTGTTTCCTTCCCCTAGGCTATTTTTCAATGGCCAGATAACTTAGTAGCTCTCACAGCGCAGATAATAAAACTCAAATTTGACGTTGCAGACCACTGGCCCAGCGTAGAGACCTGTTTGACACACAATAAGTGCATCATAACAGACGTATCTGCCACATCTGCCGCTGAAGGTCAGCTTGACAGTGCACTGTGCTAACAAGTCAAGAGGAGGAACCTGTCACACATTTTAAGTTGGAGAAGATGTTTGTTACTGCAAGATCGCACTGTGAATTCATTTGAACTCTATTTATGATTAGTTAAGATAAAGTCGTCATCATTACATTCAAAGTAGATCAAGGTCACATAATAAATGTATTTTTACATTCACCAACTATAACCTGTAGCTTCTGAAACTGCTGCTGCATTGAGCTGGATATATTTCCTCCCACACATCCTGCACAACATCCTCAGCATTCTTCGTTTTATTTCACCGAGGCCTCTAAGAAAAGTGAGTCACAGCAGATGGATAGGCAGCTCTCTGGTCAGCTGGGCCATCTGTTATTGTTCTGTAAGGCGGCCAGTCGTCTTAGTGCAGAGCTGATCGTGGACCTGTAACGTATGCTGATGTGCTGATGCGGCATATGGTGATTTCCACGCTTCCAGCGCCTGACATAAACACACACCCACCAGAGTGCACAAGTAAAAATAAACCAAATCTGAAGCTAGGAGAGAGTGGGCTGATGATGTAGAGATGTGAACCCACTCACTCCCTTATATATAATATGATTCTACATTCTTGTATGCTCCTAAAACACCCACTTACACACGTACAAGTGTGCAAAGAACATACTGTAGATGCATGCACACAAACTACTCACCAAGGGCAGCAGAAAGATTGCAGTCAGCAGGTAGCCTCTCATCGTCTCCTCTGAAGGGCTTGTATCCACAAAGCTCCTCAATATGTGTGTGTGTCTCAGTGTGTGTGTTTTCACAGGAATGCACTGAAATTGCTCCCCTCAGCGTCACCACTCTTCAGCATCAAGGGCTCTGAAACACACAGAGAGAAAAAGGCTCTGAAAGGGAACAAACAACAACAAGGAAACACAACAGGAAACTGCATCCGTTTTTTATTTGTTATATATAATTATATAATTATAAGAAAAGCACTATACAGACATAAGATTGACATTTTGAAATTCTTTACTATTAAACCTTTTACATGTTTTGGAAACTCGAGTAAAGAAAAGTGTTGTTGCTAACTGCAGCAGCGGAAATGTTTTAGTTTTTTAAGAGTTGAAAAGTGGGGAGTGTTTTCTTTAGACAATATCCTCGATGTTACTTAACGTAGAAACATGGGAATTCAAAATACTACAGTACAATACCATGAGCTACAATACCATGAGCTACAATACCATGAGCTTCTTAATGGCAAAACAGTTGCCATTAAGAACCCAAAGATGCAAGTCAGTTGGATAGCAAATTCAACTAATTTGAATTGTTTTCAGAGGATTCAATGAATGTTATCAGTGGTTTTCGCTACCATTTTAATGAGTCGGACGGGCCAAACTAGTGAAGTGGAAGTGAAAAAGGACTTTGTAAAACTGAATGAAACGTAACATTATGACAAACACAGCAACTTCCAACTTCTTTTAGTGTGATCACTAACAACTAAGCCAGGTTTAGTAAAAAAAAAAAAAAAGGTTTAAATGTAAAATAACGACGTTTGTCAAATGAAACTTGATGTCTACCCCAAGCTTCTATAAGTGGGTCTTTTTGGACCCGGTGAGGTGGTTTTCTTGAAGTATCTTTATAATTATATTTTTTTATCATTTCATATTCCAGCTGTTCCTCAAAAAACATGTTTTGGATATCATGCCATTCAAATTTTAAATTTAAATTTTAAGAAATTGTAGTTTTTGTATTGCTACCCCAAGCTTCCATAAGTGGGTCAAAAATGACCCGCATGCATTTTCTATGGCATCCTACGGGAACCTTTGATTCTTATCACCTGTGTCTGTCAGGAATACATTCAATGTGGAACACACAGACTAGATCACAAGTGACACCTCTCAGGAAGATTATTTTACACAGCAGGATCTGATACCTGTCAGTATAATAATAATAATAATAATAATAATAATAATAATAATAATATTAATAATAATACATTATATTTTAGGGCTTTTCAAGGACTCAAAATCGCTTTACAATATAAGGGAAGGTTAGGGTGTGGGGTATAGGACTATCAAACTTGATCAACCGGCATGGATTGATGGGGGGGGGTCGGGGGGGGGGGGGGGGGCTATGAGTAGACAAGAGGAGAAGAGATGAGTTTTGAAAAGGGACTGGAATACTGGGGTCTCAGAATAGCGGAGATCTTTGGGACAATATGTTCAAAACGTTTTTTTCCAAAATGTAAAAAAAATTATACAATTACAAATTGTGAAAAATTAAATATAAAATATTTCTAGTGTGAACCAAAATATAATACTAAATATTATACAAGTGATTTTTCTTAACCAAAATGACAAAAATGGCATAAAAACACATATTATTCTAATACGGGTCTTTTTAGACCCACTTATGGAAGAGTGTAGGGTCAGTCACTCGTGCATCTAAGGGTTAAGCTCAAAGACAAAACAATTCTGTTGGTTCTACATAGGACACATACATCTGTCCCCTGGATGTTTTGTGTCTTATACTGTATAGTACACGGCCCCAGACCTCCACCCACTATAGAGTATCCCAATCTTGATACTACGTCACCTCACTTCTGCTTCTGTTCCTGTTATAATCACTATTATATGTCAGTTTGGTCATCTTGTATTCCTTCTTTTGGTAATCAACTGTGTGAATAGATGATCAAATCAATTAGTAGCTGTAGCACGGTCCTTTTGAACAACATATAAAAGGCTGATAGTCACTGATAACACCCATTAAAATGGCTGATAACAAAGAGATTCAGAGCTCTTTTGTAGGTGCAGTGGAGAAAATGCACCGTAGTTGCTGCATTTATCCAAAATTGAACACAAATTGAACACTGAATTACTTTAAACTGCAGGTTGTTAAACCACCTTTCTTTAGCCCCCATCAGACCACATCAATGCATGTTAAACTCTGTGACTGCATGTCTCTTGTAGAAATGCACCTTAGGAGTTTTAGCTCACTGCTCACAAGGCTTTTTCAACTTTTTTTCAGAGAAACATAGACACTAGTATATGTACATATCCTTTCTGACATTTTTTATAGTTTGAGATTTCAACAGGAGATGTGTATGTCAACAGGAAAAACCAAGACTTACTTTGCCCAAAAGTTTAAAGTCTGTATAACAACATAATAATTGACTCATAGGAAACCTTTGCAACGTTCCACAATCTTCTCTCTTCAACCCGAACAACTGGTGGAATAGTCACGATTCAACTATAATGAAAATGAGCTTTATTTTCGGGCCAAATATTTTCACAACATTGTCTTCAACTCACACACATAAATATACACTTCGCTTCAGCGGGTATGCGTCACGTCATATCTCGTCCCAACCCCTTCTATCAAATCACAGAGGAAGCATTTTTTGTTGTTTGACTGACGTTATAAAAGATCTGTCATCACCTGCACTCTAAATAACTGTAAAAGAGAATATCGAGACAAATCATATATTTTATGAAGGACAAGTTGATTACCAAAGTAGAAATGTGTAGAAATTTGGAAGGAACACAGATTTATTTTAAGATGACGTGTATGCCTGGGTCTGACTTTAAAACATTCCCTCTTCACCCCCCCCCTCTCATGTCTTACTCATCCACACAGCTTCCTGAACAAAATGAATCACTGCAAACACAAAACACACTGGCCAGCACCAGCAGACACACACACACACACACACACACACACACACACACACACACACACACACACACACACACACACACACACACACACACACACACACACACACACACACACACACACACACACACACACACACACACACACACACACACACACACACACTATAAGCTAATTCATGCACACACACAGACACATTCCTCTCTGTGTCCCTTCCCTAGTAGCGAATCCAATTACCTCTAAAGCATCTCTCGGATGCTTTATCAAATAGGACATACCGTGCTCGGAGGAAAAGCCCGGAGATATAGAGAAGGGATAACGTGTCAAGTAGGGCTGAAACCAGACTGACGTTTAAACAGAAAAAAAACACAATCAAACTTAAGAAAGTCAGATGGAAAAAATGACTTGTCAGTAAAGGCATAACAACCTGAAATGTCACAGCAGCCATGTTGCTAGAGGCTGCAAATTCAATTTAAAAACAGTCCTTGGTATTTACTGTAGGACAAATCCATATCGCTTTGGTATAGAGGAAGCACTGGTGCAAGAAGCAAAAGAGGAGAATCTAAACTATCCTGAGGGCAAAAAAGCAAGAGAGTCTTTGATTTTCACATCATGGGATACATGTGTAAAAAACTGTGAAGCTTTATGGGAAAATAAGGAAAATATCAAATGTTGTTCAGTCCCAGTATTTAAGAAAACAGAGTACATTTATAGAATGCACTAACTGAATTGGTAATTATATCCAGTAGTTGCCTATTAAATACAAGACACATAATCAATAAGCCAATCATAAATAATGGCTGATATACTGTATCAACCCTTTTGTTAGATTGGGAACCACATTTATTAGCACAGGGATTTGTGTGTGTGTGCACATGCATACTCTGTGCGTGTCTGTCTACCGATGCAGCTTCAGAGACAAACAAGAGAGAAAAGCTCTCCTTAATGATTAATCTCTATTTTAAATGGATTTTTTGAGAGATCTGTCACAACACATCAGCTTCCTCCTCATGTTAGCTGAATTCCTCTGAACACCATGGTGCATTCATAATTCATTTTTGGTTTAAAACGATCCCAGTAAAACACTTTCATTTAACCTAAAAGCAAGTCTGGTTAGTGACTGCAAAAAGGTATTGCATGTGTGCCAGTGTGCACTCGTTCAAAATCATTTTTTGGGCAGCTTCATATTTTTTGCTACTGTTCATGAGCATTAATAATACAGCGCATAATATGTGATGCATAACAGGACCAACAGTTACACTTTATATTGCTAGAGTCCTATTTAAA
Source organism: Notothenia rossii (assembly GCF_949606895.1). Taxonomy (NCBI): domain Eukaryota; kingdom Metazoa; phylum Chordata; class Actinopteri; order Perciformes; family Nototheniidae; genus Notothenia; species Notothenia rossii. The sequence goes on from NC_136907.1 coordinate 68,475,290, forward strand.
TCACAGCTTGCAAAATGTCAAAAGATTTGTGAAAGGAAACATGCAACAGTGTTTAATTGGCTACATTTAATCAGTGAAACCCCTGGAGCTCCGGAATAAAGAGGCTAATTTTGCTATTGCTATTTTCCCTTTATTCCCGCATTCGTAAACGTTTAATTCATCAATGCATGTGGGTGACCTTCGCGTTGCACGTGGACAACATCAGCAAGAAAAGCGTCTATCCTTCATACTGAACATTCTCACTCAAACCACACAGATTGCTCAGCGGCGTTTAAAGAATAAATGTATATATATATATGTTTAACATTATAGCCTCGGCTTGAGTGAAAGGCTGTCAGATTGAAGACGAGAGTAAAAGCGCGAAGCAGTCGGCTGGAGGAAAACAAGTGAAAGGAACTTACCGATGCGTAATTTTCACAGGCGCAAATATCTACACATGAAGCAATCGGTATTCACACATCCTCGCCGTGTTCGGCTCGTAATTGTTTCGGGGAATATCTTGATTTACTCCTGAACCGGTTATCAGCTGGTCCAGAAAACGACAGGTGCCGTTGTTGTTGCTGCTGCTGCTGTTGTTGCTGCTGCAGGACGCACCGTGCAGGCTGCTGCGGCACCACGATGTGAGGAGGAGGAGGAGGAGGAGGAGGAAGAGGAGGAGGAGGAGGAGGAGGAGGAGGAGGAGGAGGAGGAGGAGGAGGAGGAAGTTAGTTCCTTTGGGATTCGCACCTCGTCAGACAGAACCAAGTCAGACAGCAGTTTAGTCTACAAATACAACTGGCATTGGAGAGACATTTTAAAAAACAAGTTGCAACACTGGAAGAAGAAAAACAAATCATCGTGTTTTTTTCACATGCGTGGGACTTTGTTCCAGAAATCAAACTATTCATAAGACTCTAATTTGCGCCTGCGCCTCTTATAGGCACACAGTCTGGTTCCCTGCTGGGTGCAATTTGTGAGGAACTTATTCTGCTGCCCCATGATGTGTGTGACTCACTTTCAGTACCATACAGTTTACCATCTAATTCCCTGCAGGTGTTTTTCAGCAATCCGATGCAGGTTAGTAAGACTGAAGGCTACTGTGGCGTTTAAATCCAAAATGCATTGAAATTCCCATGAAGGTGATTTATTGTAGCCTCTGGCATTCTTTTTTACTTTCAGCACCACGGACAGTTTCCCAAAGATAAATAGCCGTTGAATGGGTTCATAGTCCACAACATCTAATCAGCATAACTGCAAATGAAAACAATCCTAATAGCTGCTTAGAGTAAATCTCAACATAATTGATCCATGTTGTTGTCCTTGCACCAGAGTGTCAGTAAAAATGGACTGAGTCAACGTCAAAGAGTCGCAATAAAACACAATGACGCACAAACAGAGGGAAAAAGACCATAACGATGCTAAACAGCAATTTCCACACAATTTCAACTGCTATACACAATCATCACAACAAGAAGCAAAAGCCCCACAGACTGAATCAAAACAACCTCAAACCCAGAAAAAGAAACCATGGAGATAAATAACCACAAAGACACAATACAACCTCCAAAGAGGTTCAAAAAACAAAAAGAGATGCACACTTATTACAAACTGACCTAAAATGAACTCAACAGTGTTTGTAGTTGTCCTTTTTAGACACAGGATCTATGATGTGTTTGGTGCCTTATACATATGGCTGTATTTGATTTGGAAGGAAAAAGCATCTAGTTATTGATATTCATCACATAACAATATAAGAGTTGTTTATTTGCTATTGCTTTATTTTATTGAATACATATTGTAATGTTTGGTTGTACAAAGATTATTAACCAGGGCTTTTACTGTTGGTCTTGAAAAGTGTTTTATTCAATTTGAGATGTACCCGCCTTCTTTACAACTGTGCTCCCCCATTGGCCCTGGGTGGATAGAGCATTTCCAGTAGCGGCTATATGCAGGACAGTGTTTTGAGTGCAGGAGTGATTGATCACCTAGCAGGGTCTTTGATGGGTTGGCTATAAATCAATGAGACATAAAAAGTATTAAACCCTGCCATGATGTGGATATTCTCAGAGAACAACACAGCAAACAGGAAAGGCCACAACAACTGGCTTGGAAACACTCACCCTATCAAAATGTGCAGGAAAAAAAACAATTCATGAAATCGGCTGATTGGATGAAGGGTGGTGACGCATGTCTGCTGCTGTTCCCGGAACATTTTAACACTGTTACTGGCCTCAAGGACATCCATGAAAATGTTCCCATTGAGAGAAATTCAAAGATTATCTGCTATTGCAGCCTGCAATCTGTGGGCTATTTCTGTAGCATAATAGCAGGTAAGACAATGATTTGATGCTGGTTTCCATGGAAAACACTCAGCTGCGTCTTTAAGTGCTTCAAATTTGCAATTTTGTCTGAACTAGACAAGCGAGGTAAAACCATCTTTCACTGCTGTGATAATGACAACTGTGTGTTAGCAGAAAAGAAGCAGAGAGAGACAAACACAAATATTTAAAAGACCTCAATGTTTTTTTCTTGGATTTAGATTTTTTCTGCAACATCTCCACAGACTGCCTTCCTTTTGGTTGCATCATAAAACAATCGATTCATGGTTTCAGGCATTCACTCAAGGGCAGAGTGACTGTGGATCTTAATTGAAATGTCTGCCATTCTCAAGGTTCAAATCAACCGCCTTCTGATTAATAAATGGACTCTTGACCTCGATAGCAGAATATGGTTACATTCGAAATATCTGGCTTGTTGGGTAGATGAGGGTTGTTTGAATTATATATTTGTGAATTACTTCATTTATACATTTTACTGGATAAACATGTTTTTTGTTTGATTCACACTGAAACCCTTGCAGTTTAACAGATTTGAACTTCATTGGAAGGATCATTTTCACAAAGACAAGCCTTTAGTTAAGTTTCTACTATAATTTATTTTTACCACAACGTCGGTAACGCAAATTTAAGCCGGGACATTTTGTCTCCAGAAATTCATTCGTTAAAATCATGCATTCTTGCTAACATTATATTAAATCAAAGAAAAGCTCAACAATTTGAAAGAAATTAGCCATTAAATGCCTAATAGGGAAATGAAATTAGTCCAGGAAAAGAAATCTTCTCCAACCAAAACTTCATGTTCCTGACATTTTAAGAAAATTCAAGTAAAACAATGTTGCCTGAATCTGAAATGTGAAATGAAGAACAAAAGACACGATACAAAACGTAAAACTTTCACAACTGTAAAATGTGAAATTGAATTCATGATTTTCACAGTCCTGTGTTTTCATATTCATTATTACTAATTCAGTTAATCCAATTCATAAGGAGACGCTCAGTTGCTTTATTTTCTTCAATAAATAAGACGATGTAGGCAATCAGTAAACGTCTCAGATTACATTTCTTGTAGAAAAGTCTCCAAATACTATATCGAGCTTTTAAAGTTTCAGATATGGTCAAATAGAAAAGGTAAACATACGTCGAAACAACTAACACACCAGCACGATGGTTTTCCATCCCTTGACATTTCAGCTCCCAGTGAAATGATGCGCTACTTGTTGAACTTAGCATTAGATAGAACTTGTGTTTATGTTCTGCGCCGTTATGCAATAGCTACGAGAAGAAGCTAGTAAACAGATGAGAATACTTTGATTCTTGTTTGTTGTTTATTGATCTAACTCAGTCTCTCGAAGGGGTTTATGCTCCATTGCACCGCCACTCAATGAAGCTCGCCACAGGACACTTCTCCCTCTCTCCCTTCGTCTCTCTTTCGCCATCAGGCACCAATCACGCTGAGGGATTGCCATGGAGACTCATCGTCAACAGATTGTGGGAGGGAAGCATCAAGTGGTGGAGTGCTAAGCCCACCTACCCACCTCATCTCAAAGAGGACGCTGTCGGGAAGCAGCCAAGACCTCATCCTCACCTCCATCCTCTCTTCATTCTCCTCCCACATGCCTGTCTCCCACTGAGTGTCCCTCTGAGGGGATTCATCAATCAGATGTGCACATGAGAACAAGATGAACTACTTCAGCAGAAGAGTTGCCTTACATGGGACGATTCAAAACGGAAACAATCACTGACCTTTTGGTTTCATTTTCTGACCTTTTGTGTATGTATGATGATGATTGGGAGAGTCTCCTGATTGGATGACTGGGAACACAGGTGTATGATGATGATTGGGAGAGTCTCCTGATTGGATGACTGGGAACACAGGTGCATGATGATGATTGGGAGAGTCTCCTGATTGGATGACTGGGAACACAGGTGCATGATGATGATTGGGAGAGTCTCCTGATTGGATGACTGGGAACACAGGTGCATGATGATGATTGGGAGAGTCTCCTGATTGGATGACTGGGAACACAGGTGCATGATGATGATTGGGAGAGTCTCTTGATTGGATGACTGGGAACACAGGTGCATGATGATGATTGGGAGAGTCTCCTGATTGGATGACTGGGAACACAGGTGCATGATGATGATTGGGAGAGTCTCTTGATTGGATGACTGGGAACACAGGTGCATGATGATGATTGGGAGAGTCTCTTGATTGGAATACTGGGAACACAGGTGCATGATGATGATTGGGAGAGTCTCCTGATTGGATGACTGGGAACACAGGTGCACAATGATGATTGGGAGAGTCTCTTGATTGGATGACTGGGAACACAGGTGCACGATGATGATTGGGAGAGTCTCTTGATTGGATGACTGGGAACACAGGTGCATGATGATGATTGGGAGAGTCTCCTGATTGGATGACTGGGAACACAGGTGCATGATGATGATTGGGAGAGTCTCTTGATTGGATGACTGGGAACACAGGTGCATGATGATGATTGGGAGAGTCTCTGGATTGGATGACTGGGAACACAGGTGCATGATGATGATTGGGAGAGTCTCTTGATTGGATGACTGGGAACACAGGTGCATGATGATGATTGGGAGAGTCTCCTGATTGGATGACTGGGAACACAGGTGCACGATGATGATTGGGAGAGTCTCTTGATTGGATGACTGGGAACACAGGTGCACGATGATGATTGGGAGAGTCTCTTGATTGGATGACTGGGAACACAGGTGCATGATGATGATTGGGAGAGTCTCTTGATTGGATGACTGGGAACACAGGTGCATGATGATGATTGGGAGAGTCTCTTGATTGGATGACTGGGAACACAGGTGCATGATGATGATGATGATGATGATGATGAAGGTGATGATAATGATGAAGATAAAGAGTGTCAGTCTGAAGATTTCATCTCCAAACTCATGAACTTTGCTGGAGATTGCTAGAGATCTAGAGCAACAGAAAAGAGATCAAAACAGACAACATGGACGAGAACATTTTGTTCATAATTTGTGAATAGGTTTAAAACAAAGTTTATTAAAGAAAAAGGTTTTACCTGTTCCAAATCCTTAATAAAGAATGTATATGTTTGCATTTTCTCTAGTTTAAAGTCAGATAAAGACCTGCAAAGGTTAACACTGGTTGGTTAGAAAATATACTTTTTATTTAAAGTGGACCTATCATGCTATATTTGAAAAAATATATTGTAGGGCCATACCTATACAAAAATGCTTTTTTTTCAAAATACCAAACAGATCACCCATTGTAGCCATGCCTCATACTGCTCAAACCCCTCTTTTGAAGCCCTGTTAGAGAAACGCGGATCTTGGGTCCTTAGCTTGAAAAAAAGAAAAGAAGAGGAGGCGGAGCTAATGCCTGATCAGAATTCTACCGGAGATAAAGTTACATTCTGCTGTGATAAAACGCTATCCTGTTCTAAACCACATCAAGGATTATTTCTGAAACAGTATGGAGCTCAAATGCTTTTTCTCTTGCGGGTTTATCACAAGGTGAGTTCTTTTTTTATTTCCTGCTTTTTAAACAAAGTGCTCTACACAGTACAGGTTAGCTCTGAGTGTTAGGGAGGCTTGCTAATGTAAAAAAAGATGAGATTACGTCCAAAGCACGTCAAGTCATTGTTTCTGATAGCAACTTTCTGTGGGTCCGCCGACGTCACAGCGGATGGACACATCAGATCGGATGGAAATCTGTATCCGCTCGTTGTACAGCCGTTTTTTAAAAAGATTTGGGTACGGCGGAAGAGAGAGAGGGTTTTATTTTCTGACGCTGCGTGAGTTCCCCGACGCACCGGGGACACATATTTATGTAACAAATACATCACAAAGTGCATTTTGCATGATAGGTCCCCTTTAAAGTTACCTTTTTGGCTATTTCAGCGCTATGGAAAAAGGTTTTTACAACGAGGTAGGTAACCATTTGTGTACATTGTGCACTGATGAAGGCAGTGAAGAAGAAGGCCTTAAGGGCTGCTTTCAAGAAAGCCTGAATGCCACAAGATTTAAAAATGTTTTACAAGTCTATGAGGAATTGATTCAGTCTTTAGTGAGTGACACTGAATGTAAGCATAGGCTTTGTTTGTTTATAAGAAAAACCCCACAGGGCATCTTCCAGTTACACATGGCTCCTGCTGCTGTGTGTGAAGTTTCTCTTTTAAGAAAAGGTCATGTTTTCACGAAAAAATGTATTGTCATATTGACATTAGCTTCCACTGTTTACAGAGGCTTTGTGGCGGAGATAGTTCAATTGTTTTCCTCTGGTTCCCACACTGTGATGATAAACAGTTGGCCCAATACAGAGAACTGATTTCTGAGTGAGGATTCACATATTTACATGACGAGGTAGAAATCTGTCCATCAATGTTGCCCTCAGTGCAAGACACCATTGCTTTTATTTGGTATCAACTCATTTTCAAAATCTTCTGAATTCAGCACTAAAGCTGTTAAGGTTCTGTTTTTAGCATTTTAACATTAACAGTTCACTACCACTATTAATTAGGATAAATTAACATAATTACCCCCAACAAAGAGATCAACGCCAAGAAGATTGGCAGCGTCAACCGGCCTTTTCACTACATTTTGAGGTGCTACCCCGGTTAAGATTTCACAGGAGGTCTGCTGGATTGCTTCATGGCACAAATAATGAAGGACGAAGATGAGGAGGGCCGCTGAGCTTCCAGCACAGAAGGAGCTAATGTTTTCTCGCAATGGCAGATGGTGAGATGAGCAAAAAAGGCTGAAGGAAAAATCTCAGTTCTCAGTTACGAGCACTCGGACTCTTTCTTGCTCTTAAAAGTAAATGCATGTGGAGAAATGCCAGTCATTTTGAGAAAAGCAGCATGGTTTGTGGGAAATGTGGCTTTATTTTATGAAGCAAGAGCACCAACCAACTAAATATCACTACCATGTGAGAGGAGTTCATCCGAAAATGACCTAAACAATGCATTGTGCAACAACTTCTTCCAAATAAACTGCTCACTGTTCATAGATACCAGATTTTTCCAGGACAACAATAAACTGAAGTGATATATTGAGGTTGATAGGAAACATACATAGATGTTTATTGAGTCATTTCTCTGGAGTCGTGAGCATGGGCAAAGGGCCTGAACCTCCATTTTGTTCCTGACAAGTCTGCTCTAAAGCTTCTGATTGCCTGCAATGTGCGGCTGGCAGTGTGGATTGACTTCTCTGAGCATGCTGGTATAATTGCAGGTTTTCAGAGAATAGAGAAAAGCAGCCCAACAAAATGTTCTGTAATGGATGACACATGTCGTCAAAAGGTCCTTTCACTAGTGTGGGAGAGGAGAATGACAAATCACGCTTCAGAAGACTCAGTCGGGGAGATTTCAGTGCATGTGAGTGTGTTTGTTATTTACTATGTGCAGACATTTCCACTGAGGCCAGTCTAAGCAGCAGTGTTGCATAAAGATGGATAAGAAAATAAGAATAAGAGAACAAATGTTAACTTGTCAGTCATAATCTGTTTAACATACAAGGATGCACCAATAGTCACTTACTCTAATGAAACACACTGCTTGTTCTCTCTCTTTAATACAACAGTGTGTGTAGATGAAGCTTTGTGTTGTATCTGTAGTTCATGAGCATGTCCATGTCAGTCCAACTACATAAACACTGCTCTTTTTAGATGATATTTCACTACCGCTGTGGCTCGTAACCTTTTAAAACAAAGCAATGTCTTCCTGTCAGCCTCCCTTTGGTTACATGTGTCTACCAGTTGAGGCAAGTTATCCTGTTTTATTAGAATAGTTTGAAAAGGCGTGAAAGGTTTGACATTTTTGCGTATTTATCAAGAAAAGGGAGGAAAGTCAAAAAAAGGAAATCATTTAGTGTAGCAAAGATGTTTTTTTGCCATACCGTTAATAATCTTTTGATTGTTCGGATAAGAGACCCCTTGTGAGGGATTTGGGCTGTTAAAGCAAATGAAATGAAAGTCTTTCACACGCCTCTGTAACTTTTGTTTTGTAAACACTCATAGTCAGTTTTTGACATTTTTGCCATCTTTGTTAGAAAAGCTTTACGAAATCTATTGTGTGCAACCTCAAGTTGATTGAAAACATGGACCTGTGGCTTTTACAAGCCAACAAACATAAACTTCTACATGAGGGACTACTTGCCTCTCAGGGTTTGCTTCTCTACCCTTGTTGTTATTGTAAACATTAAGCTGACCATCAAAGAGATGAGCGCAGTCACGGTTGATTGCAACTCTGATATTCCACGAAATACTGACGTGGGAACACTCAAGTTCAGCAAATAAGACACATGTGTTTGTTTTATACCATTGGTTTCTCAGTAATGGTGTATATGCACGTTTAGAATGGTACATATTTTCTGTAAACAAGGAGGGATAAACACAGTAGCAGGACATTGATATGTAAATGACTCACACAGCGGGTCAGAGTGATATTTAGCGGACAGGAAAACTAGAAATTACACCCTATCATTTTATATTCAGGCTAGCTCTGTTTATTCTAAAAACTGTGGCTTTCATGTCTTTGTTTTTCACCACTATGACATTATTTCTAAGTCATTGCCTTGCTAATGATGGCAGGCAACTCTTTTAAATTGCCTTTCACAGGTTGTGTCTAAACGTAATGGTTTGTTTGGAACATTGTGCATCTCCTGCACACGTAATAGTTCAGGAAAATACAATTATAGATAGTTCCCACCCCCAGTCAGTAAAGTAATCTTGCTAAATGCTCATTTGTGCACATTCTTGACGCCATTTGCCATGAGTAAATCTGACATATTTATCTTCGGCAATGTGTGTTTGGCATAAAGGTTGCTTTCTTAGTTTCTTTAATATTTCTGTCCTCACTACTGATGGTCATTCTAAGCATTTACTAACAACCTCCTCAGACTTCAGTCAAACAGGTCTATGTATGAACAAAGTAGCTCAGTTGATTATTGGTTGCCATGAGCGACATAGTAATCACTGTCATTCTGCTTTAGAAAACTAATAATAAGGCGAGGGCAAGCCAGCTGCACAACCTCTGGGCTTTGTTCAAGCAGCTGGAGCTTTCAATACGCTACAATGACCATTTGGCCTTTTTCTGATGACTGAGGTCTCATGAATCTCTCCAGGCTACTTCACAGGGTTAATGCTGAATGCTACTTGTTGGCGACCCCCTGATTGTATTTGTTTTTCTAATGCCACAATGAGTTAAAAGGCTGTAGTATATTAACCTTTATTAGCTGTTGAATGAGCCTCCATGGTATCCAGAAAGTCTTGCACCACTCAGGATTAATGGAAACAACTTTGAAGATCCCTAACATTTTTATCTAACAACATCATCTGCACAGTATTCTGATTTATGACCAAATACCAGCAATAAGGTGTTACTACCATCACCCTTACATACACTTAGTGTTTAGTGTTTAATGCTTATTAGCAAATGTTACCATGCTAACACTCTGAAATAAAATTGTGACAATGATCTGCTAAACAAAAACATGCTAGCATTGTCACTGTGAGCATGTTAGCATGCTGATTTGAGCATTTATCTCAAAATAACTGGCGTATCATTTGGTAGCATAGCATTGCGGTTTGCAACTGAATATATGTCTTTGCTTACATCCGCTAAGACTAGGTGGTAACTAGACAATGATTGCAAAACTCTGACGTGGTATCTTTCACGTTTTGCTTCATTTACAGGCCAAACATTACACTGACTTAGGAACAACTACATTTAGAAGTGAGCTGGTTTTCCCCTAGTTATGGAAATATGTTCAGTGGTCTTCAAGTGACATCAAATCATGAATGGCTCTCTCTGGACACAGAGTAGAAACATTGCAGTTAGACAAGGCGGACTCTGTGGAAGAGGTCTTGTAGATATACAGTAAGTAAAACAAAACAATTCTTAGTTTAAAATAATCATACACTAACTAAAACATAATATAGTATTATATTCAATTTCTGCTTATAGATCCTGTACACACTGGCCATTTAACAGAGCTGCTGCAAAACACGAGATCTGTTTTTTTCTTTTCTTCACCTTTAATTACCTCTCTTCTCAGCTTCTTATAAGAACTAGTTATTATTCATTAGTGTCTTTTGGGTCTTTAATTGGTGCACTCACTGTTCACAGACCACCTAATTGTGACTTCATTATTAATTGTCTGAGCTTTTGTCTCGTTACATTTATCCGTGATTTTAAAATGAGTTTCATTGATTTAATCATATCATCTGGGAATTCAAAGACCTATTGGATTCTTTTAACATGAGACCCTTAATCAGTGTTCATAATAGAGACCATCTTGTGAACACCAGCCGCGATGCCCAATCAGGGCAGGGGTTCAAAGTGGGGAGATCAACGCCCCTTTCCCCATTTCATATCATCTTTCTTTTGTCACCCTTGTTCGGACCACAACCATGTTCAAACTCAGCTTTCAATATCATTTGAAACTACACATCTGGAAAGTTTTGTGATGACTTAAGTCTTAAGGTAATGGGCTTAATAATATATATACATTTTTGTTGCACAATGGACCCTTGCGCCCATCTTCAAATTCAATTTGATCTTAAATTCACATCTGTAACGTTTTATAATGGCGCCTGATTTGCACAGTTTGTCGGGACACAATTTGCCCAAGGCTGGAAATATAAATAAATCATTTGATTGGATCACACGAGCTGTAAAGTCACATTGAGCATGTCATTCCTTGAAAATGCAGTCTAATTAAAACAGCATTCCAAAGTCAAATTAAATAACCTCTGGAATAAGTAAAAAACGAATGGGAAATTGAATCAGAGAGACAAAAATACACTTAATGTCAAGATCATGATATATGTGAGAATAATCTGACACAGTGACCATTTTATCAAATGAAACTCTGATGAAGTCACTAATGCTTCATTGATTAACAGTCGTTTTCTCAGTAACACAGTACATTGAGAATGTGATTGAATATCATATAAACTAGGTTTTGCATTCACATCGTCATGTCTGTCTCAGATAGAAATCCATGTAAACATCTTTGTGAAGCAGTTTTAAATAGCTCTCATTCATTTGGTCACATACAGATGGATGTGGCTCAAACAGCATCACAGATATCAAGGAACAAAACGTCCCTGTTGTCATGGAGACCGTACTGTTATGGAGTATTTGTTGGTTTTGTGCAGAATTGAGATGCTAGTGTTTTCCTTTTCGAAAAGGTCTGACAGGAAAAGTGGAATGTATAAATACTCTATAAGCACAAACAGAAATCAAAGCAGGTGGTCTGTGTTGCACTGACGGCTTCAGAGGACATCAAGTTTTAGGAAGATACATTTCATCAACACGTTGGAAACTGCAACATTCCACCTCCTTCTAAAGTGCAGGGAAAGACACAAAAAGGAGCACGTTTGAACTTGACAAATGATTTGCAAATTGAATCTAATCACTGATTTTAGATCTCTACTGCCTGCAGTTTTTAGAGGTAATATAGAAGTCGTATTTCCTCACATGCAGGAGGAAAAGACTCCAGCTTGAGAGATATTGTATATGATAGTATCAAAGGACTAATAAGGTGAAAGGAAAAATAAATTAGTATGTGGTTGCGCAGAATCTAACAGCCTATTTCTGCAATTCGTTTTCTGTGGAGATCACAGAAGGGAATAATGAGGTCGAGCCCTGCGTACTGTGGCAAACAGACGAGAAACAAAGGATCAAAAGATCTTTTAGAGATATTTAGAGATCTTCCATCATCCCTTTGCCAAAAACAGAAGGGTTACCAAGTGGATTTACTTCAAAAAGTGCTCTCCACATTTGTGGTTATAAATGATGAGGCTACTGACGCACACATGATGAAATCTAAAAATGGTCTGACTTTGTTGAGACTGCTTCTCCCCAGAGTGCCTAAAAAACAGGCGTGGAGAAAGAGCTGCAAGATAACTTACTCTACAAATAGTTTGACGAACAGTCGATCACAGTACACCTAAACCTAAAAGGGTTCATATTTAGGGGGATTGTGACAAACCTAACCTACTGTATGTTAAGAGGATCCTAAAGGCTTACTTGTTAATAATCCTACCTTATTGTGTTAAAAGGGGGACTCAAGAAAGTCAAAAGTGTACTTCCATACCGTGAGTCCGTTGGGGACTCAGAAGAAACCGATCAAAACAATAACGTATAGAACAAAGAATAAGCAGCAAAGGCAGAGATATCTTGACTGTCTCTCCGCATATCGGTCAAGCTCCAAAGACCTTACTCCTAATTTTTTACATTTTGCAACTCAATCAATCAATCAAACAATCAATCAATCAATCAATCAATCAATCAATCAATCAATCAATCAATGTTTATTTATATAGCCCAATATCACAAATGTTACATTTGTCTCAGTGGTCTCCACAGTTTGTACAGAATATCAGTATGACAACACGACACCCTCTGTCCTCAGACCCTCACATCGTACAAGGAAAAACTTCCAGAGAAAACCCCACAATCGTTTTTCTTCGTTCACTTTCAGCGATTCTGCATAGCTTGCTATACCATTTAAAAAAATAAAGATTGAAGACAGAAGTTTCGTTTTTGGACTAAAAGTTCATGATAGAAATCAGAAATCTCCCACTCAGCAACGAATCCCATTCAATTGACCCTCCCAGCACCATTACAGTCCAAATTGTGGGAAAGATAACAAAATAAGATATTTATTGTTCTCTGTATCATGTCTAACTTTAGTGGTTCATAAGATTTGGTGTTACATTTGATCTAAGACTGATGAGATCAAACTGTTTCTATGGATCCCAGCTTTTGAGCAACAATAAGGGCCAACATGTGTCTTAAATGAGCATAACATAATATTACGTTGGTGGGACCAGTAGTTTGTGAAAGATAAACTGGGGACAGACAGATCAACAGGAAGTCCAACTGTTATCATTTTTCGCTTACCAAGAATTTTGCAATAGCAACGCGCCCAGGACGTCTGTTTTATACTGTAGCTAGCTTGGTTCTATTTGATTGCAGGATTAGCCCATTACGCTACAGATAATGCAACTAGAGATTTCAGGGAGTAAATAAAAGAGACCTAATATTTATACATATCTGACAAAATGACAGACTTAACAATGTCAGGTAAACTGTATTAAATGTTCTTGTTGACAGTACATGCACGCTGATAAAGTGAATAAAACAGATTGAGGGAAATTGTTATCAACCAAACTTGGTTATAATATATCAACTAGATTAAGGTAAATATTAAAGCAAGCATAAATATGTTGACTGAAAAGAATAACAGCAATACAATAAAAATGTTCTTGCATGTACCTAAATACATACTGGTCTGATTTGGATTATTCTGCACATTTACAGTAAGTACAGTTGTGAAATCAAAGTGAAACCAACATTACTTTTGGATTCACGTGTTTTTAATGTAAACAACATTACAAAACAACAAAATCCCTCCTGTGTGTCTCTTCTATTTTTTAAAATCATTTTATATACTAACAGGAACGAGCATCCTTTTCTGTATTTAGGTAAGTATTACTAATCTGACCTACAATTTCTAAATAAATCACACATATGCACCTATTTATTTATTTGCAAACAAATTCCCACACACATCCAAACATGAACTCTCTGATGGTCATACAGGCACATACTGCAACAATCAAGAATCAAGAATGTAAAATCTACACATTTAATGTCAACATGCACGTAAAGAAGCTTTTACGCCTGCAGACATCTGTATTTCACAAAGACATGTACCAAAAAAGCCATCAGACTATTAGACACATGAGAGTCCCCCTCCCCTCCCCCACACACACACACACAGATGTTTGGATTGGATTGTTGAAGAAAAGACTTGCCATGCAGCTTGAAAGCTCAGTGATGTGAATGAGCATGAAATGTTGGCAGCCCTGCGACGGGCACTGAATTTGGTGGGTTGAGAAAGAAAAAGGGGGATCTGATTTATACACAATGTACACTTATGTTTAAAGAATGGAGAATGTCATCTTCAAGAGCAGAAAGCAAATGCGTACCCCGTAAGGCATCAATAATGTTTTTGTGTGGGAAGTGAATTATATTTTAGCCGGACAACTCACGTGTTTCTTTAACATGTTTATTAGAAGCAGCATATAGTTGAGTTTGGCGACTAGGCTCGGGCATCATCACTCCATAGATATACATAGCACGATGAGTGATGATTAGATAACTAACCCCCGAGCCTACAGGTGGAAGCTGGGGTGGTGGTGGAGCAGCATCAAGCAATGCATAGAGAGAGATCTGACAGGTTAAGTAGAGCAGCGTATTAAGGAGACTCTGTTTGGTTGGTTGTAGAGTGGCAAGGGGCGTTATGTATGAATGCAGCATAAGTACTCGAGTTGACTGCCTGCACTAGCTCGCAGGCTTTGCCCCATTTCTAGGAGGAAACAACTATTTCAAATAATATGTGATGATTCAAAGAAGTAGAGGTTTCAAAAAAAAAAAATGTGTCTTGGCCATGTATCTACAAGAGAAAAATGGATAAATAATAATGTGAGCTGATTTTTTCATATCCCATTTAACTCAATCTAAAAACAACTACTATGAGACGAACAAGGAGAAAACACATTTCAAATGATGACTTCCATGCTGTATCATTTGTGCAGAAAACCACAGTGTAGATCTAACAACATATGTGTACAAAATAAATTACAACACAAGCGAATCAACAGACTGTCGGAGTAAGATATATAAATGTGATCAGATCTCTCAAAAAAATACATCAATTTAATTTCAATCATCGAAAGATTTGTTTTCCTGTCTCCATCTTTTTAAATTCTATGCATTCCTCTTATTCGAGAATGATCAACGTTAATCTGAAGCGAGTTCACGTCTCCCCTGCCATCTATTATCAAGTCGATATCAAGCCATATGAACTTCTGCCTCTTGGAACTTGCCGATTGAATTTGGGTCTGTGCCTTCACCCGTGAATGCATATTTTAGCATGTTACTTTCCTATCTGTGCATATATGTATGTTTATAGAACTCTTGCTTCTAGGTAGCCCATTAA
Source organism: Notothenia rossii (assembly GCF_949606895.1). Lineage (NCBI taxonomy): Eukaryota > Metazoa > Chordata > Actinopteri > Perciformes > Nototheniidae > Notothenia > Notothenia rossii. Next base: position 68,490,631 of record NC_136907.1, read on the forward strand.
CCATGCAGTGTGTGTGTTAGGGTTAGTTATGCACAGAAGGGTGAGAATGAAACAAGTAAAGCATTTGGGAATGTGTTGTGTGCTTGAGAATAACCTGAACAGAGGTGTGTGTTTCTATGTTTGCGTGTTTTCTGCATGTCTGTGACCTTATGAACCTCTCAGTGGTTCCCAGTTTGCTTTGTATTATCACAGCATACATGTGCTTCATTAAATCTTAAACTCGGGGCTAATGAACCCATGTTGTGCTCTCACTGGGATGCTTCTATTTTAGTAACAGACAGGGCACTTACTATCAGAGCACACTCTCAATCTCTTTGCAGTGATCTCAGCTAAGCGGATATATAAAAAAGGTTGTTTTTCTTAATCAATGAAATGGAAAAAATAAGTCTGAGGTATTTTACTTTCAAATGCTCCAGTCAGGTTTTGTGCAATTTCCTTATGGTGGTTTTGTTTGGTGAATGATTTGGTGAATCACTGTAAAGGTTTACTTACTCTCAACCTATGCTATTTCCACACAAAAACAACCATCAAAAGGATTTCCCCCACAGCTGTTCTGTGACTTATCACAGTATAAATATTTGGTGTTTTGGCCTGATCTTTAGTAAATGTGCCACTATTTAGGAGTAAACACTCTGTATGTGGGCTTTGTGCAGCACTGCAGAAACTCCATGTGTGTTTAAAGATACAGCACTTTGATGTGAACTTGATAAATGAATGCCGGCACGGCTGACTGCAGTTTGTTTGACAAAAAACACAAAGAAACACAAACAATAAAGCTGTAGGGGGTTAACCATGAGTATGATGCTGTATGATGCGGATGACATACTGCGGGTTAAATAATTTAAAGTGGTTGTGAAAACCTTTCACTTTTTCCCTGCCTTTTTTTTAACAAACACTATCTTGAACACACTGGAGTCAATCTCTTGATTTAATACTACATACACATTGCACACACACACATACACATTGCACACACACACATACACATTGCACACACACACATACACATTGTACACACACACATACACATTGCACACACACATACACATTGCACACACACACATACACATTGCACACACACATACACATTGCACACACACACATACACATTGCACACACACATACACATTGCACACACAGACATACACATTGCACACACACACATACACATTGCACACATACACATTGCACACACACACATACACATTACACACACACATACACATTTTGCACACAGACATACACATTGCACACACACAGACATACACATTGCACACACACATACACATTGCGCACACAGACATACACATTGCACACACACACATACACATTGCACACACACATATATATATATACTATATACAAATGGTCATAACACTATTTCTGTATTTACATTTAAAAAATCAGCACAACTCAGCATTTTGCACTAAATTATACATATCTGTGTAGCGTGCACACAGACGTCAATGTAAGTGACTTTTGAACACCATTAAAACCAATTAAACATTTTGATGAGGGCACATTAATCTTTATGAATGTATGCATGAAACACCAAAAACTCTCTGAATGACGCAACACTCTTTAAGCTGTACATTCTATTGGCTGCAATTCAGCTCAGCTCACCAGAAGTCATAGCAGGTCTTACAAAATACAAATCAACGACACACTGTGGCAATCAAAGCACATGCACATTTCCAACTAAGCCATTCAATCACTACTCCTCATCCTCAGATTGCCATGGCAACTTGGAGATCTGTGTGTGTGTGTTTGAGGGACAGAAAAAAATGCCAGAAATATCCAATGTGACACAGACGTTAGAGTTTAAGAAGGAAATCAGAGATCTCACCTGTCAGGTCGGTGCAGGTTGGCTGTGAAGAAAGGACGCCTGCAGAATGTGAGCGGCACACGGAGACAGTCTGGAGCCGACAGGTGGTTCAGTGTTGCAAGTGGTTAAAGCAAGTGTTCCAGAAAAGTGACATGGACGTCACATAGACAACAGAGATGCTCTTTCCAGCCTGCAATCCTTGTTTCAATCTTAATTATGGACTTAAAAGAAAAGTCAAAAACAGAAATATTAAATCACATGCAGCTGAATTGATAATAAGTTACACGATCCATGTTTTGTCATTCATCACAAACATACCTTAGGTTCAAGTAACTCTTCTGTTAAGCACTGTTGTTATGCTGTCAGCGAGAGATAATGTGGTTGCTTCACTTGCAAAATACCATATCATTCTGCCCTACAAAGCCAACATGTGACAGCTACATATTCAGTGTTATCAATGACCTGCTATGAACTTCGTATCAGACATTCATGTCATCCCAAAGAAGAATTTTAATACCTTTAACTATCGCTCAACTTGTCATCAAACGTCAAATACGTCCAATACTTTGGTTTACTGTATGAACAAATATCTGCAAATGAATGACATTTCCCCAGTTCTATAGGCCCAACATACCATTACAGTGAGGAACTATTGGACCTGCTTGAACATCAGCAAGTTATCATTGACATTGTCCAAAAAGGGGGCAAACATAAAAACAAAGTCAAAAGGTAACTGAAACCCGATTCAAGTTAAATCTATTTCAAGCGTGTTACTTTTGAGAGGTGAAGATTTGATCTGGAGCCACAGCCCGTCCTGTCCGAACCATCTGCTCCGATGGCCGGGCTGCTGTCAGCACATTGTGCCCCTGACTGCCCTCCTGTCCCTCACGTGTCCTCCTCTCCTTTTTCCTCCTCTCCTCTCCTCTCCTCTTGTTGTCACTCCAGCTGGTGGTTTTCAGTGAACACTGTCAGATGCTCCCCAGTGCGGAGGCGAGGAGTGAGGAGACGAGGACAAATGGATGAATAAAAGATCACAGGCTAGCTGCAGTGTCACCCTATTCTGTTTTCAAAGAAAAAATATTCAGAAGCAGCTGCACTATAAATGAAGTGTCCTGAAAAAGTGTAAGAGAGTCAAAGGATATAAGGTATATGTTTATAGATGTGAAACATAAAAATACTTCAAAGGATTCTTCAAAGGAGAGTCATAAAAGGGGACCAGTTTATATTTGGCATCTTTGTAGCGTAGCGGCCATTGTGTGACTTTTGTGAGTGCTTTATCCTTGGATTTTCTGCTGATGAAATTTGTGGGAAATCGGTGCAAAATATATTTTATGAGTTATGAACTACTTTTTAATCTACTATATAACTTAATTTATTTAGCTTTTGTACTTTTTGTCTGGACTACTGTTACCAGTTCAGCAAAATTATTTGTCGAAACGAAGAAGAACATTGGTTATTTCTTTAAATACCTTCTAAATAATGTTTTTGTCAATAATACCAAAGGAATTATGTAAAATTAAAATTCTTTACCGATCACATGCAGTTGACCAATTTTAATGTTTTGCTGATTGAGTCTTTGTACATCAGCCATGTTGAAACAGTGCTGTTTTTACACTGCTGCATGGATTCCACCCTGAACACCTGCAAGAGTGCTTCATCGCAAAAATGAAACATTTTAAGGAAGCTTGGCCAAAGCGAGGTGGTTACCATGATAAATTCAAGACAGTGAACTCCCCCCCCCCCCCTCATTAAAATGATACAGCGTCCGGGGATCAATAATCTCTGAACAAAATGTCACTGCAATCCATCAAATAATTGTCAAATGATTTCAGTCTGGACCAGAGTTGACCTCTCCTACACGTGTTAGACCTTCCACAAAGATGCATCCATCCTTAAAAAAAGGCAATCACCGGTTTACACACAACAGCTGAGAAAAGAGTCCTCCTCTGTGTAAACACCACGTCCTCCCCACCTGCACTCCCCTCAGAATAAACGAGAAAGTAATTGTGTGCTTTTCCTCACCCTGAGGTCCACACCGTTTCATCCCCTGGTTAGACGTGGAGCACGCTGTTGTAATTAGCAGGGTTAATATCCCGGGCAGCATCTCTAAATTAAATCTCTAACTCCATGGCGATGCGGCTGAGTGATGCACCTGTTCACTGTAATTACAGATGCAGCCTGGGAGTGTGCTCATAATGAGTTGGGAGTCAAGGTTGAAATCACTTTAAAGACACATCCCACCACTTTGGCAGTAATGTTTTTTGTCTGTCTACCTGGAAATGGAAGCCACCTACTGGTAAATGAAACCTGGAACACATCCACAGGAGGTTGTGAAAACTACGCTAATGACATCAAACGTCCCTGAAGCCGCAGGATGACGTCCACAACACTAACTAAGGAGAAAGCAAATGTATTGTAAGTGGCTCAAATGGGCAGAAAAGGTAAGGCTACGTGTTTCTGACTCGCCACTGTTTCTTTGGCAACAGGAAATGTTTGAATGGGCAATCCTTGACATAAGCAAGCGGAGTGAAATGGAGGGCAAAGATACATGCTCACCTGGAATAGAGCACATGAAATGAGAAGCCACTTGAAAAGGAAATACACATATAGACACAAATCATGTGAATAGATAATGTCCATCTATATTAGAGTTATACATTTAAAAAAAAACATAGTAATGACCACATTTTCAATAAAATGATGGAACAAATTGTTACTGAGCCCCTCTGAAGGTGCAGTGCCAGACAAAAGCCGGAACAGAAATCCATTTTGCTTCTGCCAGATGACCAGATTTAGTTGTCTGGAAAGGCCCAGAGCTTTAATCCTGTGAACATCCAAACTCCCAGACTATTGCATCTTTTTCATGGTGAAGTTTTGCTCATGAAAAAGCCATAAACCATAAGGACCAACACATTTAGAAGTTCAATTTCAACTGCCCACATTTAGGATTGATCAACTTTGGTTTCAGGGTTGAAGCAATAGTTTGTCTTTAAGATTTAAAAACGCTACGTGATTACACTCTTAATCAACTTTAAAATTGAATTTGCTATACACAGTGAAAGCATTCTACTAATTGTATGTATACACACACATTTAACAAATAGGTTGGGTTGTTTCTTGGCCTGCACCTCTTTAGAACTTTTGATAGAAGCAGATCTAGGTGATGCATTAAAAACATTATTACATCAGGCAATCAGACGCCCATAATGCAATTAGAATGGCATAAAATCTTGGGACAAATTAATAATAGTTTTACAAATCGTCAGCTGTGTTTTTGTTTAGGTCGTTAAATAAGGGAAACATGATTTGCAGACTGATTTCATAAAGGGGTCTCAATTTAAATGTAAGCGTCACTAAAGCAGTTTCCACAAAGTATTTATGTCAAAGTCACCACACTATAAAGCCCCCATGAAGTCCTCTCCGTGGTATCCCAGCACCCTCAGATCTCCTCCCACTGTTTCCTGCAACCCTTTGAGCCCCGGCTCTCTGTGTAAGTATGTGCTTAGGCAGGACGGCCTTCTGCACTAATTGAAGTCAATGACACAAGCTGCAGGGGCGCGTGAACAAACTGCGTCTCCATGGAAACACATGCTGGTAAGTGTGTCCACTGAGGAGCCTGCAGCACTACATTGGAATTACTGTGTACACCAATCTGCAGCCCATCTCCACGAGGAGGGAAATGAGCCGGAGACACAGAGGGTCTTATTGTCTCAGCCAAGTCCTGCTTAGCCTCAGTGTGTTAGGTACAAGACACTGAGACATCCCCATATGCGAGGGATCCATATACAACTTCTGGTGCATATAGGAGAAAGAAAAAAGCCTGAGTAGCACATTTTTTGGCAGCGACACAAATTAACTCCTGCAAGAAAACATCTTTTTTTTTTTTAAAGAAGCTGGCTTGTTTTTTCAGTGAGAAAAAGAGGAAAATAAATTCAAAATGTTCAACATGATTGCAACATCTTCAGAGTTTGGATACTAACCGTGGCCTGAAGCGTCCTGATTCTTGTCCGGCTGAGAAAGTGTGTTGCATGTCAATCCCTCCTTAAATCCCTCCATTATCTCTCCTGTGCCAACTTTGAATAAAGATACAAAATACCACTCCACCACAAAAGTGCACTCAGTAAGTGCAGACATACATCAACTACATTTTTGTCATCTGTTGCTTCAAAGATACATTTTTTTTTTACTATTTTGCTATATCTTTTCCATAAAGAAAGCAGTAAAGCATAATAGTGACATGTTGAAATCATACAAAATGCATAGCAAATATTATTAGGTCGAACTATCCAGTTATATTTCAGTACTCTCTGTTTATATCAATTCATGCTGTGATATCCTGGGAACAGTTTTTTCTGAGAGATTTTTTGATATCATATAATATAAAGCAATATAAACATTAAATATAGAAATTAATATCAGTTTTTTTTTATTTAGACCAGGGGTGTCAAACTCAAGGCCTGGGGGCCAAATCCGGCCCGCGACTTCATTTCATGTGGCCCCACAAGAGCTTGCAAAGAATATAATATGTTTATTATACGGTTACATGCCGCTTTACAGAAGCACATTGCCCATAAACTACATGTCCCACAATGCATCTCAAATTTGACTTTTTTCTCGGAATTTGACTATTTTTTCCAAAATGTTACTTTTTCCCCAAAATTGCACTTTTTTGTTTTTGTTTTTCCAGAATTTGGCTTTTCTTTTTAAATCATTTTGTAACATGCGCACTGAAGAGACTTGCAATTGTTTGCCCTAGACTTCTTTCAGACGTAGTTAATTATGAAGTTATTACCCTATCCGATAATAATCCAATGCAGAAGCAATAATGTAATATAATACATTATTTTATATATATTAAATATGTATATATTTATTCTTATATAGTCTTATATATAAAACTGGCCCTTTGAGTGCAACCATGATGCGAATGTGGCCCGAGTTGAAATTGAGTTTGACACCCCTGATTTAGATGAATAAATGAAGGGACAACTCACGGGCTGACATGCTTCATTAATGCCTAAATGTTCTCCCATTTTATTAATTTTCCCAAAAACGAAATTAGGTGTGAAAAGTCGAATACAAAAAAAATACAATTATAACTTTTGCCACCTGAGGCCGCCAAGTGTAAAGTCATTTAGAAGTATCAAGATGCCATTAAAACATTGTCATTAAATGATGCAAAGGAAGTGCAGAGGAAACGTTTATGTAATTTAAAAACAAACTTTAGAAGCTGCAACAGGTCTGCCAAAGCAATTCAAATGTTCAAATTGAGAAAAGCATAACTCGCCATGTTGTTCTCTCAGAATGAGGTAATTGCTGTTTCCCTGCTGCCTGCAGTGACATCACTCCGATCAAAGTCCCACACAAAGTGACAAATGCTCTCTACACTGCGTCCCAACACACATGTCCCGTACATGTATGTGCACTTCACTCACTGCATGTGTCAGTGTTCTTATTTGTAAGACAATTCAGGATTTGTTCCCCCGCTGAAGCTTTAGACGCCATATCTTCTTGTGTTACTCTAAAAATAACATCTTTGATCTTTTGAGATGTTGTGGGCGAAGGTTGCTCTAACATAGTTGCCATGGAAACAGTGGCCATCAAGCTACCATTTCACTATCTACCTCCAGATAGAAGAAAGGTTGTAATGAACAACTATACCCCCCCTCCTCCTCCTCCTCCTACTCCTCCTCCTCCTCATCCTGTGCTTTTTTCCATCTATTTGTGGTTTAATATGGTGGGGATTTGTGGGTGGATCAATGAATGATTGGAAAACAAGGAATACATATGCCTCAGCTGCATACATACATACGCCATTGATACAAATACTGAATATATATACATGTTCATACATTATATATCTGTATCTCATCAAAAATGTGCTTCAGTTAATGATATCTATATCCCCTGCTCTCTGTTACTCTTCCACATTCATCATAATAAGACGACTGTGAGGCTGCAGGGTCGTAACTATACAGAAACAAAAACTCCAGACACGATGGATCATACAGAGCCAGGGGGGGAAAAACACTTATTCATTTGAAACATCCGGCAAAGGAAACACACATTTAGATGTAGTTGAAGCGGGTCACAATGCTCTGAAAACACTGCAGTTCTGATCGTTCAGTCGGCGACCACTGCAGGAGACATGCAGAGAGATGAGGTCACCATCACTGACTCATATCTCCCATCAGAGGTGGAAAGTAACTGAATACATTTACTCAAGTATTGCACTATAATGTTCAATTGCTGCTCCTTTACTCTACATTTCCTGAGAAAAATAATGTACTCGTTGCTCCACTGTGTTTATCTGATGGCTGTTGGTTAAGACTTTACATTGAAAATCATGATAAGCCTATTAAATATAAAGTGTAGGTCAAGATTGGTGGAAAATAAGTAATGGCTAGTTAAAGCTTCTTGTCATGTTTCAGATGTATATGACAAGTTGTTTTAACAAAGAGACATTTCCCCACCAAACGTATGGTTTAGGTTATACAAGTGAACAAAAAGAAACCCAAAATGTATTGTTTTTAATAAAGATTTTGGGTCAGATTTGGGAGCCACTGAATTAAATGACCCAACTGTGTGCAAAGGAAAGCCAGATCCTCCTTAGATGTTGCTTACACACTCATGCGTCATTATTTTATATAGAGTATAACTCTTTGCTAATATAACTTCTGTATCCTTACAGTATATTAATACAATTTTATTTGAGGACTTTTTTTTTCATTATAGTGTACAATAATCGATGCCATTTCATTTACATTGTAATATCACAGTAAACTCACTACACTTCCCCCCTCCGTCCCTCCAACCGCACATGAACCACAGGGGCAAAACCAAAAAGATGCTTATCAAGATAACTTAAACAACAGAGCCATGAAAATAAACATAAAAAGGAAAAGGAATTTTTTTTTAAAAAAACATCAAAGTAAAACAAACAAATAATTATACAATACTGCGACAATGTAGAAAATGACAACACCAGAACTAGTATTTCCGGCCGTCTTGATAAATAGCCACAGAATGCACCATTCCATCACTGGTCATATCTCAGATATATTTTCCAAATAAGAAAAGAATGGCAACCACACAGCTTGAAAAATATGTCCACGATTATATTTTTCCAATGTCATTTTCTCCAGAGGTAAAAAATGTGTTATCTGATCAATGAAAAGTTTAAATGTTGGGGCACGTTCATTCTTTCAGAATAAAAGTATACATTTCTTGGCAAAATATGTTATTGTGATAAGTATACTGTAATGTTTGGGATTCAGTTTAAAGTTTGGCATATCATTTAACCTCTTAAGCACGGCGGTCCATGGAAAAAACATGGATTTAGGCTAATTTCGATGTCTAAAACGGCTTTTGAGAGAACATGAATCGAATCCAGAAATGTTTCAAGAGATCACAGTCCCAAAACAGATGCATGAATGTTCCTTCTTTTATTTTACATCTCGGACATTTTGGAGAGTTTTCTTTGGAAATGTTAAGCATCTTTATGGGTGTGAGGTAAAATGTGTTGATACATTTTAAGTTTGCTTCTTTGATTTTATTGCTTGTGAATGGAAAGTGTGTTCTTTCACAAATATTCAGCCAAGTAGTTTCATCTAACTGCATCCCTAAGTCCTTTTCCCACATCTTTTTTAAAGTTAGAAAGGATGACTGAGCTCTTTTAGAAAAAACTGCATTACCGTACATTTTCTAATTTTACCTTTGATCGTGCTCGATGACATCAATATCTCCTCCTCTTCTAACAATCCCGATCTCAATTTATTGCTTTTGATAATTGATTGGATCACGTTCCTAATTTGCAGGTATCTGAAAAAATCCTTTTTTGAAATGCCATATTCTGCTCTTAAATCATTAAATGATTTAAATGTTATATCTTTATGAAACAAATGTTTCAATTGCTTTATACCTGATTTCATCCATTGGTTTATATTGATTGACAACTAATATTTGCTAAGATCAGGATTGCTCAAAATAGGAGAAAATATGGAAACACCAGTTAACATGAACTTTTTTTGTACAGTCCCTCCAGGCTAAAAGTGTATTGACCACTGTAAAACATTTGTCCATATTGTTCACCTTATTGAAATCTTTAACAAATATACTGTAAGAGTTTCCACTGGCAACGGGTCAAAGATACTGGATTCTATCTGAACCCATAGCGAATCCTTTTTTCCCAGAGACCAAGATAGTTTTCATTTGGTCAGCTCATTTCTTAATTGAGCTGACCAGAAGTAGTGTTGAAAATTGGGAAGACCAAGACCCCCCATGGTTTCTGGTTTCATAAGAGTAGTTAACTTGATTCTTGTTCTTTTATTACACAAGATACATTTTGAGATATGTCTATTGAGAGATTTAAAATAATCAGCGGATAAATAGCATGGTAACATTATTTTAGGATTTTTAAATGCAGTGAGGGGTACTACACGCAGCTGTAATCCCCATTCTTACAATATTGAAAAAGAAATAATAATATAAAAGGGTCCTACAGACAACTACTGTATTACCTTATCTGCTCCCAACTTGGATTGATGTTTCACATTCATAGTGTTGTTTTCGGCCACAGCAGGCAGCTGTTTCAGCAAAAAGCTCTAGAAAATGTGCTCAGCACCAAAACAGACACGGTGTGAGACTAGCTGGTGAACAAATGGGAACATTTAGCAGCTAAAGACCTAGGTATTTGGTGGTGGTAAAAATCACAGTTTAAAAAGAGTGAATATTGGATTTGGATTCATCAGGTGGCCACAAACACAAGTCTCAATGATAGTGTTCAGGAGTAACCACTGCACGTGTAAATACACTATTGTTTACCTTATTGACTCAAAGATCAATCTTTGTTTCCCCAAAGTATAGCCTGAATAATCAGGTAATGCAGGTTTAGTAACAGCTCTAAATACTTCTTCCAATACTGGCCATTAGAATGAAACGTGAGCCTTACGTATGTTGAATGAAAGTATTTCAAAGAAGGAGAAAGGTTAAGCTTGTTTGAATGTGTGTACTTTCTGGCGGTTTATCGAACAAGCATGAGGCAAAAAGAAAACAGGAATAAGAAGAAAATTGAGAGCGAAAACAGTAAAAAATGAAAGAAAGTTGGAGCCCAGTGGAGGAAACAAGATGTGGTGCTGTGTGGGGAGAGTGTGTGACAGGCCGGCAGCTTGTTGTGATGGAGGGTCCCGCTGCGGCAGGAGCTGAAACACTCAGGGTGAAACTATGTTTGACAGGAGCAAACTGTCTAAGAGGGACCAACACGACCTGCCATTACCACTACGGGGGGGGCCGCAACGCTGAGGAGACAAATTGTCGACACACACAGTGAGCGGACAGATGGAGGTACACTCACAAACACACACCAGGATGCATGTGTCAGGCATACTCACACACACACACACACACACACACACACACACACACACACACACACACACACACACACACACACACTTTCATGCATACACTGCAGGGACACAGTGGCAAGTTTATACAAGTGCTGCTGTGCCCTCTGCACACAGAGAGGCTGCCAACTCACTCTGACCCATCTTTATTCAGTTATGATAATGCAGTGTCACGCAGGTACAGATTATGTTAAGGTGTCTGAGGGGAAAGCTTAAATAGGATGAGAGCTCTCAAACTGGGAGGGTTACTGTGGAGAATGTCCTGCCTGAGACTTCATCTGCTGCGCTTTCAAGATGCTGAAAGTGACCAAACACCCCAAAATCATCTTATCTGCACTGGTATTTATCAATCTAGATCATGTTGTTGCGATTTGCCGAGTGCTAGAGATTTCTTGTGTGGCAGAAGGCTACCTGTAGCTATGAGCAGGCTGGATTAGTAACCTTGCAGAGGGTTCAACTGCAACAGAAATGTAAGGGGCCCTATTTAAAGGGGCCCTATTAAGCCCTTTTTCAGGTTTAGGTCCACATTATGTGGTAGAGAAACTCAATCTGAAGAGAATTTGGGGATTTGAGCTTTTTCAGACCATTAACATGAACTAAAAACTGTATACCAATTACAGGAAAGGAAAAAAAGGAATAAGAGGGCCCCTTTAATGTGTTTTGAATCTAGCAAAATGCATCATTGAAGTACAAAACAAATTGACATTACAATAATCTAAAGGTGCCCCTATTTTGAAGAACATCTTTATTCCTAAATGAATGTGTATTCAAACATATAATACAAAAAACCTGGGAGCATGTTATATCCTCCTGGGACCCAGCCAATTGAAAATGTCCTCTGTAGTGGACATTTTTTTAACATGCATCTCCTTTGACTATTTTGAGCTACTCTATCAATCCCTGATGTATTGTACAGAGGACATCCTGGTCTTTCCAGTGATATGTCATTGGTTAAAGTTGCATGCTGGGAAGTTCTTCTTTCTTTTCATCCAAAATGGCTGGCATACCAAAAACAAAATGTTATAGAAGCAGGAGGAGAAGTCAAATAATGTTGAATAATTGTTTATTAACATGTGAGGAACTATATAATTAGTTCTGAAAGCAATTCAATAATTCAAGTTTTCAAATAACAGCCCTTTTATAAATGTCCATTCTAGTGGACGCCAGGACCATCTTCATGGACTTAATGACTCAATATTGTTGCAGGAGACGGAACTGAAGCAGACATTTTCTGTACCAGATAGTTCAGGGAGATTAAGATGTTGAGCTCTCAGATGATGAGAGAGATGAGGATTTCACACCTGGGATAGAAGAGGGTCAAGAGGAAGGGGGGGAAAGATACAGGAGGCTCCATGAGCGCACAGATACAGACATAGAGACAGATAGGGACGAGCTGGAAAGACATGGCCCTCTGAGGGCCAAGAGTAGCACGTATGTCTTATTGTTGTATTTATTTTAAGTGGAGCCATGAAAAATGAGAGTTGCCTCAGGAATGCAAGCTTTGTTTCTATGAGCATGATCAAATGGAGACCACATCCATACAACTAGTCAAGATGACCCTACAGCCCGTGCCGACTGGAGTCAATGAGGTACTTTTCCCACTACATTGACGACAAAGTCTTTGAAGATCTGAAAAGATTCACCAAAAACCAAACTAGTTTTTTAGTGACCAAATAAACAGCAATGTTCAGATCATTTACTTATTCATGTTTTAAATAAAGGTGAATGTATTATTGTATTAATATCACTCTATAACCATAATACGTTAGATAGTCTATCTGTTCATTTTGGCTGTCTTTTCAAACTAATATGGTCCCGACGTCCTCTACAGTGGACATACTGTAACATTTTAAAATAAAATAAAATAAAAAAAGTCTAAATTGCAAGATGTTTTTTTAAGCCTAAATAGGTAGGAAATCACAAAAAAAAGGAAATTGGAAGACACTTTTTTTCCTCTGGTCCAAGGAGGTTATACAAAAATTAAAAAGCAACACAAAAAAGGGAGCGAAAAAGTCAAGAAGCACTGCTTTCACCAATGACTACATTTCAAGAAAAAGCAGCCGTTTTTGAGTGTTGGTTTGAACGAGACTAATGCTAGTGACTGCACACCATCAACCACACACCACTCTCTCATAAATATATACAAAGAGAGTCTCCTTCATTACATATAGCAATATCTGTCGTTGTGTTTCGTGTGCATGCATTTCTACAAACAGATGTACTGCCTATGCATCAGGGAGATCTGTTCAGTAGTTATCACAAGAAATGTTTAATCAAATTTATACAAATAAATACTTTTTATATTTGTTAGTAAGTTGGTTCGTGGAAAGCCTATTCTTTTAGATAATCACTCTTTAAGTGGGTGTAATTATTTCATTATGTCCCCTTCAAGCACTGAGAGACATTTTTATCTGCTTGAGGGGTTCAACTGTGAAGAGCACATCGCTTCACACAAGAGCACTTTAGACCATTTGTGACACATTTCAGGAGACAGATAAATGCAACGTGGCTGACACTTAGCGCCTTTTGATTCTCTGTGAACAAATTGTGCAAATATATGTCTTACATCCTTTGTTTAAACTGTGGGAGATTTTGGCAAGTTGCAAGGCGCTGCTAATAAGTGTTTCTCAAAGGAAGCACACTGACAAGTTGAAAGGTTTCTGAAGTACTGCGTATTCCTCTCTGACTGTCAGATAAACAATACCCAGAACTGAGGCGCAGAGAGGTTAAAGCATGTTTTTTATTATATTATGTTATTTTATAGTGTGAGTGTGTGCATATGCGAGGAGTATTATGTGAATGAGCAGTGATGTCGCTCGGGGTTGAATGCTGTATAATAAATGTGCATTTTATACATGCGTGTGCAAGAATGTATTTACCCCTGCATACCTATGTGTGTGTGAATGTCCCCATCTGTGAATTGATTACATTTATGTGTTTGTATTCTGTGCTGCATTAGCATTCAACACACACACACACACACACACACACACACACACACACACACACACACACACACACACACACACACACACACACACACACACACACACACACACACACACACACACACACACACACACACCAAATGACAGTCAGTGAAGGCAGCAGCCAGGAGGAGAGAAAAGCAGGAGAGAAGAGTCGTGGAGGAGGGAGAGGAGAAGGAGGGGGGGGGGGGTGAGGTTGATGTGACATGATTTACAATGAGATCATTAACCTTGAGAAACAGAATGGCCTTTGCGACATAAACACTATCTCTCAGACGGACACCTTGCAAGAACAATACCTTTTGTACACGATTCACTTGTGATTGCGCAGAAAAACACATGCAGGGCAGCAGACATGTGCGTAAAACCGAGTGTGTACACGCACCGAGTGTGTACACGCACCGAGCGTGTACACACACCGAGCGTGTACACACACACACACTTGTAATGTTATCCATAAAGTAACAAGTAATTAGCTCTGTCCTAAATACTACAGTACTCATTACATCCAAGCAGTTTGAGTCTGTTCACAGTGGAAGTCGAAAGAAAAGTACATTCAAGAAAAGTAAGGCATACTAAAACCGGACTAAAAAATATGAGTTGTATGCTGTTATCAGACAGCATATTCCCTCTATGAAGGGCACTAAGCAGATGTAGGATATGAGCACAGGTGTGGGAAAAGAAAGTAAGTAATTGCAAAACATTTGAATTGGCAATGACCTTCCAAAGTTGCTAATTGTGTAATTGCCTGTTGGTAAAATATACTAATACAAATAACTAACTGAAAAAACAGTATTGTGAGACAATTATTAGTATACATTAGGATTCCCATGGTAACAGATGGCAAGCGATCACATGAAGATGGTTGTATGACCTTAGAGCACGTGTCAAACTCAAGGCCCGGGGGCCAAATCAGGCCCTTGGTGGATTTAATTTCGACCCGCAGGATAATTTTTAATTTCTATTAGATCTGGCCCGCCGGGATATTGCACGCACACCTTCACTCCATCCTGAGGGTCTCCTCAGCTCAGAGCCTGAGCCCAAACATTGATGAACTTGCACCCGAGATGAGATGCCAAGTATCTGGCTTGAACTATCATCACAGAGCAGCACACTGAGTTTCCATGGATGTTTCCTTCTGCACTTTTGTTCTTGAGACAACAGGGCAGGTTTGTTTTTTTCTCTGAGGGAAATCGTTTTTTTGAAGCTGTTGTTGGCCTGTGGGAAAATGTAATCATAAGAAATGACTGTGGAAAAGCTGCAGATAGAGCCATAACAAATGAATGCAACTGATTATTTAATGTTTAATGTTGTTTTTATAGGCAATAATTTAAGCTTTGTTAGTTCCAGGTTTAATATGTGCAATAAGTTCATTCAATACATTTTGCAATAAACATTGAACCAGTCCGGCCCTCGACTGGTACCCATTTTAAAATGTTGGCCCACTGTTTATTTGAGTTTGACACCCCTACCTTAGAGTTTCTTGTGTAAAGGGTTAGGGGTTAGATATTAAATATTCTATGACACTTACAGTTCAGTGCCTGTTCAAAACAAACCCGTTTGACCTGACCTGTGGGTTTGTAAGACTTAAAAGTCATGAAAAATGATGGAACCAAACTATTTGTTCACTTCCTGGGTAGACTACTGCTACTTTATATTAATAATTAATAGTTTTACTTAAGAAAAAACTAAAGATTTGTGTACTTTTTTTAACCACTGCCAATAAAAAATATCCCCTATGATAAACATACCCAAAACTAATGGTCACAGCAAAAACACACACATTTCCAAAATGGCTTGTTTTTTTGTTATGACCCAACCACCAGTTAAGAAGCAGGACATGGATATTGTCAATGGAGGTTTTAAGCTGGCTGTAACATAATTAGTGTTATAAGTGAGTACACCCCATCAGGTCATACACAGGGGAAATGCAGTGCTACTTAGGAGAACAAAACACAATGCAGGCATTAAGCGTATTATTAAATGCCATGCCGTATATCAGAGCTTTCAGTAAAAGCTGTCTTCTACTGTTAATTACGACACGGATGTTGGAGTAAACGCCATTTAGTCAGAAACTTGTAATTGTGATAACTCTCTTGCTGCACAGCAATTAGACACAGCATGCTTTCAGCCAAGTGCTAAGTAACATCAGCGTGCTACTGCAAAATGCTCACAATGAATACTCTGGCATGCCAATGTTGTTAGCTAATTAGCACCAAACTAAAAGGTAATGTAGGAATGTAATTAGTTTTGCGAGGATTTTGTACGAATTACAATACCTGATGATGGTACTAGATGAAAAGTCAAAGGACAACCACATCTATGAGAATTCATCCCTGAGTTACATGAATGTTTGTTGTGACTTGACGGATATGTTGGGTTTAGTTATGTTTTTACTCTAGCTTTGTGTTTTGATCTTGCCACTTCCTGTTTTTATTTTGAAAGTAATCTTTCCTCTCATTCCAGATCCCACATGTCCTGCCTTTGTGTGTTTCCCGCCCTTGAGATTGCTTGGCCCTGCCCTGATTGTTTTCACCTGTGCCCATCCCCCTCACCTATATATAGCCCTGGTGTTTCTTTGTCAGTTCGTTATGTTTCATGTCGTGAGAACCTGGACCTTTTTTGACTCCTGATACCTACCTTGAGATTTAGACCTTTTGCCAAGTGAGTTTTTGTGTTGCTGTACAACTTAGCTTTGGCAATTTAACTGCTTTCTATTTTTTGAAAGTACAATTTAAGTTTTGTTATTAAAGAACATTCTATTTTTGGACAACTGTCTTCGAGTCCTGCTTTTGGGTCCTACGTCCTGTGTCTCGGTCCATAACAATGTTTGTACGACACTTAAGTGTTTTTGTGTATCAACACGTTAACATGAGCAGAAAAGGATAACAGTATGGTGTATTGCTGATGAGTTAATTAGCACTGACTCAGAGGTATCACACAATCCTTTTTTATTTTTCCACAATCTTAAATCCACTCTATTATAAATCTTTAGTATGTAAACGATATCTCATTAAAACATTTGTCAACACTCTTTTACAGGTTGAGTCGCGAAGGGAAAGCTTCCCTCGGACAAATCCAGCAGTAAACTTCTACAATCACACACTCACTACATACAGATGAAAGAAACACAACATTCAATAACTGGCACAAAGGCTCATGGGATTCAGAACAACAGAAAGCCCTTTCAAAAGTGCATCACACAGCCGTCATGTTGCAATGCCTTGAAACAGAAATTCCCAATCAAGAACAATAAAAGAGACAAATATGCACCCCAAATATATTTGGCAATATATCACTCTTCTTATATGATAGGTTCAAAATATAAATTACAAAATGGTTTTAAAATAGGGGAAGACATTTGTGAACGTGTACATTCTCTGTTGAAGAGCAAAGCAATGTTTCAGTATATTCAAGTCAGTTGAATCAAATGACCAGAGTGAAGACACAGTTGAAAGACAAAGTTCAAATCTCATCATTAAAGCCTTCAAATAAACGTCCATTAAGAGAAGTATAAAAGCGATTTTTGGACTTGCATTATTTGAAGGCTGCATGCTGAGATTCTGTTTGACACACTGCAAAACTTTATTAACATCACACAGCAACAGCAAACAACTATATTGAATGACAAACATCTCTTTCATCTTGAAAAGCACTCTATAAATAGTTTTTTAAATATGTTTGTTTTCATCTAAAGGCTTTTTTTATTTAATTAGAAAATGTATTTGTAGGTCAAATCTTTACTAAGTTTAACGCAAAATCCTCACAGTTTGTCAAAACTTCAGTGATAAGAAGTAAAAACTTAACATTTAAATACTTTTTTAAATATTTCCATCCCTTTTTTTCCACCCTTGCAGGCTTAAATCTGGGACATACGGGCACAGTGTTTGCATGCATTGAACTCTTAAACTGCAATAATCGAAAATTGAACTGAATTAAAGCCCGTTTTCTAGAGACAGTTAAAACCCAATCCTTTGCCTGTATTGCTGCCTTTGCAAGAGTCCTGCTTCTTTCTCTTCATGATCGCAACACAATGTATCCTTTCTATTTCTGACAGCTAAAAAGGCAACAGTTATGAAGATGTTTTACTGGTTTAATGCGTTACCAACAGCTTCTCTCCACCAATGATACAGCAGCATGATATCAACACACCAATTCAAAGATTTAGTTACATGAAATACACACAGCACTAACGGTTTTCTTTAAGTAAAACATATTCAGTCAAATTACAGTTTGTGTTCAAGCTTAACTCTTTTCAGAACCGTTTTCAGTCATGTATCATTCAGTCATATTTTAAACGGTCAACGATATAACCATTTTTGTGAAAGTCCTCTGTTTGATATCTCTGGGTGTATTCGGCCATTGTGAAATTGTGGCAATAAGTATCAATATAATAGAAGCCAAAATGTGTGGGTTTTTTTTTATCCAGAAATATGGTATCAATGTATGTCCTGGGAAACGTTTTAAATAGTGATGATAATTACGTGGAAGGGGATTTGAACCCCACTCTTTTGTCACTGTGCAGACGACACATTAACCCCCTTTCAAAAGTCTTACTTACGAGGCAAATTAAAGGAACAAACCGTAATTTATCAAACAATATCCCCTTATGCTAAAAAGAAAACGAGCTTTACTTCCGCATGACACGGTAAAAATAGTTGCCTACAAGAGCTACATGTGTAGGTGCTGAGAACAAGTCCTTCACGTTGAAAAATGTAACAGTCCTCCAGTGATCAAGGAGTGAAGTTTGATACCCTTAATGCCACATTTAAACTACAACGTCCGGCTTTTATAATAGGTAGTGCATGCTTACATTCAATAGTGTAACATTGTCTCACTTCATTGTTCAGCCTTTTATAATCAGAATTCATCTGATGATTAACACCTCATAATGAAGTCGCCAGCTCAGAGGCATTTTTTTTTAAAATTGTGTAACCTTTCATTGAAGTTGTTAAACGTCAGTAGACTCCAACCTGCCGGTCCTCCTTCCCGTCACGTTCAGAGGAGGTCGGTTCCATCGTAGACCACAGGCTTGTCCAGACTCAGCTGATACTGGACGTTCTTTGAGATGAACCTTGAGTTGAAGAAGAAAGACGGATGAGCTTCTTTTAAAGTTGTTTGTCAAATAATGAGTTTGAACTTTTAACAAACACAGCGCCTTCTCTTCCGTGAAACAAAGAGAAGCTGAATGACAGCACAAAGCGACTGACCTTGAGAAAGAGTTGTCAAAGATGAGTGTGTATTCTCCAGCGTTCCTGACCTTCAGCTCCCCCTGGATGGTCTCTTTGTGGGAGTTGCAGCGCGTCAGAGCGATCAAGACCTGTGGAGAGCAAAGGATAGACATCTTGTTTAACTAAAGCAGAGAAATATATGTCTGCCTTTATAAGTAAAGATCTGTAAGGGCGGGTGAATGGAAAGTATTTGATTGAGTCTGAATCCAGTGCAGAATCTGCTCATCAAATATGTGTGTGTTGTCAGTGTGTCCGGTGGGGACTGTTAGGCTTTAAGTCTGGACTGCTCTCTCCTGGCCAATCTTTCTTTTTGCTGCAGACTTAAAACTGCATGGTCTCCTCGCTTGGGGGCTGTGCTGCTGCTCAAGTTAAATCAACACAGTGGAAATAATACAAATAAGACACTTAACATTTGCCTAAAGATAAACTAAATGTTGCACAGCTACAGGTCACAGAATAGTGTTTTGTGGAGGTGGAACGCTAATAATAATAATAAACACTTTTAATATGATAGATGGTCAATAGATATTAAAGCAAATGGACTTAAATACTTTCAACTCTCCTGCAAATACTGCCTTTCACAGCTGTTAGGTTGGCTTTAGTGAATGTTTCCTTACTTTGTTAAGGCTTTAAGAGGAGGAAGAGTGTATGGGTGTTCCTTTCATCGATAGTGTGTCTCACCTTGGCCTGCTCCAGTGGAGTCTCGGTGCTCTCCCTGTAGACCACGCTGAAGGCGATGCTTTTGGGTTCGGAGGTGAACGTCCAGCAGACCGTCGGCCCGGGCCCGCTCATGGTGATGGGGATGGTGCTGTAGCAGCTGGACTTTATGAAGAGCTCTCTGGAGCTGTCCCCAAACGCTGAGATATCATCCACCGTGAAGGGGACGGAGAGCCTGCAGCGGAGGGAATACAACGGGATCAAGGACAGTTCCGAATATTGTTCCTAAGTGTATATATATATTGTTGGGAAAAATATTTTCCAAGGTGCATAACTTTGACCCAGTTCATCAGTTCAAACTGTCCTGACTGAGCACAGGCACCTGTAACCTTGGCTGCTGTGCTCTCAGTGTTCTGTCTCCATGTTCCTGCCTGTTGGATCAGCTGATAGAGGTGTTATGATTCTATCTTGTTATGCAGCATGTAGATTATTCTCTCTGAACTAGCTGAATACATGGGTCTGGGGTAGAGTTTTTCAGAATTGACGTGGCAACTCTACCGTGAAGTCAGAACCTCTGGCTCTTGGACTTGTGATGTGAATTCTCCGGCCGAAGCTCCTATAATAAACCATCAGTGTTTGACATCAAAGCTCCTGCTCTTCCCGTGTCTCCTTCATTAGTCGGTGACTCCCATTGCATTGCTACACAGAAGTTTCCCTTACATATACACTGGGGCAAAAAAGTATTTAGTCAGCCACCAATTGTGCAAGTTCTCCCGCTTAAAAAGATGAGAGAGGCCTGTAATTTTCACCTTAGGTATACCTCAACTATGAGAGACAGAATGGGGGGGAAAGAATCCAGAAAATCACATTGTAGGATTTTCAAAGAATTTATTTGCAAATTATGGTGGAAAATAAGTATTTGGTCAATAACAAACAAACAAGATTTCTGGCTCTCACAGATCTGTAACTTCTTCTTTAAGAGCCTCCTCTGTCCTCCACTTGTTAACTGTATTAATGGCACCTGTTTGAACTCGTTTTCAGTATAAAAGACACCTGTCCACAACCTCAAACAGTCACACTCCAAACTCCACTATGGCCAAGACCAAAGAGCTGTCAAAGGACACCAGAAACAAAATTGTAGACCTGCACCAGGCTGGGAAGACTGAATCTGCAATAGGTAAGCAGCTTGGTGTGAAGAAATCAACTGTGGGAGCAATTATTAGAAAATGGAAGACATACAAGACCACTGATAATCTCCCTCGATCTGGGGCTCCACGCAAGATCTCACCCCGTGGGGTCAAAATGATCACAAGAACGGTGAGCAAAAATCCCAGAACCAAACGGGGGGACCTAGTCAATGACCTGCAGAGAGCTGGGACCAAAGTAACAAAGGCTACCATCAGTAACAAACTACGCCGCCAGGGACTCAAATCCTGCAGTGCCAGACGTTTCCCCCTGCTTAAGCCAGTACATGTCCAGGCCCGTCCGAAGTTTGCTAGAGAGCGTTTAGATGATCCAGAAGAGGATTGGGAGAATGTCATATGGTCAGATGAAACCAAAATAGAACTTTTTGGTAAAAACTCAACTAGACGTGTTTGGAGGAGAAAGAATGCTGAGTTGCATCCAAAGAACACCATACCTACTGTGAAACATGGGGGTGGAAACATCATGCTTTGGGGCTGTTGTTCTGCAAAGGGACCAGGACGACTGATCCGTGTAAAGGAAAGAATGAATGTGGCCATGTATCGTGAGATTTTGATTGACAACCTCCTTCCATCAGCAAGGGCATTGAAGATTAAACGTGGCTGGGTCTTTCAGCATGACAATAATCCCAAACACACCGCCCGGGCAACGGAGGAGTGGCTTCGTAAGAAGCATTTCAAGGTCCTGGAGTGGCCTAGCCAGTCTCCAGATCTCAACCCCATAGAAAATCTTTGGAGGGAGTATAAAGTCTGTGTTGCCCAGCGACAGCCCCAAAACATCATTGCTCTAGAGGAGATCTGAATGGAGGAATGGGCCAAAATACCAGCAACAGTGTGTGAAAACCTTGTGAAGACTTACAGAAAACGTTTGACCTCCGTCATTGCCAACAAAGGGTATATAACAAAGTATTGAGATGAACTTTTGTTATTGACCAAATACTTATTTTCCACCATATTTGCAAATAAAGTCTTTAAAAATCAGACAATGTGATTTTCCGGATTTCTTTTTCTTCTCATTTTGTCTCTCATAGTTGAGGTATACCTAGGATGAAAATTACAGCCTCTCATCTTTTTAAGTGGGAGAACTTGCACAATTGGTGGCTGACTAAATACTTTTTTGCCCCACTGTATGTGTGTGTCATGTGCTTGGTAAATAATGGGGAAGAACTAAAGACTTTTTATTTTATTTCCATGTATTCTTTTTCAAAACATGGTGCCTACATTACCCACAACCCACTTTTTTCCAGCTCCACAGAGAGAGATTATTCTCTCTTCAGCCCAACTGATATTAATGTATCTGTTTTTTGCAGACTCCTGAGCCACTAAAAGCCTTCTATGTCTTTGTTTGCATGCAATATTAACCCCAGAGAATTATAAATAGACTAACAAACTTAAAGTTCACATCCTTCTTTTGGGATTCAGCCCTTTGCTCAAGAACACTTTACAGAGACAGATACCGGCTGACATGAGGCAGTGAAGCATTCTCAATACTCCTTCAACAAACCCCCACATCATAATAGAGGTGAAACAGAGGTCTCATAACAAGTACAGAGTAACATTTAGGGAAGCTGTCCATGCCACACATGGGTTAGTTTCACTTCCTATTCTGGGATGTAGTGCAAAGTTTTTAAAGAAGAATTCATGAGAAACTTCCTCTAAAAGTCTGAAGTGCGACTCAGAAAGATTCCCAGTGTAACTTTCGCTGCATGTGAAACTCACGTGAGGTCTCCAGACTTCAGCAGGCAGATCTCTGCGTCTTGTACCGAAGTGTTGAGGTCATCATTATCTTCTGATGTGAGGTCTCCTGCACTGGCACTGCTGTTTCTGAAAACCGTGTAGGGTATTTAACATTAATATACATACGTCGTCATCAATTTGCTTAGAACAATTTTCACTTGTGTGTCCAAAGCTCAAACCGAATACACAATCATTGGACGTGTTACAAGGTTAGAAAACAATGGAATAAAGGAACATCTACAGTGTGGCCCATCTGTGGGAAATGGCTTACAGTACACAGGCAAACATACATATATGTACATAACACACACAGCAAGAATAAACACATAAAGAACGGCTGTACAGTAAATGTCAATCTATCTAATCTATGTCACTTTTAAAAAGGCAAGGACAACTTTTCAAACTGAATCAAAAATTCAACTGACTTATTCAATCAATTCATTTTCATTTGTTTTTCATGAAAGCTCCTGAGTTTATTTCCACAGCTGCAAACATTTCTTGTGTTCTGACTCTGACGACGCGAATACACTGAACTGATTGTTATGAAGATGGCATGTCAAGAGAAAATGGTTTTTTGTCAGGTTGGTTTTCATATTTGATATCGTGGTTTACTTCAACAGGCTCAATCTTTCCTGAGCGAGTGAATGAAGGTGAAACACTTACAGCTGTGCTGCCCCCTGCTGTCCGTGTTCAGGAGAGCAGGCGGTGGCAAAAGAGAGGGAGTCACTGTCATAGACCCCGCTCACCTCCTCCTCAGTGATGATGTCGAAAATACCATCATCCACCTTTTCACCTTCACTTGCTCCTAGAAAACATCAGCTATGTTCATTATTACATGTGCACCTTTCTCTGTTTGCTTTTGCATCATATCTAAAGGCTGAAAAGAACCTCAGCATTTGACACAATATATTCAAAGTCAACTTTATTGTCAATCTTCCCGTTTGTGTGTACAGACAGCGAGATCGAAATACTGTTTCCCACAATCCCGAATATAAAAGCAAATGTATATCAAATATAAAAATATGTGTGCAAATATGTATATATCAGGGTTCATACACTTTTTCACCAATGATTTGCAATGACTTTTCCATGACTTCTCCATGACCTTTACCTAATTTTCCATGACCAAAAACATTACTCTTTCTCAGCGGTACCACTGAAAATGGTTTACTCTAACATGGAACAGGAAAATAAAGTCTGAAAACATGATATGAAAACATGTTGGTCCTATCTAAAACAAATCAAATAGTAGGCTTACTAGCTTCTACGGGCTAAAGCAACTAAAATCTCTCACCAGCAAAATACCTCGTCAGTTAAATGCAATTTTACGATTCATTACAATACAGTATTTATTATCATTATAGTATTACTATTTTGGCGATTAGATAAAATAGAAATTATATTTGATGCAACTTTAGTTAGATTTCCATGAGTTTTCAAAAACGTTAGGAAAAATATTGTTTTCCATAACTTTTCCAGGGCCTGGAATTTGCATTTTGAATTTCCATGACTTTTCCAGGTTTTCAAAGACCGTAAGAACCCTGATATATATACACAGCATGTATATATAAGACACATTTGTACACGTGCACACATTAAGACCTAAATAAAAACACAACAATCAATATATACAAAATAACAGCCACTTCAATATTTTGAGAATGTACATTAGTGCAGATTGTCCATTGAATGAGCAAAAAGAGATATTACCGCAAGATTGTCAATAGCAGCGTAAAAAGTGTCTGGTGCTGGATATATTATAACATATCGGTGTGTGTGTGTTTTGTTACCTGAAGCACCCGTCACAGCTCTCCCAGCCTGCAGCAGGCGATGGAAAGGAGTCCCCGGCGTGCTGGGAGTCACTTCCTCCTGAGGGTGGCGCTCCACCACCGCGGTGTGATTGTTGTAGCAGTCGATGCAGCAGCGCTCCCTGTGGCCGCCCTGCTGTGTGCTCACTGTGTTGCTGCAGCAGTAGTAGCAGAAGGGACGCCCACACAGTCTGAGAATAGAGACACCATTACTTATTAGTTTTTGATTGCGGGTTATTCAACTGGAATTTAGGATTTAATATACAAGTAAAGCTGTTTGGTGCATGTATTAACATCAATAATTAGATTTTTTATTTTTTTATTTTGAGGTTATAAAATACACAAGTCAGACATTTGATATCTTTGTCAAGAAATAGGCTCTGATAAAAGTGCATTGGGATGCTTTAAAAACATTTCTAAGATGTTGCAGAAGGTTACTTTTGAGTAACAGCAAAAGCATAGTTTCGCATTAGCTAAGAGAATAAGAGTTAAATGAAAAGAGGCTTAAACTGATGTATTGTGATGCAGGATTTCTATCTTGTTTTTAAAAATAATACTCTCATAGTTACAGCATGAAAGTTTAAGAGCAAATAACATGAAATGATCCAGTGATGCATGAAGTCACAGATAGCAACTGTTTAACTCAGATTCTCTCTTCAACATTGTGTAAATCCTGACATACAAAATGTTTAAGCCAACTGTTAAAGTTAATTTGAGTTCAAATCATGACATTTAGTTACCAGCTTACATGTGTAATTAGTGTACTTTCTTTACTCAAACACATTGACATTACAATGGAGCGAGACTGACTTTTATAAAGACACCATGCATTCTCAATATGAATATGAAGCAATAAACAACATTATTATTCATTTTGAATGCATCCCATTCGATCTGCTGTTGACGTTATTTGACTTAACTATTAAATAACACTTGGTTAATCTAAATAAGAAGTGAAATTCAGGACGTAAATGTCACTGGACTTCAGTTCCTGTTACATTTCACTACAAAAACAATCACAAAGAAAAGTCATTTCAGTGGCATCAACGCACTGACTGAATGTATTTACTTTTGGAAAATGTGTCAAATATTTTAAACCATTGACAGCTTTTAGGTATTGTGTATGTATGCTGTTGTTAAATATGTTGTGTATTAATTGCGCTTAATGTTTTTAGAACTACAATAGTGTTTCAGCAAATGTGCTTAGCAATCGAGAAAAAATGTCTTTACACGACTTGTTTAAAAGGAGCAACATTGGTATTCGTTTAGTTACCTGGTGATGCACTGTATATCATAAATAGTATATTTGTTTATCTGACCTGCAGTTGTGCTTGCGGAGCCACCAGCTGAACTGGGTGTGACAGCCCAGGCAGAAGTTGACGTCTCTCTCCGTCTCCTCGTCCCGCATTTTTTGCTCGAACTCCAAGGCATCCGACTTCTGCCACAGAACATCTTTCTCCCTGCAGAGAGCACCATCAGGCATATTTTTTAATTGCAGTAAAATCACACGTTATAATGCAGAAAACACAATTAAAAAACACATAGCAAAAAGACCTTAGGAAATGACCAAGGCATAATCACTTAATACTGCATTGATGTCACTTTAACCCTAGTAACAAAGACAACATGGAATGGAAAGATGAAAGGTAGATCAGATGAAATATGTTTTTACCTGATCAGTTCAACAAGCCTTTCTTCCAAGTTGATTTTCGTGCGGTAAAGATCATCGAGTTCAGCTGCCGTCTTAAGATCAAAGCTCTGTTTGTCCTGTGTGGCTCTCCGTAGATTTTCACTCATCTCCTGACAAGTCCGCTGAGCCGCTGCAAGACTTTCCTGAGAACTGCATACAAAAATACACAGTCTGATTAAAGATACATACAAAAATACACAGTCTGATTAAAGATACATACAAAAATACACAGTCTGATTAAAGATACATACAAAAATACACAGTCTGATTAAAGATACATACACAAATACACAGTCTGATTAAAGATACATACAAAAATACACAGTCTGATTAAAGATACATACAAAAATACACAGTCTGATTAAAGATACATACAAAAATACACAGTCTGATTAAAGATACATACACAAATACACAGTCTGATTAAAGATACATACAAAAATACACAGTCTGATTAAAGATACATACAAAAATACACAGTCTGATTAAAGATACATACAAAAATACACAGTCTGATTAAAGATACATACACAAATACACAGTCTGATTAAAGATACATACAAAAATACACAGTCTGATTAAAGATACATACACAAATACACAGTCTGATTAAAGATACATACAAAAATACACAGTCTGATTAAAGATACATACAAAAATACACAGTCTGATTAAAGATACATACACAAATACACAGTCTGATTAAAGATACATACAAAAATACAGAGAGATACTCAGGTGACTAATTGTGTTCATCCAGTTGTTATCTTTAGACTTGTGATTTAAAAACAGGACAGAAAAAGTACACAAAAAATAAACATTCTTATTTAAACACACAAGATAAAAAACATTTTTCACAGGGCTTTAATTCAATCCAGACTGTGTGTTTATGAATACAGTATCTCACCTTGATAAATTCTCTTTCAGATGGATTATCTCGTCTTCTTTCTGCCGGATGAGATTTACAGAATCGGCCATCTGGATGTTTTTCTCCTCAATCTGTTGGCAATATCTCTGATTCTCAGCCTGCAATCAGCACAGCAAAGCACAGCATTATTTCTGCTTCTTTGTGAATTATGCTCGTGACCATAATGTTATGATTACTGCAATTTCAGAAATACACAACAGTAATCTCATTTATCAATCCTAGACACACAAATGATATTGCATGTTAAATAACAGTTTGATTTCTTCGCACGTTCACTGACATGATTTAAAACATCCGTGGATTGTTTTAGTGATTGGACAGGGGCCAGAATCAGTACATCATCTCACCTCCAGCTGTTTGAATTTGTTCTCCAAGTCGACCACTTTCTCTTGCTCGGTCGTCAGCTGGGATTTCACTTCCTGTGTCTCTTTATTCACGGTCTGCATGAGAAACCACAAATTCATCAACTGATGACTTGGCAGTTATTGTTTGAAAAACTAAACAGCTTTTAGAAAATACTTGCTGATAGAACCCAACACAAACGAGTTAAGCAGTATATTTACATTGACATTTGTAACCTGAGTACTTTTCTATTTGTATCTGTAGAACTTGAAGGTAGTGCAGATCATTCTCTAATTCAGATAGTCAAAGGTTTCTTATCAGAATCAGAATCAAGTTTATTGCCAGGTACGTTTACACATACAAAGATTTGCTTTTGTATGTGGTGGTTCGAACATAAACAATAAAAAAAAAACAAGTTGCAAAGAAAGTAAAAAAACTAATATATAAGGATATTAAAAAATAAGTATTTTTAAGAATGTCTTTATTATTTACACCAAATGTAAATGTAACTATATAAATAACCTTAAAATGGTGTAACTTTTTTTTATTATAATTTTTTTAATTGTTCTTAAGTAACATTAAGCTGTCTTTAGCTCTGCTGTAACAATGTACATTTCCCCTGTGTGGGACTAATGAAGGTATTCTGATTCTGAAAATCTAAAAAAACAGAAACAATGAGTATATATGAATAACTACAGTGTATTATATTTTAAAATGGAGGGCTGTGCAGACGTGTGCAAAAATGTGCAAAAAGCAGTCCGAGAGTTTAGCATGAACATGGCTCACAATATTAAAAAGGCAACGAAGAACAAGATATTGTTCACATGATGTGCATTAATGTAATGCATAATGTTTTTGGGGTGGATCAAGGCTACATGAAGTGTAGGAAACAGCTTAGAAGAGAGAGCCCATTGTAGCTAGTTAACTCAATGACATGCACAGTTTACACACGGAAGCATGCCACGTTTCTGAATCTGAGCTCTGAGTGTCTGACCTGGACCCGGCCTTCGTGGCTCATGGTCTGGCTGCTGAGCTGGAAGCGGAGCGCCTGGATCTCCTCCTGGCTGGTCGCCTGCACAGCCTCCTGCTGGGCCTTGCTCAGCTCCTCCTGCATCTCCTGCTTGATTGCAGACGGACCCTTCTGGTTGAGGCGCTGCTTCTCCTGACTCAGCTGCTCCATGCAGGTATTCAGCCTCTCCTCGTCCAGCTCCTGCAGCTTCGTCGACAGGCCCTCCCAGCGCAGACGAGCCTCCTCGTTCTCAGCCGTTAGCATGCACACCTGAATGCCGAGTTCAGCTGTTTCTGTGTTGGCTCTGTGGAGCGCCTCCCTGGACTCGCTGTTTTCCAGACACAGGCCTTCATACCGCAGCTTCAGTTTATTGAGCTCCTCTCTGGAGGCCGTCACCTCCGCAGCCAGGCCGGCTCGAGCCTGGGCTTCACCGTCCCGCTCCCGAACGACAGCCTCCTCTCGTTCCCGCGATCGCAGAATCTCGTCCACATGCCGGCGGTTGAGCTCCTCTACCTGGGCTTTCAGTTGTTCCGCTAAGATGCGGAGGTCCTCTCTGGAGGACTCGGTCACCTCCTGCAGAGCCTGCACCTTCATCCTCTCGTCGGCTCCTGCCAGACGCTGAGCCCTGAGCTCCACCACCTCGTCTTGGAGCCGCTGCACCTCCCTCAGGTTGAGCTCCAGTTGAGCCTCAGCCATCACCAGCCTGTACGGGGAATCCTTGGTTTCCATTGAGGATTTCTGAGGCCTTTCGTGAAGCACTTTCTCATTGCTCTCCGCGGCTCCTTTCTCACGGTGCAGCAGCTCAACGCTCCTGTTCTCCAGCTCCTCGGCTCGAGCTCGCTGACGCCCACATTCAACAGCCTGTTCTCTCAGTTTAGCCTCAGCGTCCTTCACTTTTTCAAGTAACTCTGCTTGGCTTCTTTGGGACATGTTGAGGTTTTTGTCCAACTTTGAAGCTTTGGCAGCGAGTGCGTCCAGTTCCTGTTGAGCCGTCGCTAACTGTTTCTTTAACGAGGACTGGAGCTCAAGACGCTCTTGTTTCTCATGCTCTAGATTCTTTATTTGCGCGTCAGATGTGTCCTTCTGGACGAGCACCTTCTGGGCAATCTCCTCCCAATGCAGGTTTTCATCCAGAAGCTTCTTCTCCCGATCTTCCACGCACAAATGTGCAGCCTCGACTCGGGATTTTAAGTGCTTTTCAGAAGCCCTCAAACAAGCAAGCTGGTCTAACAAGGCCACCCTGCTCTCAGTCAGCTCTGTGATGCTCCCCTCGCTCTTTTTAACCGTCTGGAGAACCTTAGCGTTTATTTCCATGAGATTGTGGCATTGGGTTTTGTACTCCTGAAGTTTCTCAGAGGAGACGGTTTCATTATTAGCAAGTCTAGAGCCCAGAGTCTCTTTCTCAACATTCAGCTTCTCCAACTGCTTCTCTAAATGTTTGGTTCTCTCCGAAGTAGCAGCGAGCTCTTTTTCTCTGTTCTTCAGAGTTCTCGTAACGTCCAGGAGTTTGCTCTCCAGATCCTCATTCTGGCTGTAACTCACGCTACACCTCTGCTCTACCTCTTCCCTCTCCTTATTCAGTCTTTTCTTTAGGTCATCCGCCTTCCTTTCTCTGCACTCTAGTGACGCTTGTAGGTCCTGAAGCTGTGCTCTTAAGTTCCCCGTCTCCTTCTCTTTCAAGCTCAGCGCCCCTTGAATTCGACCGACGGCACTCTGGAGCTCCTCTAACCGTTTAAGCGCGTCCTCGCGTTCGCAATGAGCTCCGGTTCTTACTTCAGCCAGCTTCTCCTCGCTGATCCTCATCTCTTCTTCCCTGAGTTTCAGATCCTGGGACAGACGCTCAGAGTGCCTTGCTCTGTCCTCCGCCTCTCTCTTTGCTTCCAACCTCCCCTCCTCAGCTGTCTTGACTTTATCCAGGAGTTCCTGGATTGTCCAGGCCGAGTCGCAGTAGCTGGCTGTTTGTTGTCCCTTTTCCTTAAGTGATTCTTCCAACTTGGAGAGAAGCTCCATATTTTTGTTCTCAGCCACTGTGAGTCTACTTTGAAGGTCACAGTTTATTGCTTCCCTACAGATTTGAAGGTGATTTGCCCCGTCCTGATCATCTGTATGTAGGTTACTTTGAGCTTCTGTAGATACAGAGGGGCCAGCAGTCTTCTGCAAAAGCTGGCCTTTAAGGTCTTTCACCACACCTTTCAACTCATCAGCTTGTTTTCCTAACTCCTGAACCCGGACCAGCAGCTCCTGCTTTCTGAGCTCTGATTGGTCGAGCTCAATGCGCAGGTTATCTGCTATGCTGCATGAAGAGGGCTCCACCAGTTCATCGAGCCCACCCAGGAGACTGGGATTCAGGTCTTGGATTGGAAGATACTCCTGCACCTGGTCAGTGGATACAAAAACGCTTTAACTTCACAAGTCACATTCACACATTCGTTTTGCAGGGTTGTCTATGTAGAGTATCTGATTCAGTTTACCTGTGAGTAGCTGCTAACGAGACTGTTGATGCTGGAGCAGCGACTGGGAGGCCTCCACAGGAAAGCTGATGAGGCATTGCCTAATGTTCGTCTACAACATAATGACCAAATATTGAGCTCATTATCACCTCGTAAATT
This sequence comes from Notothenia rossii, assembly GCF_949606895.1. Taxonomy (NCBI): domain Eukaryota; kingdom Metazoa; phylum Chordata; class Actinopteri; order Perciformes; family Nototheniidae; genus Notothenia; species Notothenia rossii. The sequence continues at coordinate 68,522,060 of NC_136907.1, forward strand.
GTAAGAAATTACAACTGATTGAAAGAGAAAGCAACCACACTCTTGTTCAGAAGAAGAACTTGACAGAAATGGAGAAAGCGTGAAATAGTGGCACTTTCTTTTACAACAAGCTTTAACTGTTTTATTGGAAACATTATTACAATGTAATAGGTGCACAACATACTCTAAACTCTCTATCTGTACTGTACAAATTACGACAGGCCTCGAAAAAGAACTTCATTCACAAATGTAATTCTCTTTTTGTCTTGATTGTTAAGAGTGTGACATTTGTTGATTCAGGTAATATATATAGTTTATGTTGTTGTAAGTGTTGCTACTCTGCATAATATCCCAATAATGTAATGAACAGCAACAACACTTTTTCAAAAAAAAGTGTGTCCACTTCCTGTAGAGTGACTGCAAATTGATGACAAGGAAGTGAAAAGTCTTGGCAAAGGTGCTGATGTGAGGAACAGCGATCAGCACTTACACATTGTCGGCACCCACTGACTCTCACACACACACATTTACACACACTCAGGCAAAAGAAAAAAAAAGCTGTGAATGTGCAGAGTGATCAGATAATTAAGTGTTACCTCAAGTTGTGAAATAAGCAATATGGCTTCCTCACCATTTTACATTAGCCGCAATAACCTGGGGTGTTATTTCAAATAACCTAAGGTCTGTCTCTGATCAATTCACAAATCATTTCCAACTCCAACACGGAAGGATTTATGATTTCATTTCTTTATGAAGGGTCTCTTTTTTTCCATCAAAACAACAGCCAAATATAAATGTTTGTTTTTCTTCAAAAAGACGAAACTAGCTGTAAACGTTTACATAATTGTAATATAAGTATTGGTTACCTTGCAAATGATGGCCAATCTGCATCAAGGTCGTAACCTCTGGCAGCCACGTCAAACTGGATCTGGTTGAGCTCATAAAGATGGTTAATGATGTCAGCAGTGAGGTGGGACTTGAGGAAGGGACTCCGCGCATAATACCAGTCACTGCATCGGAAAATACAAACAAAAAAATAGAAATCTCAATTCTAACAACAAGGACACTAATTTGTTTTTTAGTGTACCAAAACAAATTAGAAAATAAAGTGTAATAAATCCATATTAATCTGGTTTTCTCCGCCACTGAGCTGAAAAGATGTATTACTTTTTCAGATGTTTTCATTGTTAATTATAAACTGTGTTGAGACTGTTCCAGAAAAAACATTTTGTTGAAGTGCATTCAGACAAATATAATCACAAATAGAGTTATAAAGATGAAAAGGTTGGAATAAATAGTTGGTGATTTTTCTGAAAATGCGCTCTGCTTCCTTTCAGAGAGTCAGATAAGATGATTCATATCACAAGTTTCCTGTCTTTAAGATAAGATAAGCAAACTGGCTGTAGCTCCACATATTCTTCTTCTTATAGATTCTTCTTCATTTACCACAAACAGAGATGAGATAAGGAGGGACCTACTCATTTCACTTTTGACAAGAAATAGAATAATATTCCTCTTATTACCAAAAACGCACAAAGACCGCAAGAGGTTGCTTCCGGTTTCTGCACAAAGTGTGTGAGCGGTTTGCCTGAACAGCATGCGATACATGGCCTGACCGGAACAACATTCATGCAATCTGCCATTGAAAACAGATTGACAGTGTAATTTCTGTGATCGAATGTCTTATGTCAAATAGAAATATAAAGCATACTACTTTTATGAGATAAAGTAAAATATAATTGACATGTGTTTTGCTAAAAGGCTGAGGAAGTGAGACAGAAGAAGTGTAAGTGTCTACGGTTAGGGTGTGGGTGTTGTGTTGCCTCGGAAAACAGAAATAAAACATAAATCAGGAAGGGAGATTTACTCTTGAAAAAAAGGGCTACATCCCACGTAAAGCACGGTGCCTCAATGATTGAAAACATTACATATTAACAAAAATGACTAAATACACATATTCGTATGAATGTGTAAGTATCTGTTCCTGACCTTGTGACCTTCTGGTTTATGAGACACTGCTGCAGTGTGTCAGCGAGGCGTTGGTGGACGAGTGAGTAGCGTATGAAGGCCCTTCCTTTCCCCAGGGATGTCTTCAACTGAGGACACAAATATACACTTAAGCACGATTTTCTTACTCAGATTTGTCCACACATTACCTCACTGCAATGCAAGGTCATGTTTGAAGAGCATCTGTTATTTCAAAGTCAGTATCAAGCAGGTCAAACTATTTCACTAGTGGCTCCCACACTCCTAAAAATATATTTGAATGTGACATTAAAGACGATTAACTTGCAATTAATTATTATTTTAAATTCTCTTAATTGATTAACTACTGAGTCTATAAAACCACTTTTTTCTCAGAGTCCAAGATGACCTCTTTAAATGTCTTGTTTTTCCCCAAACAATGAGTTCAAAATCCAAAATAATGTGTCATACATTGATATTAAAAAAATAATGTATGTTGCCGGAAAAAGAACCCAAAAGCAATCATAACAGTTGTTGGTTTGTTTTCTGTTGACTGTCTAACTAATAAATCAATTGATTTCAGTTAAAGCCGAATCCAAAAACTGTATTTTGGTCAAATGTATCGTAGGACAGAGCAGTTAGGGATGTATAAGTTTAAATATCACTGCATGGACATTAAAAGTACGGTATCTGTCAGTACATCCAGACTCTCTCTCCAATACATTAGCAGATGGAGGGATTTAAGTAAGACAACGGACCCACAGATCTAACAGAAGGACACCAGCTGGAGACTGATATACGTCACAGACTGACCGACATGGAAAAAGAAGAAAAGTTAAAGTTAAAGAGAACGAAAGGTTGCCAAATGGCTGTCAGCTGGTATTGACTAAACTATGTCGCTTTTCAAGAAAAAATACTGACAGTTGTTAATCCATGAGAAAGCCTGAAGCACCAGATATTTTTTGCTAATGAACGAGCCTCCACTAGCATAACATAGGATGTGAGGTTGACATTTTTCAAGCAAAAAAAATGGAAGATGAGCTTTTTCTAGCCTCTCAAAACTAGAGAATTTGAAATAGATGGTAGTTAATTTAATAGCTTGTGGCTGTTGCTTGGAAAAAACTATCAAGGGTAAAAAAGGTCACCTTGTTGCTTCAGGAAACTCAGTTTGGCATTTTGTCTGATATGTCATGGAATAAATTATAAAACAAGTAAATAACCAGCCTATTGTTAATGACTTATGTTAACATTAATATTATTGATTTACAATTATTTGTATCTATTCTAATAGAGAAGAACATGGTGTGTGTTTTGCCAGTAACCCCGGAAACTAAAACATAGGAAACATTTGTTTGTAAATGAACCTTAAGATTAGTGTTAAGCTCATATAATAGACAACAAAATATACAATCTAAGACTAATTAAACTAGAGTTATTTCAGTGTGAAGGCTCACCACTGTGAATTCCCAGGATAGAGGGTGACCAGCAAGGTGTAAGGCAGCAAGTGAATTAGCAGCTCCGAGGTTAACTGTGTCCAACTCACCAGGGGATAAGTTACATGGCTATACAGTCACTGTGTGAGGCAGCGAGGGTTACAGTGTGTGTGTGTGTGTGTGTGTGTGTGTGTGTGTGTGTGTGTGTGTGTGTGTGTGTGTGTGTGTGTGTGTGTGTGTGTGTGTGTGTGTGTGTGTGTGTGTGTGTGTGTGTGTGTGTGTGTGTGTGTGTGTGTGTGTGTGTGTGTGTGTGTGTGTGTGTGTGTGTGTGTGTGTGTGTGTGTGTGTGTGGTGCAGAGGAGGATTACCTCAGGAATGGATTTAACAAAACGGATGCCATCGTTAGCTCCCTTGATCTTAATCAGGCAGTCGCAGAAGTAATCCCAGTAGTCTTTTCTCTGACCAAGAAAGGTTGTCTTCTCTTTTTGGTCAAACTGAGAAACAAACATTACTTCATTATTGCATTGCCTAACAATGTCATCAGCAATATGCATTGTAAAACAGGTCTGTCTGACACTGCCGGGTACAATTGTGATTAATAGGATTTCTATGAACTTCCTTCATGTTTCCATTTCTTTCTAGCACTCTGCCTCTCTCTGGGGTCAAGACTTCTCCAAACGGTCATCAGATATTACTATACTTATTTTATTATATTTTTGAAATACTTAACCTGGCATGATCTTTAACATATTAAACATTCTGTGTTAAATGAAACCCTCACAACTGCAGTGCTTTATTTTAAGGCTTCACAACCAAAAAGGTTTACAAATCACTAGAGCACTGGTTCCCAATCTGTTTTACTAGTCGCCTTTTTGAGCAAGAAAATGATTAGTCGCTTTCCCTCGTCAATATTTGAGATATGGAAAATTCAAAAGTAAAAAGTTAATTTAGGTTATTTCGTTTAAACGGTTTGAAAAGATGCACTCATGAGTATTTTTTCAACAACAAATCAATGAAAGAGGTTCTATCTATCTACGAGATACTTATTTTAATCATCTTACAACTGCTTGTTAGATTGATATTCTCCCCAAGTACAAGCTAGTGGTAGAGTCAGAGGAGCAGTGCTGGTCAAATTGCAAACACAAGCTGTATAATCTTGAAAAACCCTGAACAAACGTTGGTGGTATACGATTCCATACCTGGAGCAGGTATTCAAGTTTATAGAAGAACTTGTGCAGGTTGGCGCTATCATCAGTTACCGGTTCACCACAGTCGTTGTGTTCCTTACCCAACTCTAACACAGAATCTAAACAAGACAGTAACAGCATTGTTAACACATAATTACACAATTATCAAATGATTTCCTTGTGTGGAATCTATTTTTGATCAATATGCGCACATTTTATGATCGCCTTATCAGTAATAGATGTTTATAAGGAAAAAAACATATATCTAAATGTTGTAATAATCCTGGGAGCACGATGCATATGCCTACTTCACATGTAAAAAAGACAGGCTGCCAGAAACATATGACGCAATATACCGTCATGGTGTTTATGTGAGTCAGTGTGAACATGTTGTTTACCATGCAGATCTCTAATTATCCTCTGCAGTTGATTATCTCCAACTGATGAGGAGGAGGCCATTCTGGGGAAGGGGCAGTGACGTCAGCAAATTCTGCATGTGGGATTTGGAAAAAGACAGTGTCATTTATGTTTCGATATTACAGGAAGGTCCTAATGATGTGAACAATGTTCCTTGTGTCATTGAAATGTCAAGGATGTACCTGTGTCCCTCAAAGTATGAATAAAGCATTTGATAGTATAACTAAGGAAAGCTGTTGCCAACAGGATTTCAACTTTCCATCCGGCAAACAGTTCAGGTAAATAAAATCACATTATAACAGACTAGGGGACTGTGAACATACACACCTCAACCAATCAAAGACTGTAAGCACCATTTTTATTACATCTATGGTTACTTTTAGCATCTATTCATGAACACACAGTTATATTTAAACTTGTGTAGCTTTGTTTATTTAAATGTGATAGTGTGTTAAGTGCTTTGTCATTGCTGCTACCTCTGCTCTTATCACTGCTTTTATTTATTTGCCGTCCATTTCTATTACTGCAGTGAGAGATACCAACGCAATGGTGTTGTACCTCTGTATAATGACAATAAAGATATTCTGATTCTAAACATTAGAATAGTACTTTCCTAAATGTGCACACCACTGCTGCTTATCACTTACATAAACACATGAATACACTCTATCCAAACCCCAGAAGCCTTTAACAACTGTGGCAAATTAAACAATCCAGAGAGGGTTCATTCATATGTTAAAATAAGAATGCACAGTAGGTCAGTCAAGTTAGCAAAACCGTACAGTCTGTGAGAGGAGGTACAACATGTACATCACGAGGATAGGGGAAAGCGTATCACTGTTTCAAACCCGACTGACACCAAATGTAGGCTGTATATAGTGTTATACACCGTCCCCATTACAAAATAGAAACATTACATCACTTAAAACCGCTTTAAAATGCAACAAATCGCCACACAAAGCTAGATAGTCGAAGCTGGTAGCTATCCTACATGCACCTGTTCTCAGCTCTTCATTTCCTTCTCGTATTTAATGTCAATGATGTTATAAACCATCGAGTTTTGGTTGTAAGCAAAGCGACACACTTCAATGTTCAATAAACAGTAACATAATAAACGTACTCGATGTGTAAAATGTTCCAGTGTCCAGTTTGTAGGTGATACAGCAGAAACTTGCTAGGCGTAGAGGGCGGGCACTGTGGGTGATTGACAGGCGTGATGGACAAATAGACAGCGTCTGCTGCTGCTGAAGTCCGTCATAGTTTGGTTGAGAGACAAATGGTAAATAAACAGAAACCTGAGAAGAGTAAAGTGCTCATAGAGATCTAGATATATAATAAAATGTACTTTAAAAATGAATTGGGGAAAAATGTATGCTTTGTATTTGGTTTGTATTTTTATTGTGTTGTGTTTTAATCCTTTGTTTTATTTTATCCACAAAGTAAGCCTATGAAATAATAATTGACAAACTAAATAATTAAAGGTCTAAACTGTTTTTTATATGCACAAAATATTAGGTTTTATAAATGTTATTTATATTTTATTGTTATTATGTATTTTATTTTGTGTCTCCACCTTAACTGTTAACATGGTGTTGTTAAGAGCAGATCTTTTACGCAAATGTACAAAAGATAGTAAGCAAAAAGGGATACTTATAAAGGTATTTAAAAACAGTTGCATACTGTTCTAACACAGAAGAAGAAGAAGAAGAAGAAGAAGAAGAAGAAGAAGAAGAAGAAGAAGAAGAAGAAGAACAAGAACAAGAACAAGAACAAGAAGAACAAGAACAAGAACAAGAACAAGAACAAGAAGAAGAAGAATCTACAGCTAACTGTGTAGATATCATAGAAAACATATTTAATACATTTGTGTTTTCCCATGATATGTTAGTCTATCGTCAAAAGTAAATCGGTGCAATAGTATAATGAGCTTTTTTCCTATTGTTTGGATTGTTGATTAGTATTTTAAGTCATTTCTGAAAATTGAAATTGTGAATTTATGTAATTTTTCTGTTTTAAATCATTCTTTATTAAATGTATATTTGTTGGACTGTTGGTCAGATAGATCAACGAAATTAAGGATGTCATACTTGACTTTAGGAATGCTTTATGTTACAATTTTTAAAAGTTTAAATAAGAAATCCACACTTGGGACTATGCCGTTTGTGTCATTGTGGAACAAGTATAATACCAATACAATACACTTCTGAAAACAGTGAGGTTTACCAAAAACAAGTACTGAACATGTCTCGTAACGTGATCGAAACCAAAATGCCCAGCTCTGACATCATCTCTGTTCACCTTTGGGTTTCATACTTAAGGAACAATTCCCTATTCCAGTGATATCTGCACGAAGGACGTTGGTGTTTTGCAGGTACAGTAAATTGCCACATTTCTCAATTTGTTATAGACGGATTCATTATCATTTTTTAATAATATCTCAAATGATGTCTATATAATGTTTTTTAGTTTAAGTAACATTTTGTTTTTGCTTAAAATGTTTGTCTTTTTTTATTTCATTCGGTCACTTTATATGAAAAAAACCTGGACATTAAAGTAGGAATATTAGAACGCTCATTCAGCACAAATAATTAATCAAATATATTTACCTTCTCCCTTTCCTTTATTGGGCAGAGAATTTCTTTGGGGGGTATATTTAGAGGCACTTGTCAATCGAGAAGTTAACATGTTTCTAGTTGCGAAGAATAGTTATTAAACTGTCCAAATTTAAGACTGTTGATAATTCAAAATATAGAAACATTGTGAATGATGAATGAGGTTGTATCTTCCTGGTCGAATGTACTTATTGTAAGTCACTTTGGATAAAGGCGTCAGCTAAATGCAATGTAATGTAATGTAATGAATGATAAGAGCCTGTTGCTGTTGAAATCTGTAATTTGGGTAAAGTGATGCTTTTGAATATACGAGATAAAACATGGAAATAAAGGAAGTCATATATCAAGAGAATGTTATTAATCTATGGACATATCACACTATGAAATGACTCATTTATCTGTAAAAACTGTTTTTACAATGTTATGTATCATCTAATTTCTTATAATTAAGTCTGTTTAACCCCCTTTACTTTACACAACCCTTTTTTCAGACTCTCTACTTGCTGAAACTTGCTGAAGGAATATGGCAACAACTGACTCAGCCTATAACCTAACCACATACGATGATTCCTACTATGATTACGATTATGAGGATGAAGTGTGCAACAAATCAAGCATCGTTCAGTTTGGAGCAACCTTGACTCCAGTGGTTCTTTCCATTGTGGTCATCCTCAGTCTGTTTGGCAACATCCTGGTCATCGTGATTCTGGCAAAGTATGAGAATCTCAAATCTCTCACCAACACTTTGATCCTAAACCTGGCCATATCGGATCTCTTCTTCACCGCAGGTCTGCCCTTCTGGGTCTACTATCACATGTACGGATGGACTTTAGGCCAACTTGCATGCCAGATAGTCAACTTTTTATTCTACGTTGGTTTCTACAGCAGTGGGATCCTCCTCATCATGATGACTGCTCACCGTTATGTAGCCGTCATGAATCCTCTGTCGGACATTGTCTCCACCACAGGCTCCTACAGTGTTATAGCGTGTGTGATCATCTGGGCAGTGAGTATATTGATTGCCAGTCCAACCTCCGCCTTTTCCAAAGATGACCAGAATCAATGTGTGTGTGAAAATTCTTTCTGGTGCTTATTGGGAATCTACCAGCAAAATGCTCTCTTCATTGTGAGTTCAGTGGTGTTTATTTTCTGCTATTCTCAGATCATCTGCAGGTTGCTGCGGCCTACTGCTCGAAGAAGAAAGAGCAAAACTTTAAAACTCATTTTTACCCTTATGGTTGTTTTCTTTGTCGGCTGGGGACCTTTTAATATAGTGATATTTCTAAAGTCATTTAATTACTGGCCCAAAACATCTGCTGACTCAAAGGATCTATTGGAAAATTGTGAATCATCAAAGCCACTCGATTACGCCTTTTACATTAGCCGACTTCTGGCCTTTTCCCACTGCTGCCTCAACCCTGTGTTTTATGTGTTTGTGGGGGTTAAATTCAAAAACCACCTGAAGAAAATGCTGAAGGGCTGGGGACAAAGCAACAATGGCTTACGCAATAGGCATAGCCGACTTACAATTACATCCATAACAAGTGGTGAGGAACTTTCTATTTAGTTGATATGGAGAACAGAGGTGAAACCCGAACTTCTAAACCAGAAAAGAGAACATCTAAAATCCTATTGACATTTGATTTAGTTGTATCTGGGTAGAATTCTCCTGATCAGATACTCAGCATAAGCTCCCCCCCCTTTTTAAACATTTATTTTTATAAAGCTTTAGACTCAGAATCAGCACTTCTAACAGGGCTGACATAGAGGGATACGAGAGATGTCTAAAATGCATGATCTGTTTGGTATTTTGAGCAAAACGCATCACAGACATGTTTTTTTATATATTTTTATATATCTGAGACCCATAATATATGCCTAAAGATAGCATGATAGGAGAACTTTAAATTAGCTATCCTAGATTTGGGACAGGGTGACAAACGCAAGTTAATTTAGCTTCATTAGCTTTGTAAGATGGTTCTAAAAATGACATGTGTTATACTGTACATTAATTAATCAAACATGTAAACCAATTCCATGTTTTCCCCCTTTTTAATTTCCAATCAAGTTTTGTGCTTGAAAGAAAATCAGCTCTGTGTCAGTTGGTACATATTAATGTGATTTCAAATTCATGTTGATACATTGATTATGCATTGTACTGTAGATAATATGTGAAACACTTCTTCACTGCATTTTACTTAATGGTTTCATATTAAATCATCTATCTCAGTTGTTACTGTAGTTGTTATATTGTCACCTTTAGGAGTCTTGCAAACAAAACAGAACATAATTTATTTTCAAAATGTTATATAAATATGTGTTTTGATCAATTTGTAAACAATTTTTTTTATTTGCCTGAACATATCATCATCATTATCATCATCATCACCACCACCACCATCATCATCATCATCATCATTTCCATGCTACAATAAAAAAGATCAAAACATATTTCTGGGGTGTATCCTTCCTTCCTGCTGTTTCTATGTTATGTTTTTAAAGTAGAACATCACCAATATGCATGTCACCAATTTCGGGTTAATCTCAACGTAGTCATGCCTTCACTGGAATGATGAGGCAACACCTCTGAATAATATGAAGCCAAAGACGGAGTTACTGCATGAGTTTGCTCTTTTATTGCTCAACTTCTCCATCACAATGAAACTCACCACATGAAGTGACAGTCGTTGTTCAGGGTAAGTTGCTTAATATTCACTGTAATTGATTTCCATATTTAAGGGCAATGTTCTTACTACATAAATGTTTACTGTATTGTTATATTTTTCTCGGAACTGCTTTTTAAAACTAAATTTGACTGAAGGTTAAAGACATCTGCGCAATTTGCCAATTACATTTTTCTGCTTATGTTTCCCAGAAAACAACTTACAATGGCATTCAACAACTCCACAGTGAACATCGGAGGTGAAAACTACAGCTCTGAAGACTGTGAGAGGGTGTTTGACTTGAACACTTTTAAAGGCTCCTCATACATTTTGATCTTCATCCTCAGTATCATAGGAAACTGCCTCCTCTTATATGTCCTCTTTCTCTATGAGAACTTAAAAAATTTCAAATCTATTCGTCCTAAACCTTGCCTGCTCCGATTTGATGATCACAGTCACACTTCCATTCTGGGCCGTCTATTGGCTGCTGCATGACTGGGTCTTTGGAAGTTTTGCCTGCACATTTGTGACTATGACAAAGATTGTTGGTGTGTACAGTAGTGTCATTCTACTGACTGCCATGACTGTGGACCGTTTCATAACTGTGGTGCTGCACAACATGCCAAGAAACAAAGTAAGGAGGCAGAGGTTTGCAGCATTGAGCTGTGCAGCTGCATGGATCATCAGCATTTCTGTTTCTATACATGTTGCTACTAGAGCCACGGTGGAAGACTGGGGTGGTCGTTCCATTTGTTTGAATCTTATGTATGTGGACTATGGTTTTAAACTTGCAGTGCCTCTGCTCTTCTTCTTCCCGTTATCCATAATTGTTTTCTGCTACTCTGCCATCCTCAAGACAGTGTTGCAGGCTTCAAACAGAAGAAAGCACAGGACGGTAGTGGTGGTGTTATGTATAGTTGCTGCCTTCATCATCTGCTGGGTACCTTACAATATTTTGTTTATAATCGTGTCCTTCTATAAACCTAAAAACTGTTATGCATCGAACCTTGTGTATATAGCCTTTATTATTTGTCATATACTTGCTCATTCTCACTGCTGTATGAACCCTATTCTGTATATGCTCTCAGAAAAGTGGCGAAAGCATCTTTTGGATCTTTTAAGCTGCAAGAAAGTCGGGAGGGTGAGAGACAGGAAGAAAACCACTGGCTCTTCTGTTAAGCAGAACGTAGCTTTTTTTTTTTACTTTGTTTTTATTAAACAAAGAAAAAAAAACACAAACACCTTACATCTCTTTACAGCACATCAGTATCTGAAACAGGTCTGTCATTAATTGTAATTGGGCAGTCAGAGCCTCCATCCCATATACCTCCTTTAATTTTTGTTTCCATTGTGCCTATGTAGGTGGTTGTGGCTTCCTCCAATTCAATGTTACCATTTTCCAAGCAGTCATCAGGAGTATATGCAACAGGTATTTCTGGTTTCTATTACATACATCCTCTGCAACCAGATCAAGTATAAAGTGACTAGGGTTGAGCGGTAGATCAATTCCCATAATTCTGTCTATCTCCTCCTTTACCCCATGCCAGAAGGGGACCATCTTTGGGCAGTCCCAGAATATGTGTGAGTGATCACCAATCAGGCCGCACTCCCTACAGCAGTACTTTGCTGTGGGGGTGTCTACAAATTTGGAAATGATCAAGGGTGTCCTAAAGAACCGTGTCTTTGTCTTCCAGTCAAACTGCTTCCACGTATTACTGTTTATACCTTTGTGACAGCCCTTACACAATGTTTCCCAATCCCCATCTTCAATTATAATATTCAACTCCAACTCCCATTTATTTTTTATGTGGAAGGTGTTATCCGGTAAATCCATTAATAGGTTCCTATAAATATGGGAAACATGATTCTTAGTCGGTATATTGTGCCTAATTATATTGATAGAATATGTTTCAATGTTTGTTGGGGAATTCTAAATTATGTTCCAATTTCTATGTTTTGTAATGTAATGCCTAATCTGTAAATACCGAAACATGTCACACGATGGTAACTGAAACGTCTCCTGGAGATATGAAAATGGCTGCAAAATATTATCATAAAATAATTGGTCAATAATCTTTAGACCTCTGTCTGCCCACTTCTTAAAGGTACTGTCCGCTATTAAGGGGAGGAATTCTAGATTTTCATAAATTTGCATAGCTCGAGAGAGAGCAACTGTCCCCCTAAATCTCTTTTGCACTGCAGACCACACTTTTAAGGTGTGTTTCACATATATGTTTTGGACACACGACTTTCTTTCGAGACTGTTGGCTCATGAAAACCAGAGTGGACAAAGTTATCCTTGGTAATGAGCTCTGCTCTATACCAAGCCATCCTGTCTCGGTGTCATTGCGAATCCAGGCTACCACTGCTGTTAATTGCGCCGCCCAAAAGTAGTGCTTTATGTTGGGAAGGCTGAGCCCGCCCTGGTCCTTCCCAAGAGTAAGTTTTATATCTCACCCTCGGCCTCTTATTCTGCCATATACATTTAGATATAAGCTTATCCAACATATTGAAGGCAGATGCCGGGACCCAAATAGGCAGAGATTGGAACAAAAACAAAAGTCTGGGTAATAAGTTCATTTTAAAAGCCTCTATTCTACCCAAAAGTGACAACGGCAGCACATCCCATCTAGTTAAGTCAGTTTTAAACACTTCAAATATCTTTTTATAATTAGCTTGGAACAACTGTGTTATTTTGGGGGTGAGTGCAATCCCTAAGTATCGAAATCCCTGACCAGACCTGTGAAAGGACACTGTACTATCAAGTTGACTTGGCCACGTCCCCGAGATCATCATTGCCTCTGACTTAGTGGGGTTCATTTTATATCCAGATACCATGCCATATTCTTCCAGATTTTGTAGGAGGGCTGGGACAGAGGACTCTGGATTTTCCAGAAACAATATTATATCGTCCGCGTATAGACCCACCTTATGTTGGTTCCCATCCTCATCTTTTATTCCCTGTATATGAGGATTACTCCTGATTAGTTCTGCAAGAGGTTCAATACTAAGGGCAAACAGGGCTGGGGATAACGCATCTCCCTGCCTCGTCCCCCTTCCCAACGCAAAGAAATCCGAGCAGTGGCCATTGACTCTAACTCTCGATCTTGGGTTATTATAAAACACTTTGACCCAGTTAATAAAGGTCTGACCAAAGCCCATATGTGACAGTGTCCTCTGCAGAAATGTCTAATCTATCAAATGCCTTCTCCGCGTCTAGACTGAGAAGAATTGATGGGGTTTTCCTCCCGGCTGCAAGTGATTGTAAATTGAGAACTCTTCTAACATTATTAGTACCATGGCGGCCAGCAATGAATCCCGTTTGGTCTGGGTGCGCTAGCTTCCTAATGCACCTCTGTATTCTACTAACCAGAATAGAGGTCAGGGTTTTTAAATCCTGACAAAGAAGGCTTATGGGCCGATAACCCATACATTGTGCGGGGTCCTTCCCTTCTTTATGAATAACCGTAATGATAGCCTCTGACCAGGATTTCGGTGGGTCTCCTTCATCCAATGCATAATTATATACCCGACATAGGACTGGTGCCAACAAACATTATAGTACTCCCCCGAGTACCCATCGATACCGAGAGATCTGTTATTCTTGAGCTTACCAATACTATCTACTATTTCCTCTACTGTAGTGGGGGAACACATCATGTCGGCCCCCTCCTGTGACAATTTGTTTAATTCTACCGAGTCAAGGAGACGTGATATCTTATCCTCTTTCCCTTGTACCTCCTGGCCCTCATATAGCTTTTTGTAATTGTTACGGCTGCTGCCTTCCTGGTCGTCTTAATTGTGTTAAGCTGTGTTATATGCAAATGAGCTGTGCGGTTGCCCTGACGTCATTGGCTGCCATCTCCTGGTCCGCCCCCTGGGGATTGTGATTGGAGCACGCCGGGTCCGACGCACTCCAATCGCAGCGCATAGATGGCGCACACCTGCTGGAGATGACTACAAAGCCTGGGGACAATCATCACTCTGGAGGCTCTGCTGTGTGAGCGGATGCCTCTCGCTAGTTGCTCTCGTTTGTGTGCAAATGTGTTAACAGTGGTTAACTTGTGTGGTCCGTGTTGAACAGTGTTATTGTGAGTAGTTGTGCCTCGATTAGGTTAGTATTGTTTGGTTAGTATTGTGTGATAGTTTTTTCCCGGGTCGCCGAGGGTGCTTGCGTTGTTTGTTCGCCGCTCCTCCGCCCCAAATATTGTTCTTTAGTCCAGATCAGAATCTCTCCTGTCTGGCTCTCTACTTTTGAAACGTCAGTCATCAGCAAAAATAGCAGCATCTCTATATCGAATCGACACAGATCTTTGTGTTGTCATCTCCTACCTGCTGGCTCTTTCCTGCTCACCGGTCCCTAGCACGCTAGCTAGCTAGCATTATCGGACCTAGCAGGCTGCTACCTAGATGCTCCTCGGCTCCCTGAAGTCTGCTGAGCTAACAATTCTGTCTCCACCCCAACTCCACCCTAACTCCGCGGCTCGTGTGGGTCTTCCCATCCCGCTGCGATCAGCCGGCTTCCCCGCTGACATCGTCTCTCCCTGCCGCCTACAGCCGGTGGCTATCAAGCTAGCTAACAAGCTAGTAGGCTGGTCACCCTGCTCCCACTCTGCACCAGGCTGTCAGCCCCTCCTACGATTCTCCTCCGGAAACCACTGGAATCATTCTCCTGATTTGCTGTGGATTATCACTCTCATTTTATCTGGACTCACACCGCTCCTTCTTCCACGGTCATCCGGCTCCTGGTCTCTGCCGCCCGGGTCCCCAGCATTAGCTAGCTCCGTGCTAGCGCCACTTCACGGGATCATGCCACCGCTCTACTCCCTGTCAGATCTCCACTCCTTTAATAACCGCCTGCCTCCGGACTGCATGGACATCCTCGCAGATAATTAAATACTCTGCAAACGCCGTCCTCCACACAGAGGCTCTGGCCGTAAGTTTTTATTTCATTCCACGTCTCCACACTCCATCCCGTCCAGACGGTCCTGTCACACGCCCACACTACGCCATCACAACAAAAAACACGTGAATCTGACCAATCTCCTTCCACTCCCCCGGTCCACACAACCCCCCCCCCCCCCCCCCCCCCCCCCCCCAATGCAACGTCAATTCAGAGCAGCCCTGCTCAACACACGTTCCATCCACAATAAAAGCCACATTCTGAATGAATTCATTAAAGACAATAACCTGGACTTTCTGTATCCGACCAAAACATGGCAAAAACCCCTGGACTATTTTTCACCCCAGCAGGATTCACATACATTGACAAACCTCGCCCACAAGGGCGGGGTGGTGGTATAGCTGCTATTATCAGAAAGGAAATAAAAGCTACCATAACCCCCATCCCTGATGCTTCTTCATTTGAACACCTGATCTTTAAACTCTCTGGTCCCACTCCCCTGGTCACAGCCATCATCTACCGTCCCCCGAAGACAAACCCCTCCTTTCTCTCCGACCTCTCTGACATTCTCACTCAGCTTTCTGCCATATCCCCATCTGTTCTCCTCTTAGGTGATTTTAACATTCATGTTGACGACCCAACCTGCAAATATGCCTCTGAATTTAAGGAAACCCTTGAATGCTGCAACTTCTCTAAACACATCAACTTCCCAACACACAGCCGTGGTCACATCCTGGACTTGGTCTGCTCCACTGGTCTCACCATCCATCATCTGTCCAGCCTCAATCTCCACATCTCTGATCACCTGGCCATCATCATGGACATCAACATCCCCATCCCCGCCCAAAAGCAAAAACGCACAATAACCTACAGAAACCTCAAATCCATCTCACCTTCAGCAATCACTGCCTCCATTACCTGCAAGATGTCTGTCTCCCCCCCCCACTTTCTGAAAACCCATCTGAACTTGTGGACTATTATAACAGCACCCTCTCCTTCTGTCTCAATGAACTGGCCCCCAAAAAAAATAAAAATGTCTCTTTCATACACTCCGCCCCCTGGTATACACCCGAACTCCGCCAAATGAAATCAAGGAAACGTCAACTTGAACGCCAACACAAGAAAACAGTCCATCTTCAAATCTACAAAGACTATCTCCAGTAGTACAGTAATGCACTCAAAGCAACCCGGTCTAATTACTACTCACAACTCATTCAGTCTGGCTCCAGCAACCCCAAGCGTCTCTTCTCCACCATCAGCAAACTTCTCAAACCCTGTGACAACGCCACCTCGTCCTTCACCACCGAACAGAGCAACTCCTTCCTTTCATTTTCCAAACCAAAATCAGCAACATTTACAGCAATCTGACACCCTCATCAGCATCCCCCACCTCCCCTCCTGGCTCCCCCCCCTTCACCTCACAGCCCCTGTCCCACTTTTCCCTGTGACCCCCATGCAACTGTCCCACTTCATGACTGGAATTAACTCCACCTGCACACTTGACCCAATGCCCTCCAAATTTGTTAAAGAGAGCCTCCCTGCCATCTCCCAGCTCATCACCACCATCATGAACTCCTCCCTCAGATCTGGATCAGTTCCCCACTCTCTCAAACTGGCTGCTGTCACACCCATACTCAAAAGACCTGGACTCACACCTGACATCATGTCCAACTTCCGGCCCATCTCAAATCTCCCCTTTCTGTCAAAAACACTTGAACGTGTCATTGCCTCACAACTAAAATCCCACCTCAGCTCCAATGACCTCTTTGAGCCATTTCAATCCGGTTTCCGATCAAAACACAGCACCGAAACAGCTCTTCTCAAAATCACAAACGACCTCCTCCTCTCCTCTGACTCCGGCAACCTGAACATCCTCATCCTCCTCGACCTCACCGCAGCATTCGACACCATCAACCACACCATCCTGCTGTCCCTCCTCGAATCATCACTCAACATCACTGACACTGCACTCTCCTGGCTGAAATCCTACCTCACCGACAGACATCAGTTTATCAACATCAACAACTGCACCTGCTCCTCTGTCCCAAGGCGTCCCCCAGGGTTCGGTGCTTGGCCCCCTCCTCTTCATCCTCTACATGCTCCCCCTTGGCAAAATAATTCGTCGCCACAACCTTCAATTTCACTGCTACGCCGATGACATCCAACTTTATATCTCAACAAAAACCATCACCCCCACAACACACTCCACTCTCAACAACTGTCTCTCAGAAATAAAAGCATGGATGCAAACAAACTATCTCCTGAACAGTGCCAAATCAGACATCATCATCGGCCCCCCATCCCGTATCAAAGACATCCAGAATTTCAACTTCACCATTGACAGCCACACTCTATCTCCCCCCCTCACATCCGCAACCTCGGAGTCATTTTCGACAGTCAGCTCAAATTCAACCACCACATCAATCACATCACCAGGACCGCCTTTTTCCACCTCAAAAACATTGCCCGTCTCCGCCCATCACTCTCCTCCTCTGCTGCTGAAATCCTGATTCATGCATTCATCACTTCACGACTCGACTACTGCAATAGCATAGCATCCTCTATGGCATACAATCCAACCTCCTCAATAAACTCCAACATATCCAGAACTCTGCTGCCCGCCTCCTCACCCACACCCGCTCCCGAGACCACATCACTCCCATCCTCCAGAACCTCCACTGGCTCCCCGTCCGTCAAAGAATCAACTTCAAAGTCCTCCTCATTACTCACAAAGCCCTCAACAACCAGGCCCCCCCCTACCTCACAGACCTGCTGCACCACCACACCCCTTCCCGCTGCCTCCGCTCATCAGAAGCCAGCCTCCTATCTATCCCCACCCGCACCAATCACCGGACCTGGGGGGACAGAACCTTCTCCGTCGCTGCCCCCTCCCTCTGGAACTCACTCCCACAACCCATCAGAGACTGCACCGACCTCACCACCTTCAAAAAACTCGCAAAAACTCACCTCTTTAATCCGGCTTTTAATGTGTGATTGTTTTTGTATTATTTGACTTTAACTTTAACTATATATTTATTTGTTGTTCCTTTCTTCTCTTTTCTTTTCTCTTCACTATTATCTGTAAAGCGTCTTTGAGCACCTGTAAAAGCGCTAACAAATTAAATCTATTATTGTTATTTTATTAGTTGTACTTTGCTTCAGCTGTGTTTTTTTTTTTTACAGCTTCCTTTATTTAGACTGTACCACTTTGACAGTGAGGGTTTTAGTTTATATTTAGTTTGTTATTACCTATTTCTTTGTACAGGACTGTCTCAGAAAATTAGAATATTGTGATAAAGTTCTTTATTTTCTGTAATGCAATTTAAAAAAACAAAAATGTCATACATTCTGGATTCATAACAAATCAACTGAAATATTGCAAGCCTTTTATTATTTTAATATTGCTGATTATGGCATACAGCTTAAGAAAACTCAAATATCCTATCTCTAAATATTAGAATATCATGAAAAAGTATACTAGTAGGGTGTTCAACGAATCACTTGAATCGTCTAATTAACTCGAAACACCTGCAAGGGTTTCCTGAGCCTTGAAAAACACTCAGCTTGGTTCAGTAAACTAAATCACAAATATGGGGAAGACTGCTGATCTGACTGCTGTCCAGAGGACCGTCATTGACACCCTCCATCAGGAGGGTAAGACACAAAAAGAAATTTCTCAAAGAGCAAGCTGTTCACAGAGTGCAGTTTCAAAGCACATCCACAAAAAGTCTGTTGGAAGGGGGAAATGTGGCAGGAAACGCTGCACAACCAAGAGAGATGACCGCAGCCTTAACAGCATTGTGAAGAAGAGTCGCTTCCAGAATTTGGGGGAGCTTCAAAGACAGTGGACTGAAGCTGGAGTCCAGGTATCAAAAGTCACTGTTCACAGACGTGTCCGGGAAATGGGCTACAATAGCCGTATTCCCATGGTCAAGCCACTTCTGAACTCAAGACAACGGAAGAGGCGTCTGACTTGGGCTAAGGAAAAGAAGCACTGGACAGTTGCACAGTGGTCCAAAGTCCTCTTTTCAGACGAAAGCAAGTTTTGTATTTCATTTGGAAGTCAAGGCGCCAGAGTCTGGAGAAAGGCTGGAGAGGAGCAAAATCCAAGTTGCTTGAAATCCAGTGTGAAGTTCCCACAGTCAGCGATGGTTTGGGGAGCCATGTCAGCTGCTGGTGTTGGTCCACTGTGTTTCATCAAGTCCAGAGTAAATGCAGCTCTGTACCAAGAGATTTTAGAGCACTACATGCTTCCGTCTGCTGAAAAGCTCTATGGAGATGAGGAATTCATTTTCCAGCATGATCTGGCACCTGCCCACAGTGCCAAAACCACCAGTAACTGGTGTACTGACCATGGCATTACTGTCCTCGATTGGCCTGCAAATTCCCCTGACCTGAACCCCATAGAGAATATGTGGGGTATTGTGAAGAAGAAGCTGAAAGACACCAGACCCAACAATGCTAATGAGCTAAAGGCCGCTATTGAAGCATCCTGGGCATCCATAACACCTCAGCAATGCCACAGGCTGATTGCTTCCATGCCACGCCGCATTGATGCAGTAATCCGTGCAAAAGGATTCCCAACCAAGTACTGAGTGCATTAATGGACATTTTCAAATGTTTGATTGTGTTTTGCTGTTATAAATCTTTTTTTTTTTTACTTGGTCTGAGGAACTATTCTAATTTTTTGAGATAGGATTTTTGAGTTTTCTTAAGCTGTATGCCATAATCAGCAATATTAAAATAATAAAAGGCTTGCAATATTTCAGTTGATTTGTAATGAATCCAGAATGTATGACATTTTTGTTTTTTTAATTGCATTACAGAAAATAAAGAACTTTATCACAATATTCTAATTTTCTGAGACAGTCCTGTATGCTCTTCTGTTAGAGTCCTTCCTTTGTTTGTGTCTTAGTTACGCTTTTTTCGTTTTACATTTTCATTTATTGTCATTTCCATTCAGTCAGTCATTAAGTGCTATTAAAATGTTAATGTGCTACATATCCACACAAACAAACAAAGTGTGCAATCCAATGAATGTTAATCTAACTGGGTTTTGATAGATAATGTCTCTTTTTCTTCTCTCAATTATTTTATTTATATTGTGCACTCTAATCAATATTAATCAAACTATTGTTCGCTTATACATTTTAAGAATGGCGTTTATCTTTTTTGAGAATGAGTTCTTATTTTTATTTTATTTATTGGGGTTTACAACAGATGATACAAATGTTTGTGTCAGTAAATGTGTGGCGGGGGTGTTTGTGAAAACAACGGGGACAGAGCATGGGACAGAGCTGGCTGCTTTCAGACGATGCGGCGTCATCACAAACGGACATCGCTTCACGTGACGCTCCGGTGGAAAGGACGTCCCATTGCTCTTAAAACTCATTTCCCTGCTTCTGGTGGTTTCCTTGCGTCCCTCCATGCTTCCCTGGTGGGAGGGACTAAACGCAGGGAAACTACGCAAGTGAGGGAAGCAAGGATTTAATTTAACCGACCTGAGACGGGGCCCTGAGACGGGGCCCTGAGACGGGGCCCTGGAAATCTTCGCTTTGCTTCCCCACAATGCAGTTCGGCGAAAAGCTAGGCAAAGTGATGTCACCCATTCAAAGTGAATGGGCAGAGAAGCGTTGGAAGATTTTTTTAAAGCTGCTGTGTGGACGGGCCGGTATAGGTAAGTAGATCATCTAATTTTTGTTTTTCATGTTTTAGCAAATCCAGTGTGACCCTGTCCCTCGATACTTTGTGTTCCCTTTCAAGTCTAGTTATTCCAGTCTCTAATTTAAGTCTCCTCGCCTCTCTTTGTTTTTTTAATCTAGAGAAAATTTGAATGATCCTTCCCCTCATTACAGCTTTAGAACCATCCCATAAAATAGGAGTAACCTCACCATTATCATTTATATCAATATATTCCTTTAGGCCGTCACGTAATTCCTGTTGGATCAGGGGATCATTTAGTATTGAGACATTAAGCCTCCAATACCTGAATGGTCTATCCTGACCTATAGGTTCATTTTCATTGTGATGGGGCCATGGTCAGATAGTGTGATTGGTTCTATCTTACATTATGTTACTCTATGCATGTCAACCTTAGATAGGCAAAACATGTCTATTCTAGAGTAACTCCCATGAACTATAGATCTGTATGTATAATTTTTATCTTTGGGAAGGAGACATCGCCAGACATCTACCAAACCCAGTCCATCTACCAAACCCAGTCCATCTACCAAACCCAGTCCATCTAACATCCCCAGAGCAGTGGTTGTTTTCCTAGATCCGAGTCCCTTCTTAGCAGGCAATCTGTCCATGCTCCCATTTAATACACAGTTGACATACATAGTCACCCCCTATCACAATAGTTCCCTCCCCCTCATCTGCCAATTTGGAAGCTATTTTCTTAAAAAAATAAGGACAGTCCTCATTCGGGGCATATACATTTAGAAATGTGAATTTATCTTCCCCAATCGTGCCTATCACCATGAAATATCTGCCTTCCTCGTCCTGAATTACTCTTTCACTGGTAAAGAACACAGACCTACTGAATAAGATCGCAACCCCCCTCTTCCTCCCACCCTTATACGATGCACTGTAAACCCGTTCCACCCAGTCTCTCCTCAACTTTAAATGCTCAACTTCAGACATATGGGTCTCTTGTAACATTGCCATTGAACATTTCAAAGCCTTAAGCTGAGAAAGTATTTGTTTCCTCTTCATTTATTTCCCAGTCCCTTAATGTTGTAACTAACTACAGTTATACTGTCCAATATAGGTCTACCTTTACGGTACGTCTACACTACAGGCATCAAAAAATGCTTTCAACGCTTCGCCCATTCACTTGAATGAGGTGACGTAGAAGATTTTTAATCTTCGCCGAACTGCATTGTGGGGAGCATGGCATGGCTTTGCAAGCATCACGAGCATCTATCGAATGTTCAACTTTTGAGGCTCGATGCTTGGCATCAGCCAATCAAATCCCGTTTATGCAAATCCCGCCAGTGCAAGCGCAGCCAATCGAACCGCGTGCAAGCTGGGAGAGCCAGACCGCAGTTCATTTCCTCATATTCCAAACGAGATATTACGGTAGCAAATCACCCGGTTCTTTACGACCGGAACTGTTTACCGGGATACAAACCGGAGGAACCAGGCATGGAGGGAGGTGGCAGAGACAGTGGGTGAAACTGATAGTTTTTTCGCCTGTTTGGAGAGTTTATATCCAGTTTACTTCGTTTTAACATTGCTATTGCTTTGTATGTCGGGGGCGGGAGATTCATGTGATTGGTTGCTCGCAAAAAATCGCCAAGCTTCAGACACGCCCAGCTTCAAGATTTTTTCATGCCTGTAGTGTAGACGGGCCGTCAGTCCTTGCTATCATTACAGGGCCTTCTAATTAAACTGAAAATGTCAAGTGCAGGGTCATACATTGTAACGGTCCTAGCTGTAAAGGAGTAAAGAGGAACAAAAACGATAAACACAGTATTAGAAACAAAACACTTCCAACTGGCGTCCAATTCCTCAACTGGTCTATGCAAAGCGACCAGTCCCCGTGTGGAACCGGGCAGAGAGTGGCGGCATCTCTCTGGGATAAACACACATCGTGTAAATGCAGCAGACTCATACAAATAATGAGCCCTTCTAGGAAACGTATTCACAAATGTTCATCTCTGACTGATTGATCAAACTTACTTCATCGTGCCTGTCAGCCGTTTCCAGGGAAGAAAACCCTACAGTCCTCCTCCGACAGCAGGTTCGCATTTTTCCCTCTGCGGTTGTCCTGTCTCTCCCATCGGTGCCTGGTCAGCTCACTCTGAAGTTTGTCCCGCTCATCAACTCGGATCTGAATGTTCATTTTCTGAAGCGCCGGAGCGGCTTCCATCAGCGTCTGAAATGTTTTGTCCACCGAGCCCACCATCATCCTCAGCCGAGCTGGGTATAGGCACTTCGCTTTGACATTCTTCTGCTTGAGTTCTTTGATGACTAACCTGGGCACGTTTTCTCTGGAGTTCAGGTGAGTAGTCATCGTCAAAGTAAATTTGCCTGTCACCCATCTCTTCACTTGGCCCTGTGTCCAGGCCTGCCGTAGGATATGTTCCTTTACTGTGTAGTCAGCGAATCCTACCAAAATGGAGTGAGGGGGGTCATTCTCTTTCACCCTCGGGGTAAGTGTCCTATGGGCACGGTCAATTCTGATGTCATCTTCCTTCAGCGGTAGTGAGGGCAACACGGTTTGAAGTAGCTTCTTAATAAAGGCCACCATATCCCTTCCCTCCGTGCCTTCGGGGATCTGATATAGTCGCAGATTTTGTCTTCTCGCCCGGTTCTGGAGGTCCTCACATCTTTCCATGAGCTCAGCTTCTTGTTGCAGTATAAAGCTAATGGCTCTGCCATGGGTCGCGGCCTTCTCTTCCGTGGCACCGATGCGTCCTTCCGTGTCAACGACCCTCTTCTCCAGTTTTGTTAGCTGTGTACTTAGACCGCAGACCGATGTTTCCAATCTATTAAATGACTCACTAATTTGACCTTTGAATTATTTGACATCTTCTCTCATCAGTTGAATTTCCCCTCGTATTTCTTGGTTCGATTTCTCTATTGATCGTAGAATGTCCTCCATGCTTGTCTCAGCAGCACCCCCTGCTTTGCTTGCTACTGTACGTCAGACTTAGCCATGCTAGGCGCGCTAATGCTGGCGGTAGTTGTTTTCATTGATTTATTCTCGTTTTTAGATGATTTCTGATTTCTAGTTGTTCTTTCACTAGGGCTCATACTCAGAGTGTAGTTGGGCGTTCATTTGTCGAGTTTCGATACAATTATCGTTTGGTAGGGCACTAAATCCCTTACATTTTTTTGATAAAGCTTTAGACCCAGAATCAGCACTTCTAACGGCTGAAATAGAGGGATACGAGGGATGTCTAAAATGCATGATCTGTTCGGTATTTTGAGCGAAACGCATCATAGACATGTTTTTTTATATATTTTTATATATCTGAGACCATAATATATGCCTAAAGATAGCATGATAGGAGAACTTTAAATTAGCTATCCTAGATTTGGGACAGGGTGACAAATGCAAGTTAATTTAGCTTTATTCGCTTTTTAAGTTGGTTCTAAAAATGGTTTTAAAATGATCTGTGTTGTACATTAATTAATCAAACATGTAAACCAATTCCATTTAATTCCCCCTTTCAATTTCCAATCAAGTTTTGTGCTTGAAAAAAAATCAGCTCTGAATCAGTTGGTAAATATGAATGTGATTTCAAATTCATGATGATACATTGATTAAACAACGATGATGTAGTTAATCCATATGGATTAACTACATCATCGTTGTTATCGTTTTAATGCCATTGAAAAAAAAAATGAAAAAGATCAGTTAAATTAGTTTTTTCATGTTCTTTCAAATTCATGTTGATACATTGATTATGCATTGTACTGTAGATAATATGTGAAACACTTCTTCACTGCATTTTACTTCGTGGTTTCATATTAAATAATCTATCTCAGTTGTTACTGTAGTTGTTATATTGTCACCTTTAGGAGTCTTGCAAACAAAAAAGAACATCATTTATTTTCAAAATGTTATAAAAATTATCAAAAATGTGTGTTTATATTTGCTTGAACATTTCATCATCATCATCGTCACTATTATTTCCATGCTACAATCAAATTGATCAAAACATATGTCTGGGGTGTATCCTTCCTTCCTGCTGTTTCGAGATTATGTTCTAAAGCAGAACATCAACAATATACACGTCACCAATTTTTGCTTATCTAAAAATATTCATGCCTTCACTGGAATGATGAGGCATCACCTCTGAATAATATGAAGCCAAAGGAGGAGCTTCTTCATTAGTTTCCTCTTATATCACACAACTTTTCCGTCAAAGTGAAACTCACCACATGAAGTGACAGTCGTTGTTCAGGGTAAGTTGCTTATTTACTTTAATTACTTTCCATATTTAATGGTGATGTTCTAACTATATTATTGTTTTCGATATTGTTCTTTTTTTCTATGAACTACTTTTTAAAACTAAATTTGACTGAAGGTTAAAAAGATCTGCTCAATTTGCCAATTACATTTTTCTGCTTATGTTTCCCAGAAAACAACTTACAATGGCATTCAACAACTCCACAGTGAACATTGGGGGTGAATATAACAGCTCTGAAGACTGTGAGAGGGTGTTTGTCATGGGAACTTTTGAAGGCTCCTCATACATTTTGATCTTCATCCTCAGTATCATAGGAAACTGCTTCCTCTTATATGTCCTCTTTCTCTATGAGAACTTAAAAAATTTCACAAATCTATTCGTCCTGAACCTTGCCTGCTCCGATTTGATGATCACAGTCACACTTCCATTCTGGGCCGTCTATTGGCTGCTGCAGGACTGGGTCTTTGGAAGTTTTGCCTGCACATTTGTGTCTCTGACAGAGATTGTTGGTGTGTACAGTAATGTCATTCTACTGACTGCCATGACTGTGGACCGTTTCATAACTGTGGTGCTGCACAACATGCCAAGAAACAAAGTAAGGAGGCAGAGGTTTGCAGCATTGAGCTGTGCAGCTGCATGGATCATCAGCATTTCTGTTTCTATACATGTTGCTACTAGAGCCACGGTGATAGACTGGCGTGGTCGTTCCATTTGTTTGAATCTTATGTATGTGCACTATGTTTTTAAACTTGCAGTGCCTCTGCTCTTCTTCTTCCCGTTATCCATAATTGTTTTCTGCTATTCTGCCATCCTCAAGACAGTGTTGCAGGCTTCAAACAGAAGAAAGCACAGGACGGTAGTGGTGGTGTTATGTATAGTTGCTGCCTTCATCATCTGCTGGGTACCTTACACGATTTTGGATATAATCCTGTCCCTCAATCCACTTGAAAACTGTTATGCATGGAAACGTGTGATTATTGCCTTTAGTATTTGTCGTGTACTTGCTTATTCTCACTGCGTCATGAACCCTATTCTGTATATGCTCTCAGAAAAGTGGCGAAAGCATCTTTTGGATCTTTTTAGCTGCAATAAAGTCAGGAGGGTGAGAGACAGAAAGAGAACCGCTGGCTCTTCTGTTAAGCAGAACGTAGCTTTTAAAGCACAAAGCTCTGCTGTTGTGTTGGAACCAACCTGCAGCTAGACATTCATCGCTAAAATTAAAGCATCAATTAATACTTGGTATAATATTTGTTTTTAACTAGCTTAACCGATAGTGTTCACATTTCCATAATGATATTAAGGGGACTTTAATGTAATTCTCTATAAATGTAGACCTAACATTTCAGTGTACGCTTTCTCAGAATTCTTTTTAAATGTGCTATCCTAAATTTGGGACAGGGTGACACATGCAAGTTTATTTAGTTTCATTAGCTTTGTAAGATTGTTCTAAAAATGGTTCTAAAAAGTACATGTGATCACCTCTGTATCATTTGGTATATGTTCATGTGATTTCAAATTCATGTTGATACATTGATTATGCATTGTACTGTAGATAATATGTGAAACACTTCTTGACTGCATTTTACTTAATTGTTTCATATTAAATCATCTATCTCAGTTGTTACTGTAGTTCTTATATTGTCACCTTTAGGAGTCTTGCAAACAAAACAGAACATCATTTATTTTCAAAATGTTATATAATCTGTCAAAAATGTGTGTTTATATTTGCTTGAACATTTCATCATCATCATCATCACTATTATGTCCATGCTACAATCAAATTGATCAAAACATATGTCTGGGGTGTATCCTTCCTTCCTGCTGTTTCGAGATGATGTTCTAAAGCAGAACATCAACAATATACACGTCACCAATTTTTGCTTATCTAAAAATATTCATGCCTTCACTGGAATGATGATGCAACACCTCTGATTAATAGGAAACCAAAGGAGGAGCTTCTTCATTAGTTCGCTCTCTTATTACTAAGAGAGGTCAGAGGAGAATAAAGTGGTGCAAGCTGACAGAAAGGTGGCAGTAACTTAAATGCTAAAGTTTGAGGGCATAAAGCAGACGGAGAACACACAGGGTTTTACTCCTGGCTCACAGAAACTGGAGAGAAGATTTCAAAAACAGCGCCTGTTCTGACAAATCTCCATGTCTGCTGCTGGTCAGAATTTGGCGTGAACAACATGAAGCCATGGATCCATCCTGCATTGAGTCAACGGTTCAGGCTGGTGGTGCAATGCTCTCTGGGATATTTTGTTGGCACATGTTGGGCCCTTACACACCAACTGAACACTGTTTGAATACCAGCAGTATAAGCAGTCATATCCCAGAGTAGACGTTGTCTTGAATTTGTTGTAATAAACTCATTGACTCTGTAAGAAAATTAATTGTTCCAAGCATTATATATAATCTAACCATACTTTCTAACCAAATCCGCTTATTTTAACTTTTAATATCCGATCAAACTGTGCTTTTACAAAAGGACAATCAGCTCTATATCATTTCGATAATGTTTACGTTAGTTCAAGTTCTTATTGAAACATTGATCATAGATTACATTATACTACATATAAAATGTGATACACTGTGTTTTACTGCATTTTACTTTATGTTTTCCTTTTAAACAATTTATGTCAGTCGTATATATTGTCACCTTTAAGATTCTTGCAATCACAAAAGTGAAATGTTTTATTTCGAACGATGTTGAATTTGTAACAGAAATGTGTTTGTTTTTCTTTGATAATTATATCATTATCAATTTCATGCTTTACAATAAAATAGAGCAAAAAATAGTTCTGGAGTGTCTCCTTCCTGCTCTTAGATAATGTTATAAAAGTAGAACACATGTCACCATTTTTATGAAATCTATATATTCATTCTTAAACTGTAATGATGATGCATCACCTCTGATTAATGTGAAACCAAAGGAGGAGCTTCTTCATTAGTTTCCTCTTTTATTGAACAACTTCTCCGTCACAGTGAAACTCAGCACATGAAGTGACATAGTAGCCCTGTCCGATATAGAGCCAGATGCTGTGGTAATGCACGGAGCTCATTATGGATATCACCGGTGGATAACGATTCAATGGCTTTCCAAATTTTTTTCAGGATTATTCCGATTCTTTGTGGTTACTGAAGGATTATTTGAATTATTTGAAGTATTAAAGTAACGTGTTATGGTAGGAAAGTTAAATCTGGTATATTCATTTTAATGTCACTTTATATATATTCATGTGTGTTAAATTTGAAGGGACAAAGTATATTTTTCCTCCCCAATATATTGAGGTGAAGTCTTTGTGTTTAGAGAGAGATGTGAGCAGGGGACATCCTTGTTTGGGGATAGCTCCAAAACTCTGGAATGTTTCCCTCATAAAAGAAGAGGGTGCGTTACACATGCTTAGGGCAAATGTGTGTGTTTTCATTGCAGTAAATATATGTGCTGCATGATTACTGTTCAACTATACCTCTGTTTTTATTCTTTCATGTGTGGGTACTAAATGGCTACAAACATTGTGGAGAAATTAGCTTAAACATGTTTTATTACTCTATATGAAATGGAAGCAGCTTTTATGACAGGGACGAGAGAGCTGGGGGAGGGGACATTCTTCTTAAGATTTTCAGCATGTCAATTATCAGGGAAATCTACTTGTTTTAAATAGATGTGTGTGGTTAATTACTTTGTATTAATAATAACAGTATGTGTAAAGGAAGCTGGAAATATGCAATGTGAAACCTTTTATTTGAAGTAAGGATGTGAACAATAGCTCAAATGGCTGGAAAGGCTGCAGGACAAATTAGTGTGTTCTCTATATTGGGCCTGTGTGAAGTTTGACTATTTGAAAAGCATCTCTAATACTGCTTAAGAGCATAGGTAATGTATTCCTCGTTATTATTGATATGAAGGTAATTTACATGTATTACGTATATTTAATCAACTACAACAACTATATCTTAAAACATACTTTTAACTTGTGTGTGGTAACCTGAGGGGGGGAAGATTGACACAGGGACAAAGGGCCATAAAGGGGATGTGTGTGTGCTGGCTGCAAGATGTGAAATAAGATAAGGAAACTTGTTGTTTAGAGCAGGTTCGTTCCAGACACCAAAAGCTATCTGGTTTTCGTCAAACTGAAAGAGACTTTTTGTTTCCGGGTTTCTTCTGCTGTGTCGCGCTGATTGGGTGCGACAGGCCATGTTTTGGTCTCTCCCAATGAGATGACCTCTGGGGGAAGCATTCACACACCTCCTCCTGTGTTTTTAGTATGAAAGCCTGTGTTTTCCTTTGGTTTGCTCTTCTTTTCTTCATGCTGGCCAAGGTTGTAAGACCTCTCCCAGCGAGAGGACCAGAGCAGGGGCACCCGAAGGGGGGCCCCTTTTGAATTGTTTTGTGATGTATTGTATGTTCCACCATTAAAGCAGATTATTGTTTAACCCTTATCCTGGCTGCTTTGACTTTTCCTTCTTTTAAAACAAACTCATAGAGGAACGGCGCGAAGCAGAGATTCTGCCCCAACATTACTGACAGATAGTACTTTGATTTAGCAGTTTTGATATGTGAAGTGAAGCTATTTCTTAGCTGCCTAAAACGCAGCCATTCTACCTCTGAGCCTGATTTCCTAGCCTTTGCCCAGGCCTTGTTTCTCTCATGAAGGAGACTGGACAGCTCAGCAGAAAACCAAGGATTGTCTCGTCCCTTTACTCTAAATGTACGCAGGGGTGCATGTCTATCAATGATCTCCATAAAACCAAGATAAAAATAAGACCATGCAGTTTCTACATCAGCACACAGATCGATTTTTCCCCAATCAAAATCAAACAGATCATGCACAAAACCCTGCTCCACAAAATGTTTTTTGTCTCTCTTAATGGTAATGCGAGGTTTAACCTTTTGGACCTTAGTGTCCCTAATTGTGGCTACAACACAGTGATAACTCAAATCATTTGCAAATACTCCCACAGATGAGTATTTATGGGGAACATTAGTTAAAATGAGAACAATTAGGGAGGATTTATTAGGGGACTTAATGTTAGGGCGAGTAGGACTGTCAACAATCTGAGTAACATTTAAAGACATACAAAGGTTTTTAAAATCCTCTGACACTGCAGTTAACCAGTCCCAGTTAAAATCTCCAAGTAGCACTATTTCCTTGTAGTCTAGTTGTGATAAAAGTTTTTTGCTAGTGAAGACAAGGAGTCTTTGACAGCTGAGGGGGGTCTGTAGCAACTCACTACCATGACCTTGTGACCCTTTGCCACTTCTATATTTATGGCTAAAAATTCAAATTGCTTACTGATGGATGTGGAAAGTAATGTGGTTACACTGAACTTATTCTTAACATAAATGGCAACGCCACCACCTTTATTAGGCCGGTCGGTACGATACACATTATAACCATTTAAGGCCATGTCAGAGGCCAAAATAGATTTGTTTAGCCATGTTTCTGATAAAACAATGACGTCAGCGTCAGTCGAGCTCGCCCAAATGCGGACAAAATGTAGTTTACTTAACAGACTGCGCACATTCAAGAGGATAAAACCCAACCCAGACCGAGCTTTAAAATCAGCAGGAGTAGCGACCTGACTACTACTACTGGGCGGACCAGGGTTAGGTTGTACATTTCCTGACAGTAATAACAACAACAAAAAACAAGCATCTTTTCCTCTTAAACAACACACATACACCGTCATCTACTCTAGAATCACCGGCAAAGTCTGTGAAAGTGTGATTAGAGCTTAAGAAGCAGTCCTGAAGAACCATCATAGCAAGCAAACAAAAAAGACAAACATATTTTGTCGAGCAGATTGTCCGCGACAAGGCAACCGGCAATTGTTTTTGCAGCACATCTGAACCTCCGCAGGGGATGCCCACCGCGGGTAGCAGAACATACCCGAATCCAGTAGGCCTCTTAGGATTACTAGAGATCTTCCCACAGTCCAACACAGCAAACAGGCACAGCAGAAACACGACATGTGCCATTCTCCGATGTTCCCCGGGCAAGAACCCTCCTCCTCAGCCACACCGCAGCCAGGAAAGGTGGAAAAGCAAGCCCCAGCTGTGGCAAATCCTCCTCCGCACAGCAGCACACGCCCGACGGGAGCAGGCCCCAGCCCGAAGCGTGGAGCCACTCCGTCTCTCCGCGACGTCCTCGGGGCAAAATCCTTCTCCGCACAACCGCACTCCACAGTTGGAGCAGGCCTCCGCAGACCACAGACACCAGACAGGTGGAAGCAGGCAGCAGCCGGTGGAGCCGCTCCGTCTCCTTGCGACGTCTCCGTCGGGGGGAAACCACCCATGCACAGCCGCTCTCAACAGGTGGGAGTGGGCCTCCGCAGACAAACAGGACAGGACCAACAGCGACACGGTCTCAACACGAGTGACGAGCTGCAGGTGAGCGTGACGAGCTGCATATAATGTGATATGAATGATAATGGGACACATTGACGAATGATAATGGGACACATTGACGAATGATAATGGGACACATTGACAAAAACGTATTCACAAATGTTAATCTCTGACTGATTGATCAAACTTACTTCATCGTGCCTGTCAGCCATTTCCAGGGAAGAAAACACTACAGTCCTCCTCCGACAGCAGGTTCACATTTTTCCCTCTGCGGTTGTCCTGTCTCTCCCATCGGTGCCTGGTCAGCTCACTCTGAAGTTTGTCCCGCTCATCAACTCGGATCTGAATGTTCATTTTCTGAAGCGCCGGAGCGGCTTCCATCAGCGTCTGAAATGTTCCACCGAGCCCACCATCATCCTCAGCCGAGCTGGGTATAGGCACTTCGCTTTGACATTCTTCTGCTTGAGTTCTTTGATGACTAACCTGGGCACGTTTTCTCTGGAGTTCAGGTGAGTAGTCATCGTCAAAGTAAATTTGCCTGTCACCCATCTTCACTTGGCCCTGTGTCCAGGCCTGCTGTAGGATCTGTTTCTTTACTGTGTAGTCAGCGAATCCTATCAAAATGGAGCGAGGGGGGTCATTCTCTTTCAGCCTCGGGGTAAGTGTCCGATGGGCACGGTCGATTCTGATGTCATCTTCCTTCAGCGGTAGTGAGGTGAAGTATTATTTGAATTATTTGAAGTATTAAAGTAACGTGTTATGGCAGGAAAGTTCAATCTGGTATATTCATTTTAATGTCACCTTATATAGAATGTGTGTTAAACTTGTGATTTCTGCATTGAGTGACTAGCAGATACCAAGAAGAGGCCCCTAGGGTCTCTCTGTTAATTATCAATAGTCCTTGCAATTAACAGGGGAATTCCCAGATACATTTTCAGATATAAGGCAGTTAAAGTCTTGTAGAATTAATGTTTATCTCCTACACATCCTGCAGGCCTTGAGACTTGGGTCACCCAGCAGTAAACGAGATAAACGTCCTTTTGAGCTTATCAATAAAATGTATTCATTCCTAGTAAGCTGACTTTGGGGTGAAGGGAAGTTCAGGGAAGCCATTAAGCCACAAGAACAATTAACTTAATATGTTGGTTGACTGATTCGGTGACTGTCATGGGACGATGGCGTGTGGATATTTACAAATATGGCTTTCATAAAGAAAAACAGGTGGCTGTTGTGTGATAAGATACATGATACGATGTTTGTGTGTTGAAGATGTTTAGGGGGAATGAATATGTGTCCTGTCAAAGAGTCCTCTGTCATGACTCCAAATCATTGATTGGGGGATCTGCCTAAGGGCAGAGGGACAAACACACACACACACGCGAAACTCCTCCCCACCTGTGTATAAATGTTGTGATCATTTTGAAGATCGGCGCTCTTGTTTTTGACTTGCCGTTCCTGAGACGTGTCTCACACAGTGGTAGAACCTGAGCCCGGAGTACTCTGCAGAGTGCTTCGTGATTAGGTGATGTATTTGTATGTTTTTGCCATTAAAGCAGATTATTGTTTAACCCTTATCCTGGCTGCTTTGAATTGTTCCTTCTTTTGAGAACCCGCTCATATAGGAACGGCGCGGAGCAGAGATTCTGTCCCAACAGAGGGCAACACGGTTTGAAGTAGCTTCTTAATAAAGGCCACCATATCCTTTCCCTCCGTGCCTTCGGGGATCTGATATAGTCGCAGATTTTGTCTTCTCGCCCGGTTCTGGAGGTCCTCACATCTTTCCATGAGCTCAGCTTCTTGTTGCAGTATAAAGCTAATGGCTCTGCCATGGGTCGCGGCCTTCTCTTCCGTGGCACCGATGCGTCCTTCCGTGTCAACGACCCTCTTCTCCAGTTTTGTTAGCTGTGTACTTAGACCGCAGACCGATGTTTCCAATCTATTAAATGACTCACTAATTTGACCTTTGAATTATTTGACATCTTCTCTCATCAGTTGAATTTCCCCTCGTATTTCTTGGTTCGATTTCTCTATTGATCGTAGAATGTCCTCCATGCTTGTCTCAGCAGCACCCCCTGCTTTGCTTGCTACGTCAGACTTAGCCATGCTAGGCGCGCTAATGCTAGCGGTAGTTGTTTTCATGGATTTCTTCTCGTTTTTAGATGATTTCTGATTTCTAGTTGTTCTTTCACTAGGGCTCATACTCAGAGTGTAGTTGGGCGTTAATTTGCCTAGTTTCGATACATTTATCGTTTGGTAGGGCACTAAATCCACGGAGCTCAAAACCTTGTGTCTTACGTGGGCTTGGTGCCACCGGAAGTTTTCAGAATGTAGATTTTAAAGCACAAAGCTCTGCTGTTGTGTTGGAACCAACCTGTAGCTAGACATTCATTACTAATATGAAAACATCAATTAATACTTAGTATAATATTTGTTTTGAGCTAGTTTAACCTATGGTGTTCACATTTCCTTTACAATATTAGGGTGACTACTATAATGTAAGTCTCTATAAATGTAGACCTAACTTGTCAATTTTTAACAGAATTTTACGCTTTCTTAGTATTTTCTTGAAGGTCTCCTATCATAAGAAATTCACTTTTTGATGTCTTTTATACATAAATATGTGTCCCCTGCGTGTCAGGAAACTCACAAAGTGTCAGAAAACAAAACCTTCTCTCTTTTCCTCCGTACCCAAATCTCTAAAAACGGGGGTACAATGGAGCTGATCCAGATTTGCTGGCAAGATGACGTAATCTCGGAAATGTGGGCTGGCTTTAAACCCACGGCCCTATCAGAAACGTCGCTATCAGAAACAATGTGCGACGTGTTTTGGAAGTAATATGGTCTTTGTTTACAAAGCATCGCTCACACTCAGAGCTAACCTGTATGAGAGTATGTGTACAAAATCAGGATATAAAAAGGTACTCACCTTGTGGTAAACCAGCAAGAGAAAAAGCATTTGAGCTCCATACTGTTTCAGAAATAATCCTTAATGTGGTTTTGAACATGATATCACGGCAGCATTTTGTTGTGTCTGGTTAGAATTCTCCTGATCAGATACTCAGCATAAGCTCCCCCCCCCCTTTTTATTTTTATTTTTATAAAGCTTTAGACCCAGAATCAGCACTTCTAACAGGGCTGAAATAGAGGGATAAGAGGGCTGTCTAAAATGCATGATCTGTTTGGTATTTTGAGCAAAACGCATCATCCATCCATCCATCCATCCATCTTCTCCCGCTTATCCGTGGTCGAATCGCGGTGGTAGCAGCTCCAGCAGAGAGCCCCAAACTTTATTTTCCCTGGCCACATCAACCAGCTCTGACTGGGGGATCCCAAGGCGCTCCCAGGCCAGCGAAGAGATATAATCCCTCCACCTGGTCCTAGGTCTACCCCTTTGTCTCTTCCCAGCTGGACGTGCCTGGAACACCTCCCTAGGGAGGCGCCCAGGTGGCATCCTTACTAGGTGCCCGAACCACCTCAACTGGCTCCTTTCGACGCGAGGGAGGAGCGGTTCAACTCCGAGTCCCTCCCGGATGACTGAACTTCTCACCTTATACCTAAGGGAGACACCAGCTTGTATCCGAGATCTCGTTCTTTCGGTCATGACCCATCCTTCATGACCATAGGTGAGGGTAGGAACGAAAATGGCCCAGTAGACAGAGAGCTTTGCCTTCTGGCTCAGCTCTCTTTTCGTCACAACGGTGCGGTAAAGCGACTGCAGTACCGCTCCCGCTGCTCCGATTCTCCGGCCCATCTCACGCTCCATTGTTCCCTCACTCGAGAACAAGACCCCGAGATACTTGAACTCCTTCACTTGGGGTAAGGACTCATTCCCTACTTGGAGTGGACAGTCCATCGGTTTCCTGCTGAGAACCATGGCCTCAGACTTGGAGGTCGCAGTCCGATGAAGCCATTAGAACTACATCATCTGCAAAAAGCAGTGGTGCCATCCTTAGTCCACCGAACTGCAGACCCCCTCCCCCACGACTACGACTCGAAATCCGATCCATGTATATTACAAACAGGATTGGCGACAAAGCGCAGCCCTGGCGGAGGCCAACCCTCACCTGAAATGGGTCCGACTTAC
Organism: Notothenia rossii; assembly: GCF_949606895.1. Classification (NCBI taxonomy): domain Eukaryota; kingdom Metazoa; phylum Chordata; class Actinopteri; order Perciformes; family Nototheniidae; genus Notothenia; species Notothenia rossii. Next base: position 68,557,581 of record NC_136907.1, read on the forward strand.
TGCCGAGGACCCTGACACAGCTCTCACTTTGGGAGTACAGAGATTGGATGGCCCTGAGTAGAGACCCCCTCACCCCATACTCCCGCAGCACCTCCCATAGTAACTCCCTGGGAACTCGGTCATACGCCTTCTCCAAGTCTACAAAACACATTTAGACCGGATAAGCTTACTCCCAGGCCCCCTCCAGGATCCTTGCGAGGGTAAAAAGCTGATCCGTCGTTCCACGACCAGGACGGAATCCGCATTGTTCCTCCTCAATCTGAGGTTCGACAATCGGCCTGACCCTCCTTTCGAGTACCTTAGAATAAACTTTCCCGGGGAGGCTGAGTAGTGTGATGCCTCTGTAATTGGCACACACCCTCTGATCCCCCTTTTTGAAAAGGGGAACCACCACCGGTCTGCCACTCCTTTGGTACTGTTTTCGACTTCCACGCAACGTTGATGAGACGTGTCAACCATGACAGTCCCTCAACACCCAGAGCCTTCAGCATTTCTGGGCGGATCTCATCCACCCCGGGGCTTTGCGACTGTAGAGTTGTTTGACGACCTCAGTGACCTCTCCCCGGGAGATTGGTGTTGATCCCCTGTCATACTCCAGCTCTGCCTCTACCATAGAGGGCGGAGTTGTTGGGTTCAGGAGTTCCTCAAAGTGTTCCTTCCAACGCCCTAACACTCCATCAGTTGGGGTCAACAACGTTTCATCCTTACTGTGCACAGCTTGGATGGTTCCCAGCTTCCCCCTCCTGAGGTGTCGGACAGTTTTCCAGAACAACTTTGGTGCCGCCCGAAAGTCCTTTTCCATGTATTCTCCAAACTTCTCCCGCACCCGCTGCTTTGCCTCGGCCACGGCTGAGGCTGCTGCCCTTCGGGCCTGTCGGTACCTTGCAACTGCCTCGGGAGTCCCCCGGGATAACAAATCCCTGAAGGCCTCCTTCTTCAGTCGGACGGCTTCCCTGACCACCGGTGTCCACCAGGAGGTCCTGAAGCACCTAAGACCTTGAGACCACAGCTCCCTGCCGTGTCTTCGGCAATAGAGGCTTTGAACACCAACCACTCTGGTTCAATGTCCCCAACCTCCACATGAATGCCCATAAAGCTCCGCCAAAGGTGTGAGTTGAAGGCCTCCTGAACTTGGGACTCCTCCAGACGTTCCAAGTTCACCCAAACTACACGTTTGGGCTTACCAGGTCTATCCAGAGGCTTCCCCCGCCACTCGACCCAACTCACCATCAGATGGTGATCAGTTGACAACTCCGCCCCTCTCTTTACCCGAGTGTCCAAAACATACGGCCTCAGGTCTGATGATACGATAACAAAATCGATCATGGGCCTTCTGCCTAGGGTGCTCTGGTATCAGGTACACTTATGAGCATCCTTATGTTCGAACATGGTGCTTTTAATGGCCAATCCATGACTAGCACAGGAGTCTAGTAACAAACCACCACTCCGGTTCAGATTAGGGGGGCCGTTCCTCCCAATCCCGCCCCTCCAAGTGTCTCCATCATTGCCCACATGTGCGTTGAAGTCTCCCAGCAAGATTAAAGAGTCCCCTTCAGGAGCCCCATACAGGACTCTTTCCAGGGTCTCCAAGAAGGCCGTATACTCTGAACTGCTGTTTGGTGCATAAGCACACACAACAGTCAGAGTTTCCCCCCCCATAACCCGCAGGCATAGGGAGGTGACCATCTCGTCCACTGGGGTAAACTCCAACAATGAAGCACCCAACCAGGGACTTGTGAGTATCCCCACACCCGCCCGGTGCCTCACACCTTGAGCAACTCCGGAGAAGAGAGTAGAATAGAGTCCAACCCCTATCCAGAAGTAAGGTTCCAGAGCCGACGCTGTGGGTAGAGGTGAGCCCAACCAGATCCAACTGGTAACGCTCCACCTCCCGCACAAGCTCCGGCTCCTTCCCCCCCAGAGAGGTGACGTTCCACGTTCCCAAAGCCAGCTTCTGTCGCCCGGGTCTGGTCCGTCGAGACCCTCTGCTTTCACTGCCACCCTTCTGGTAGCGCACCCGACCCCATCGCTGTTTCCCGTAGGTGGTGGGCCCGCGGGACGGAGAAGCGGAGGTGTTGCCCACGTTGCCTTTTCGGGCTGTGCCGGGCCGGGCACCGTGGCAAGCCCGGCCACTAGGGGTGTAACGGTATCCGTATTCGTCCCGTACCGTCAGGGTTTTGGTTGTCACGGTTCGGCACATGCAGTCACACGGCGAATATGCCTTTTTTTACGAGTGGGAAAAAAGTCTGTCACTCAGGGCAGTATTACACTATATATAATCCAGGGGTCGGTATTGCGCCTAAAAGCCAGCCCCCCGTAAATAACAATTGAAGAACAAGAACAAAACACAACAAAACGAACACAATATATGAAGAAGAAAAGTTAGTAGCTCTGGCGAGTTCACACAACACACAGGAGCTAGAAGACCCACCTGCTTCTTTTAAATCAGGTGTGTGAGAACCTTTCCGGTTCCCTGTGGACAACAACAATGATGGGGTGCGAGTTGTGGATCGGACAAGGACGGTGTGTCGGCGTTGTTCGACAGCGGTGCGGTATGCTAGAGGTAACACGTCAAACATGCTCAATCACATCCGAGTCAGTCTCAGTCCCCAGCGAGAGGGTTTTCTCGACGGCAGGTGACATAGTTACCACCAACAGATCTGCCCTCACTACTGACAACGTAGACAAACTCATCTTTTTGAAGAAAAACCTGAAAATAGAGTAAAGCTTACCTTTATTTAGGCATAATGGCCTCACACACTCACAAGTTAATTACACGTTAGACATTGCTCCTAAAGGTACAGATTTTATTTTGTTTTATATTTTGACATCAGGAGATGTTATACAGTTCTGTGTTGCCTTTTATTGATTGTGATTGAAACACTTTATCATTTATTTTAATATTTTCAAGACATTATTTTTTGTTGTACAGCTTATTTAACCTTTTTTGTTTGAAATCAGCCAATATAAATACTATGGCCATCTGAGTGTGTGTTTTACTGTTTGGGGTTTGTTTTTAACTGTGTAATACAGTTAATGATTCCAAATGTTAGAGTTCCTTATTTTCATACCAAAATCACAGCAAAAAAAAATTATGCATTTGAGACTTTTTTTTGCTTTTCCTTGTTGTACCGAACCCGTACCGAACCGTGACCCCCAAACCGAGGTATGAACCGAACCGTGACTTCTGTGCACCGTTACACCCCTACCAACCACCAGACGCTCGCCGACGAGTCCTCCTTCTGGGCCTGGCTCCAGAAGGGGACCCCGGACTTCCTCCGGGCCGGGTATCCTCACTTCCTGAGTCTTCTTTCATGAGGTCTTTTGAACCAATCTTAGTCTGGCCCCTTGCCTGAGACCAATTTGCCATGGGAGACCCTACCAGGAACACAAAGTTCCAGACAACACAGCCCCCAGGTTCATCAGGGCACACAAACCTCTCTACCACGGTAAGGTGCTGGTTCTTCAGAGAGGTCAAAACGCATCATAGACATGTTTTTTATATATTTTTATATATCTGAGACCCATAATATATGCCTAAAGATAGCATGATAGGAGAACTTTAAATTAGCTATCCTAGATTTGGGACAGGGTGACAAATGCAAATTAATTTAGCTTCATTAGCTTTTTAAGTTGGTTCTAAAAATTGTTCTAAAAATGATATGTGTTGTACATTATTTAATCAAACATGTAAAGCAATTCCATTTATTTCCCCCTTTAAATTTCCAATCAAGTTTTGTGCTTGAAAAAAAATCAGCTCTGTATCAGTTGGTAAATATTAATGTGATTTCAAATTCATGTTGATACATTGATTATAAATTGCACTGTAGATAATATGTAAAACACTTCTTCACTGCATTTTACTTAGAGGAGACCTATCATGCTATATTTTAATAATATACCATAGGCCATACCTATATAAGGTATATTTATACGTTTTTTGTTTCAAATATACCAAACAGATCATGCATTTTTGCCATGCCTCATTTTGCTTTATTTTCCTCTCCTCCACCCTGTCTTTGCATGCGCTGCAGCTGACCACGCCCCCCTGCAAAGGAGGGGGCCGAGTTACGAGCGTCATGTTACCATGCTGTTACCATTCCACGGCAACCTCTCATTCCCCTGATTGGTGGAGAGTTGGCCATATAGGCAGAGCTCCTCGTCACTGACGTCACACTATTTTCAAATCTGGATCAGTCTGTATCAGATCCGTTGCAGCCCCGTTTTTAAGAGATTTGGGTATGGAGGAAAAGAGAGACGGTTGTGTTTTCTGACACTTGGTTAGTTCCCTGACACACCGGAGACACATATTCATGTATGAAAGATGTACAAAAGTGCATTTTGCATGATAGGTCCCCTTTAATTGTTTCATATTAAATAATCTATCTCAGTTGTTACTGTAGTTGTTATATTGTCACCTTTAGGAGTCTTGTAAACAAAACAGAACATCATTTATTTTCAAAATGTTATATAATCTGTCAAAAATGTGTGTTTATATTTGCTTGAACATTTCATCATCATCATCATCACTATTATTTCCATGATACAATCAAATTGATCAAAACATATGTCTAGGTCAGGGGTCGGCAACCCGCGGCCCACGGGCCGCATGCGGCCCTTTAAGCCCTCTGCTCTGGCTCCCTTGAGCTTAGACAAAAATAAGAAGGATATAAAATAAAAGTATTTGTAGGACTATTTATATTTTGTTGCACGGTTGAAAATGTTTCGTATTTTGAGGTGATACTGTGACACATAAATAAAAAACAAAACGGTTTTAATTAGGTCAACTAAAATATGCGTCACATCCTGCTACGGTCCCGCGCGAGCGCCTTTTCTTGGAGGCGATCGCGCGGGGACCCCCGGCTCGATGAGCGAACTATGGATAAATCAAAGAAAAGTACCGGAGGAACACAGGATTTAATTTTGTGTGGACAGAGTTATATGCTTTCACAGCAAACGATGCTGGTTTACCGGTATGTTTGATATGTAGAGAGAAGTTGTCAACGGTGCTGCAGCCTTTACGTATCGAGGAACAACAAGGGAGAGGAAGACAGCTGACAATCTTCAGTCATAATTCAATGGGGTATGTAATTTATTTCAGAAAACACTTTTTGTTATATTCCATGGAATGCTCTTAATGTCCCGATAGCAATGATAAATGCTTTGACAATAAATACTTACAAAAATGAATCTCTGGAAGCCGTAGCGCTGTAAAAAGCACGACCAATCATTTTAGCCGACCCGGCTAAAATAACTGGATGGCCTACCTGCTTGTCAGCCTTCCATCTGTGCACAAACTTATCTCGTGGCCTCATTGATGATGCGCGTTCGTGTGTGTTGGAGGAGGGACTCTGTAAGAAAGTCTGAAGGAAGAGGTCTATTTTTTCCAGTTGTGTATTTTCAAATTCTAGCGCACTCGAGCTGGTTTCTCCATTCTTACCTACCCTACCTTTAACTCTTTTTAGGGTGCAGCTATATGTTTTATTTATTTCAAAGTGGGCCGATTTTAATAATATTTTTTTTCCTTCAAATGTGCAGAGGACTCCCCAAGTGCTGTTTTTAATTTATCTTAAAGTAGGCCTGTGTATTATTTGTAATTCTCCTTATAGGAGTTCTTTGTTTCTTATTAGAGGTTAACAGTTTTATATAATGTAATAAATAGCCTAATAAATGCAAAACAACTGTAGTTTTTGTCTGATATAACAATAAATACAACTTTATTAGCTATCAAACTATGAAATATGTTTTGCGGCTCCAGGCAAAAATATTTGGGAGAAAAAGGAGCGAAATGGCTCTTTTGGTCAAAAAGGTTGCAGACCCCTGGTCTAGGTGTATCCTTTCTTCCTGCTGTTTCGAGATTATGTTCTAAAGCAGAACATCAACGATATACACGTCACCAATTTTTGCTAATCTAAAGATATTCATGCCTTCACTGGAATGATGAGGCATCACCTCTGAATAATATGAAGCCAAAGGAGGAGCTTCTTCATTAGTTTCCTCTTTTATTGAACAACTTCTCCGTCACAATGAAACTCAGCACATGAAGTGACAGTCGTTGTTCAGGGTAAGTTGCTTAATATTTACTGTAATTTATTTATATTTAATGGTGATGTTCTAACTTTATAATTGTTTTCCATATTGTTCTGTTTTTCTAGGATTTACTTTTTAAACATTTTTTTTACTGAAGGTTAAAGACATCTGCTCAATTTGCCAATTACATTTTTCTGCTTATGTTTCCCAGAAAACAACTTACAATGGCATTCAACAGCTCCACAGTGAACATTGGAGGTGAAAACTACAGCTCTGAAGACTGTGAGAGGGTGTTTGACTTGAACACTTTTGAAGGCTCCTCATACATTTTGATCTTCATCCTCAGTATCATAGGAAACTGCCTCCTCTTATATGTCTTATTTCTCTATGAGAACTTAAAAAATGTCACAAATCTAATTGTCCTGAACCTTGCCTGCTCCGATTTGATGATCACAGTCACACTTCCATTCTGGGCCGTCTATTGGCTGCTGCAGGACTGGGTCTTTGGTCATGTTGCCTGCACATTTGTGGCTATGACAGAGATTGTTGGTTTTTACAGTAGTGTCATTCTACTGACTGCCATGACTGTGGACCGTTTCATAACTGTGGTGCTGCACAACATGCCAAGAAACAAAGTAAGGAGGCAGAGGTTTGCAGCATTGAGCTGTGCAGCTGCATGGATCATCAGCATTTCTTTTTCTATACATGTTGCTACTAGAGCCACGGTGGAAGACTGGGGTGGTCGTTCGGTGTGTTCATATCATGTGGACTTTGCATTTCATCTTGCAGTGCCTCTGCTCTTCTTCTTTCCGTTATCCATAATTTTCTTCTGCTATTCTGCCATCCTCAAGACAGTGTTGCAGGCTTCAAACAGAAGAAAGCACAGGACGGTAGTGGTGGTGTTATGTATAGTTGCTGCCTTCATCATCTGCTGGGTACCTTACAATATTTTGGATATAATCATGTTCTTCTATAAACCTAACAGCTGTTTTGCAAGAAAACGGATGAATATTGCCTTAAGTATTTGTAATGTACTTGCTTCTTCTCACTGCTGTATGAACCCTATTCTGTATATGCTCTCAGAAAAGTGGCGACAGCATCTTTGGGATCTTTTTAGCTGCAAGAGAGTCAGGAGGGTGAGAGACAGGAAGAGAACCACTGGCTCTTCTGTTCAGCAGAACGTAGCTTTTAAAGCACAAAGCTCTGCTGTTGTGTTGGAACCAACCTGCAGCTAGACATTCATCGCTTATATGAAAACATCAATTAATACTTGGTATGATATTTGTTTTGAACTAGTTTAACCTATAGTGTTCACATTTCCATAATGATATTAAGGGGACTACTTTAATGTAAGTCTCTATAAATGTAGACCTAACATGTCAGTGTACGCTTTCTCAGTATTCTTTTTAAATGTGCTATCCTAGATTTGGGACAAGGTGACACATGCAAGTTTATTTAGCTTCATTAGCTTTGTAAGATTGTTCTAAAAATGGTTCTAAAAAGTACATGTGATCAACTCTGCATCATTTGGTATATGTTCATGTGATTTCAAATTCATGTTGATACTGTAGATAATATGTGAAACACTTCTTGACTGCATTTTACTTAATTGTTTCATATTAAATCATCTATCTCAGTTGTTACTGTAGTTGTTATATTGTCACCTTTAGGAGTCTTGCAAACAAAACAGAACATCATTTATTTTCAAAATGTTATATAATCTGTCAAAAATGTGTGTTTATATTTGCTTGAACATTTCATCATCATCATCATCATCATCATCATCATCATCATCATCGCATCATCATCATCATCATCATCACTATTATGTCCATACTACAATCAAATTGATCAAAACATATGTCTGGGGTGTATCGTTCCTTCCTGCAGTTTCGAGATGATGTTCTAAAGCAGAACATCAACGATATACACCTCACCAATTTTGGTTAATCTAAAAATATTCATGCCTTCACTGGAATGATGATGCAACACCCCTGATTAATAGGAAACCAAAGGAGGAGCTTCTTCATGAGTTTGCTCTCTTATTACTAAGAGAGGTCAGAGGAGAATAAAGTGGTGCAAGCTGACAGAAAGGCGGCAGTAACTTAAATGCTAAAGTTTGAGGGCATAAAGCAGACGGAGAACACGCAGGGTTTTACTCCTGGCTCACAGAAACTGGAGAGAAGATTACAAAAACAGCGCCTGTTCTGACAAATCTCCATGTCTGCTGCTAGTCAGAATTTGGCGTGAACAACATGAAGCCATGGATCCATCCTGCATTGAGTCAACAGTTCAGGCTGGTGGTGCAATGCTCTCTGGTCAACCATGTTGTTCGACTCCATGGGATCCCCACCGACATCGTCTCTGACCGGGGTCCCCAGTTCATTTCCCACGTTTGGAAGGCCTTCTGCCAGGCTCTGGGAGCATCGGTGAGCCTGTCATCTGGCTATCATCCTCAGACGAACGGACAAACAGAACGGGCTCTTAGCTGTGTGGATTTCAGGAACCCTTCGTCATGGTGCTCACATCTGCCATGGATCGAATATGCCCACAACTCCCTGTCAAATGCAGCCACAGGTATTTCACCCTTTCATTGTGCCATGGGTTTTCAACCACCCCTGTTTCCTGCCCAGGAAGAGGAAGTTGCTGTTCCTTCCGTTCAAACCCACCTTGGTCGCTGTCGTAAGGTGTGGAAGGACACCCGAGCCGCCCTGCTCCGCTCTGCTGCCCGCAACCGCCTCAACGCAGACCGCCACAGGACCCCGGCCCCCAACTACTTACCTGGTCAGAGTGTTTGGCTTTCCTCCAAAGATCTCCCACTCAAGACAGAGTTGAAGAAACTCACACCACGTTATGTCGACCCCTTCATCATCGACTCGGTTATCAATCCATCTGCAGTCAAGCTCAAGCTTCCCCCACACATGAAGGTTCATCCTACATTTCATGTCTCTCTGTTGAAACCTGTTGCCAGCAGCCCCTTGTCTCCTCCAGTGAGTGTTCCCCCACCCCCCCGCATCATCAATGATCACCCAACCTACACCGTCAGGCGATTGTTGGACGTTCGTCGCCGTGGAAGGGGATTCCAATATCTGGTGGATTGGGAGGGCTATGGTCCAGAGGAGAGATGTTGGGTTCCCCGGCGAAACATCGGGGGCGCGTCCCTGGTACAGGACTTCCACCGGGATAACCCTTGTAGACCAGGTAGACCTGGTAGACCTGGAAGGCCGCCTGGAGGCGTCCCTTAAGGGGGGGGTACTGTGGTGGCTTTACTCTTCCACCCGCCTCCCTTGTGTTTGTTTTCCCTTTCCCTGTCTGTGTTTGTGTGGGCGTGGTGGCTGTCACTCCTGGCTCCCCTACTACACACCTGATTCCCATCAGCCATTTACAAATGACATATCAGCGGAGGCTCCACAACCTGTCAGCGCCAGATCGTTGTTTAACCCACAGTGGTAAAACTCTCAGCCTTCTTAGCCTTCTTAGCATTATTAGCTATTTCCTCAACACTGTATGTTCTTATTATGTTTCTTCTTGTGCTCCAGGATCACTATCCGGCCGCCGTGTTGTCATCATCAGCTGCCACCAGTCGCCATTCCAGCCTGATTATTCTCTACGCTCCTCCACCTCAAATGAAACCTTTTTTCCAACACTCTGCCGTGTCCTGCGTTTGGGTCCTCTCGGATTACCTAACACACCAAGGCTCATCAAGTTAGGTGAGGATTTGGTTTGTCGCTTTGCTTTTGACATGTGAAGCTGAACATGTATTTTAATTCCACATGTTTTGTATGTGCGCTTCATACATGTATGATCTCTATAGTATTTAATTGTTCAGTTTTGAAGCCGAAAACATTTTCAATGATATGCTGCCTTTTCCATTTTATCCACTTCTCTTGCAGGGGACCCTTTTACTTTCACACAATTACAGAAAATGTACTGTTGTGATTTGATGTTGTGACATTCTTGTGATTTTGTATTTGAATTGGTCTGTTGTATTTATATCTTTCATTAACTGTTGTATTTATATCTGTTGTGAACTGTCCTATTTTACCATGTTTTGCATATTGAACTTAATATTGAAATGAAATCAATAAAAACATTTTATTTACATTTTATCCCAGTTTTTGTTTATCGTTTCAGGTAGCACCTAAATGAGACAAGGATCTAAAATTGGTTCAAGAGAAAATTGCAGTAATATACTGTTTTAATGCATTACTGTAAATGATACTGTATACAGAACAGTAATGTATTGTTGTTTCACAAAACCAGTATTATATAATAACACTAAATTATTGTTTTTGAAATTACAGCAACATACAAAATTACAGTAATTGTTAAGTGTAAGTATTAATATGTCTGCATGTAACTGCACTATAACTGTTCCACAGTAAGAGGGCGCTATAGGCGTAAGCAGGCGCAGCTATTGTAGCTGACATCAGATATAAGGGATTGTTCCCTCCCCTTCTCTCTCTCTAGCTCTCATGGAGAGCAGGTCAAGTGGTGCAATGCACATATGGAAATAAACCACGCCAGTTAAGGCTAAAGAATACCTCGTCGTCATGACCAGTTTATTGCTATACATGTGACTCTGTCAACAGGTTATGGGCCAAGATCATGGAAGAGCAAAATAACGATAGCTAGTTAGCTGAAAAGTTTAGGCTAGTTTAGCGGCGGGAAAACCGCGGGACGCTAAAGCTAAGCTAACGGGCAGCTAAGCTAAGCTACAATCAAAAGATGGCGACCAGAGGCAGAAGCAAGTGGCCCACGTTTGACGGAAGGGCAGAAGAATACGAGCTCTGGGAAGAGCGGATGTTGTGCTGTATGCACGGAGTGGGGCTGAAAGAGACCATTTTGACGGGCCTCACGGGAGAAATAATGGAGGCCGCGCGAGCCCTGGATACTAAGCTGAACGCCGACGCATACTGCGAGCTAGCACCACTCCTAGTCAACACGAGCTTGGGGCTGATATTCCGGGACACAAAGGACAAAGGCCGAGAAAGTCTAAAAGTGTTAAGAGAACACTACATCGACAGAGGTAGGCCCCGGATTGTATCCCTGTATATAACATTGACCGCGCTGAAGAAAGCTAACACAGAGACGGTGACTGAATATGTCATCAGGGCGGAACAGATCATCACGGCACTCAAAAGTGCTGGAGAAGCACCGAGCGATGGATTAATGATGGCGATGGTTATGAGGGGACTACCGGAGATGTATAAACCGTTCACACTGTTGGTGACGCACGGTTCAGCGGACATGTCGCTGGGGGAGTTCCAGGCCAAGTTGCGGAACTACGAGGCCTCAGAAGACTCAGACCCGGTCGCCGAGGAGGCGGGAGAAAGGGTAGTGAAGGCCCGGGCAGCGCCAAAGAAAAAGACCGGACCCCCTACGGAGATGGCATGTTGGCGATGTGGAGAAAAGGGTCACTGAAAAGATAATTGCAAGAAAACTGTTTGGTGTAGTTTCTGTAAAACTTCGGGACACGCAGACAGAGTGTGTAGAAAGAAGCGCGAACAGAGCGCTCGGTACGCGCGCGTGCAAGATGGCGGCTGTGGACAAGATGGCGGCAGCGGTGGACGTGAGGCGAGTCGAGACGACGCCCGGAGAGCAGCGGGAAGAGAGGACTTCACCTTCGGGGCGCAGACAGCATACGCCAGCTGGTCAGCGCAGCAGCAGCAGGCCAAAAGGAAGGGATTGATAGTGGACACAGGTGCGTCGTCCCACATTATCAACGACATGAACCGATTCAAGAACTTTGACAGCACCTTCGAGCCGGAGAGACACAGCATGGAGCTGGCAGATGGGAAGCGCACTTTCGGGTTGGCGCATGGGAGAGGAGACGCACAGGTATGCCTCATGGACAGTGAGGGGTGCCGGTGTACAGTGACGTTGAAGAACACCCTCTACATACCCTCGTTCCCCCAATAACTATTTTCTGTCAAATCTGCTACTGCAAATGGTGCCAAGGTGTTCTTCAATGAAGGTAACGATGTTCTTGTTGAGCCTGACGGTACGAGATTTAACATTGAGGTGTACAAGAGAATGTATTATCTACAAACAGAATGTAATGAAAATGATATTCAGACATGGCATGAGATCATGGGTCATTGTAATTAAGAGGATATACTGAAGCTGCAGGCGGTAACAGTAGGCATGCACATTAACGGTGAAAAGCATAGACCTAACAAAGAATGTGATGTGTGTATAAAGGGAAAGTTCACTCAAACAAGGAACAGAGGTCCCACAGAAAAAGTAAAGACACCACTTGAGCTAGTTAACACAGATCTAGCCGGTCCAGTAACTGAGTCCATAGGTGGCTTTAAATATATGCAGTCTTTCACAGATGTGTGTACAGGGGCAGTGTTTGTTTACTTTCTCAAAGCAAAGAGTGACGCACTTCAGGCCACAGAGAAATTCCTTGCAGATGTAGCTCCGTATGGCAGCGTAAAATGCCTGAGGTCCGACAACGGAACAGAGTTTACAAATAGAGTTTCAGTCACTGCTGAGAAGGAACAAGATCAGACACGAAACGTCCTGTCCTTACTCCCCGCACCAGAACGGGATAGCTGAGAGGGAAGGGCGCACTCTTTTCGAAATGGCTAGGTGTAAGCTAATAGACGGTAACTTACCTAAGAGTCTATGGCATTATGCGGTCCAAGAAGCAGCTTACACCAGAAATCGGTGTTTTAACAAGCACATGGGCACCACCCCATATACAGCACTGACAGGAAAAAGGTGTGATCTACTAGCCAGGATGCACAAGTTTGGGTCAGTGTGTTATGCTTACCAACAGTACAGAGGAAAACTCGAGTCCAGGTGTGAGAAAGGATTTTTTGTAGGGCATGACAAAGGCAGCCCCGCTTTTCTAGTCTATTATCCCGGTAAGGGGAAAGTGCAAAAGCACAGGTTAGTAAAGTGTGTCACAAAGACAACATGTGAGAACGAGACACAGACACAGGAGCCAGAGCTGGACTCCAGAGTAGGGTGTGAAGAAAGAGAGACGACACAGCCTAGTGTACTGAACACAGACATGCAGACAGACGGTCAACAGCCACCGGAGGATGATGGCGAGAAGCACCCTAGGGTGACGTCACGTGCCTCATGCAGTGGGAGATATCCCCCCCGGGAACATAAACCCCCAAAGTATCTGAAAGACTATGCCCAGAGAGAAAGTGACGAGGATGACAGTACACTTACCAGCATAGATTACTGCTACAGAGTAGTGAGTGGTGTACCTCAGACCTTTAAAGAGGCCATGATATCCCCTGAATCAGGAAAATGGTAGAGAGCGATGGACGAGAAGATGAGGTCCCTGGAGGACAATCATACTTTTACTCTAACAAAATTACCCGAGAGAAGACAGACAGTGGGAGGCAAGTGGGTGTACTCAATCAAGGAGGGTATTGCAGGGCACGACAGGTACAAGGCCAGGTTTGTAGCTAAAGGCTACAGTCAGAGGGAAGGAATAGACTACGGTGAGACATTCTCCCCTACAGCTAATCTGACCAGTGTACGAGTATGCAGAAGGCAGCCGAAGACGACTTGATTTTACACCAGATGGATATGAAGACAGCCTACCTGCACGCACCCATTGATAGGGACATATATATGGAACAACCTGAAGGTTACGAGAAGAAAGGAGAGAAGCTAGTGTGCAAGCTAGAAAAATCCATTTACGGCCTGAAACAGTCTGGGCGAAATTGGAATGTGATGCTTCATACATGTCTAATTGAAGACCACTTCATACAGAACCCAGTAGACCCCTGTGTTTACATAAAGGAGTCAAAACAGTCAGGGAAAGTGATAATTGTGATTTGGGTGGATGATTTGATCATCGCAGCAGACAACACTAGAAACCTAGAGCAGGTGAAAGATATGCTCTCCACCAGATTCAAGATGAAGGACCTGGGCAGGTTAAAACATTTTCTAGGCATGGACTTCGAACAGTCTGCCAGTTGTGTAAAAATATCCCAGAAGAGATATGTGGAAAAGATCCTGAATCGTTTTGACATGCAGGAGTGTAGAACTAGGGAAACACCATGTGATCAAAAGCTAGACTACAATGAGGATGCACAAAAATTGACGGATGTAAAAATGTATAGAGAAGCTGTAGGCAGCCTCATTTATTTGACAACATGTACTCGCCCTGACCTATGTTTTGTAGTGAGTAAGTTATCACAGCATTTTGCTGATCCCACGGAAGAGCACTGGATTACAGCAAAACATGTTTCCCATTATCTTAAAGTCCATGTAATGTCCAAAATAAAAGTTATTCTGTGTTAATAAATCGCTTCATCACTTTCCACTGTTTCATTTGACATATCAACATCAATGATTCTTTCCATAAATACCCCCCAAATAACATGAAATGTGTGCCACTTTCCCGTGTTATTCCGCTCCGGTAGCGAAAAGCTTGCCAGCCATTAACCCAGCTGTGTGACGTCACACGTGGCAAACACCAGCCTCGTCTGGATTGTTTGTTTTGTATCCTTCCGCTATTTTCGCTCAACATATGTGTAACCGGACCTCGCTAAACTTTTTTTATCTAACAATTCATGATGGGGAAGCGATGTGTAGTTGTGAGCTGTGAATGTTTCCTGATTGCTATAAACATTGATCATGGGTGCTGGAAGATTGTGCACAAAACTCGGGTCAGAATTAAGTTACTACAGGTGTTATGCCAGCTTGAGCTAAATGTCACCAGAGTACAGTGAACTTGCCTAGTGACTGAAATATATAAAAGTTGAAGTGAAATAAGTAAGGCCAAAAATGAATTACGTCTGAATATCTTTATTATTTTTACCACTTTTAATTATTTGTGGGCTCGCACATATACCAAAATAGACTAATGTACACTGCAATAAAGATAAAATGTTACAAGTGAAAAATTAACAAAAGAACCCTTTTTTATTTATCAAACAGTAAATTAATACAATCTTACAAATTTGTGATTTGGAAAATGTTGTTATATTTACATGTTTCTTTGGAAAAATAATATTGTAAATGATGTACTTTGTAAATTATTTACATCATGCGAAACCATTTTAACCAGTTCAGCTGCATGACTTATGTCAAATTACAGATTTGGCCATTGAAATCCCTGATAGCGGCCTCCCGGCTCAGGGTAAGTCTTCCGTATCTCGGTTACAGCACATGCAGCGGGACTCTGATTTTTGGGCCGAGTAGGCCTACACCCCAGCACCAACGTACAAACTGTCGATAAGCTGTATATCGATACTTCCTAATGAAAAAAATAATATATATAATATGTATAATATACAGATTATAAATAAAATGTTATGTAGTAGCCTACTATTATGTAGCAATGGTTACAAATTGGCTTATAACATGATATTTGTATTTTACTTGTACAAAATAAATATGAGGTTATACATGACTGCTTGACAGAATCATAGACCTCTTATATATTTCCTCACATGTGTAGTTGTTTCTTTTCTCAAGCATACATTGAACTTGCATACACAGAAAAAATAAAAGCCAAGCTGTTTTTGACTGCTTGAAAGAGTTTAATGGTATCTTTAAAAGTGTACCATATCTGTAGCGACTAAAAGTATTATATGAAAGCAAAGCTGCAATAGGCAGTTGGGTCAATCAATATTTACTTACTGGTGTAGTGGGCCATCAACTGCTCTGTGTTGTTGTTTGTATTGAAGATACGCTATTTTCAGTGTCCAAACACTGAGACAGCCTTCTCTAAAGCCTGGGTGGCTAATAATGCACCTTGGTTTCTCGTCGGTGTCTTCTATCTGGCAGAGTCCTGCACGGGTCTGATTTTCAAGACCCGCTCCCGCCCCGCACCCGTGACGTGCAGTACCGAACCCGCCCCGCTACCCGCACATATTGCCAATTAGTCCCGCAACCCGACCCGACCCGCCGGCACATGATCCGCAACCCGACCCGAACCCGCATATATATAAGCAGTGACAACGTGCAATTATTAACACACGCAGTTGCATATTTGGCTCAAAAAGCCTGGGATGTTGTTTATTTTCTCCATCTAGGTAGGATGACACCAAAAGCCTCCCAGACGTTGGATTTTGCTCTTGAGGAAGAGTTATTGAAAATGCTGTATTCTCCGCTATAGAGAGCTTCACCTCAGCCATTCAGAATGTGGTGCGCTCAGCAGCAGATAGATGCACTGCAGAGGTTATGATTATGCTCGGTACCGCGGAGGAGAGGTCTGAGGATTTAAACATTAAACTAAATTATTATTGTTTAAATATATTTATTATGCAACACCCGCAACCGGACCCGCATCATCTTTGTTTTACCCAGAAGCGAACCCGGAAAAAAGCGTTTGAAAAAATACCACCCGCAAATCACCTTTTTTGCGGGTCACCCGTCGGGTACCCGCGGATACCCGACCCGATGCAGGACTCTGCTATCTGGTCAGTAGGTTGCAAACTGTCTATTTGTTCCATCACCTGCCAGATCTCTCTGCAGCATACACATTCATCTGCAGTGGGCATGCTTTCACAGCATTGACATGTACACCTGAATATTGTACATAACATTAAAAAACAAAACAATATCTGCCGGACGTGTGAGGAACAGATGACAAATTAAGATCGACATTTAGTGCAGGTCAAACTAAATAAAACAGAATTTACCATTCAGTATTGCCGACTCGAGTCTCGCCGGCTGCGGAATCCGCTTCTCTTTCACAAGTTTCTGCCTCGTTGTTCGATTGCTGGGCAGGAGGCTCGTACTTATAAGGCAAAATGCCTTGAAGTGAAAGGCTAGCTGGTTCACTCTCTACTTCTGTAACTGAATCCAGATAACCCACTGAATCTGAGCTTGAATGATCGCTGTCGCTGTCGCTGTCTGAAGTTATCGCGTTGCTTGCCATTTGGACTGATTTGATCAAATGGCAATGTTTGCCACGTGTGACGTCACCGCTCGTTCGGGAGTGATCGGGGGCGTACTCGGCAAACTTCGGAACCAACATCGGTTTTTAACGTATATGTCATTTAATTATGACGAAACTTTAAACATTTTTATTTATTTTTATTCTGGTGATATCTAAACTACATGTTAAAAAACACCTGTGTTAGATGCATTACATGGCCTTTAAAGGTACAGCAGATAAACAGCTTTGTTACAGAAAGAGCAGCGAGGGCTTTAAGGCTTCAAGCCTATAGTGACGCAGATTGGGCGGCAGACGCCACAGACAGGAGAAGTACCACAGGGTATTGTGTGAGTATGGGTACAGACAGCTCACTGGTTTCATGGAAAACAAAGAAACAGCCCACAGTGGCACTATCAACTTGTGAAGCCGAATATATGGCTCTAGCCTTGACAATACAGGAATGTATTTATCTGGAACAACTGCTCGAAGGAATGGATACCTATGTATATAAGAAAACTGTTGTTTATGAAGACAACCAGGGAACCATTGCAGTTGCCAGAAACCCTGTGTGCCGACAGAGGTGTAAACATGTGGATATAAAATATCACTTCCTTAGATCTGTCATCAGAGAAGGAAAGATGACACTGGTTTACTGTCCTACAGATGACATGGTTGCAGACGCTATGACCAAGCCTGTCTCCAAACTGAAATTAAAAAAATGTGCAGGGGTCATGTTCGGTGTGTAAAATATTGCCTACTATGTAATATTGACTGCCATGTTCTTTTGATGTTTTGAATTGTTATTTTTCTTGGAAAAGTTGTACAGTATACACGTCATTCATAAGTGGGAGTGTTAAGTGTAAGTATTAATATGTCTGCATGTAACTGCACTATAACTGTTCCACAGTAAGAGGGCGCTATAGGCGTAATGAGGCGCAGATATTGTAGCTGACGTCAGATATCAGATATAAGGGATTGTTCCCTCCCCTTCTCTCTCTCTCTCTAGCTCTCATGGAGAGCAGGTCAAGTGGTGCAATGCACATATGGAAATAAATTTCGTCGGGGGTCCTGCCAACCCCATGTCCTGTCCTGTTGGGGGTCCCGCCGACTACTGTTCTGCCGGGGGTCCTGCCAACCCCATGTCCTGTTCCGTTGGGGTGTTCCGCTGGGAGTCCTGCCAACTCAGTGCCCTGTCCTGTTGGGGGTCCCGCCGACACCTGTCCTGCCGGGGGTCCAGCCGACACCTGCTCCGCCGGATTTCCTACCGAAACCTGCTCCGCCGGATTTCCTGCCAACGCCAGATCCTGTCCTGTTGGGGGTCCCGCCGACACGTGCTACGCCGAGGGTCCTGCCGACACCAGCCCTTGCTCCGTCGGGGTCCGACTGACACCAGCCCATTTCCGTCTACGCCTGTCCCGCCAGGTGTCCCACCAGCTCCTGCTCTCGATCCCAGTGCTCCGGCGACACTGGAGGGGTCCCATTGCGGCGTACGTTGTCCTCCGGAGCTATCCCGTCACCGCCTTCCTCCCCGCCCTCAGGGGCTGTCCCGTCGCCGCCTTCCTGCCCGCCCTCCGGGGCTGTCCCGTCGCCGCCTTCTTGCCCGACCTTGTGCCCGGTCCCCTGAGTTCCCCAGCGGCTTTCGCCCTTGAGCCCGGCCCCCTGAGTTCCCCAGCCGCGGCCTTCGCCCTCGAGTCCGGCCCCCTGAGTTCCCCAGCCGCGGCCTTCACCCTCGAGCCCGGCCCCCTGAGTTCCCCAGCCGCGGCCTTCGCCCTTGAGCCCGGCCCCCTGACTCTTCCAGCCGCTGCCTTCGCCCTCATGCCCGGCCCCCTGAGTTCGCCCGCTGTGGCCTTCGCCCCTTTTTGAACTCTGCCTTGCCCCCAGGCCGTCCGCCCGAGACCCCTTCCTCGAACTCTGCCTTGCCCGCGGGCCGTCCGCCCGAGATTCCCACCATGAACTTTGCCTTGCCCCCGGGCCGTCCGCCCGAGTCCCCCTTCTCGGCTTCTGCTTTGCCCCGGGATGTCTCCCTCCTCACCTGTCTCTTGTTTCTTTGATTAGTCCCGTGTGCATTTAGGTTCGTTTTTTCCTGTTAGTCTTTGTGAGATCCTTGTTTGTCTTGACTGTGTTCACTGGGAAGAGTTCTGTTATTTCTTTAGCCTTGAAATAAAGGTATTTTCTGTTTAAATCTGCATTTATGTCCTGCCTGCTTCACTCAACCCTGACAGTTATAGTGTTTTATCTTGTTATGCGCGATGTTGATTATTCTTTCAGAACTAGCTAAATACATGGGTAAAGGTTCTACTTGAGCCCAATTTGAATACCATAAAGAAAGTATTAAAGCCAGCTCAAGCTAAATGTCAAATGTATTTAATTAATGTACAATTGTTTTGATTTATTTTAATTTTATTTGAGTTGTACATATTTCAAAACGCGAAGTGTAATAACTGCAGTTGCCTCCCTGTCACCGAGAATGACAAAGGTCCTCAGTGAAGCACAAGCCCATGTTTCTCACTCAATTATAAGTACAACTTACTAAAAAGATCAGTTCAATGCAACTAATGTCGTCTTAGTGTTATTGAATGATGTTAAAATTGGTTTCCCATGAATTTAGTGATGGATCGTAAACATTTGAAATGTAGCATTTCAGTGTTTCTCAGTTACAAGGTTGTTTTAATAAATCAGACACTGATGATGCAGCGCTGTATTGTACCTTTTTATATTGGCATTTTGTCCCTAACAAATTGTTTTTGCGCTGATCTTGTGCTTGGCTGAATTTTTTTTTCAAAGGGGGTACATTATTGAAAAGAGTTTGAGAACCACTGCCCTGGCTAACTTTAGACTGCTGGCTGGCTGAGCATCAGCTTGATTTTAAAAATGTTTTGTAGTAATGCTAGAATGACTTAATATAGCCTACTGACAAGGAAAATAAGATGGTTTTTAATGACCGTCGAATTTGTAGATGCACAACCCGATCGATGCAGATGATGCAGGACTTCTTTGTTGATCCGCACATGTCCTCCGAAATGCGTCCATCTCTGGAGAAGCTGCTCTCCTAATGACGTTTCTTGTACTTGCTCATTCTCACTGCTGTATGAACCCTATTCTGTATATGCTCTCAGAAAAGTGGCGAAAGCATCTTTTGGATCTTTTTAGCTGCAAGAAAGTCAGGAGGCTGAGAGACAGAAAGAGAACCACTGGCTCTTCTGTTAAGCAGAACGGTGCTTTTAAAGCACAAAGCTCTGCTGTTGTGTTGGAACCAACCTGCAGCTAGACATTCATCGCTTATATGAAAGCATCAATTCATACTTAGTATAATATTTGTTTTGAACTAGTTTAATATGGTGTTCACATTTCCTTAACAATATTAAGGGGACTACTTTAATGTAAGTCTCTATAAATGTAGACCTAACATGTCAATTTACGCTTTCTCAGAATTCATTTTAAATGTGATATCCTAGATTTGGGACAAGGTGACACATGCAAGTTTATTTAGCTTCATTAGCTTTGTAAGATGGTTCTAAAAATGAGTTGGTTCTAAAAAAAACAAAATCAGCTCTGTATCATTTGGTAAATGTTCATGTTGATGCATTGATTATGCATTGTACTGTAGATAATATGTGAAACACTTCTTCACTGCATTTTACTTTGTGGTTTCATTTTAAATCATCTATCTCAGTTGTTACTGTAGTTGTTATATTGTCACCTTTAGGAGTCTTGCAAACTAAACAGAACATCATTTATTTTCAAATTTTATATAATTTATCAAAATTGTGTGTTTATATTTGCTTGAACATTTCATCATCATCATCATCATCATCATCATCATCACTATTATTTCCATGCTATATTAAAATTGATCAAAAGATATTTCTGGGGTGTATCCTTCCTTCCTGCTGTTTAGAGATTATGTTCTAAAGCAGAACATCAACGATATACACGTCACCAATTTTTGCTAAATCTAAAAATATCCATGCCTTCACTGGAATGATGAGGCAACCCCTCTGAATAATATGAAGCCAAAGGCGGAGTTACTGCATGAGCTTTCTCTTTTATTGCTCAACTTCTCCGTCACAATCATATTCACCACATGAAGTGACAGTCATTGTTCAGGGTAAGTTGCTTAATATTTACTGTAATTGATTTCCAAATTTAAGGCCAATTTTCTTACTACATAATTGTTTTCTGTATTGTTATATTTTTCTCGGATTTACTTTTTAAAACTAAATTTGACTGAAGGTTAAAAATATGTGCTCAATTTGCCAATTACATTTTTCTGCTTATGTTTCCCAGAAAACAACTTACAATGGCATTCAACAACTCCACAGTGAACATCGGAGGTGAAAACTACAGCTCGGAAGACTGTGAGAGGGTGTTTTTCATGGAAACTTTTAAAGGCTACTCGTACATTTTGATCTTCATCCTCAGTATCATAGAAAACTGCTTCCTCTTATATGTCCTATTTCTCTATGAGAACTTAAAAAATGTCACAAATCTATTCGTCCTGAACCTTGCCTGCTCCGATTTGATGATCACAGTCACACTTCCATTCTGGGCCGTCTCTCTGCTGCTGCAGGACTGGGTCTTTGGTGATTTTGCTTTCAAAATATTGACTGCTTCCCGCATTGTTGGTGTGTACAGTAGCGTCATTCTACTGACTGCCATGACTGTGGACCGTTTCATAACTGTGGTGCTGCACAACATGCCAAGAAACAAAGTAAGGAGGCAGAGGTTTGCAGCATTGAGCTGTGCAGCTGCATGGATCATCAGCATCTCTTTTTCTGTATATGCTGCTACCAAAGTCACGGTGGAAGACAGGGGTGGTCTTTCCATGTGTACAAAGATCTTAAAAGACGAAATTGGATATAAACTTGCAGTGTCTCTGCTCTTCTTCTTCCTGTTATCCATCATTTTTTTCTGCTATTCTGCCATCCTCAAGACAGTGTTGCAGGCTTCAAACAGAAGAAAGCACAGGACGGTAGTGGTGGTGTTATGTATAGTTGCTGCCTTGATCATCTGCTGGGTACCTTACAATATTATGGATATAATCAGGTTTCTCAACAAACCTAAAAGCTGTTTTGCAAGGCAACGCCAGAATATTGCCTTAAGTATTTGTCGTGTACTTGCTCATTCTCACTGCTGTATGAACCCTATTCTGTATATGCTCTCAGAAAAGTGGCGAGAGCATCTTTTGGATCTTTTTAGCTGCAAGAAAGTCAGGAGGCTGAGAGACAGGAAGAGAACCACTGGCTCTTCTGTTAAGCAGAAAGTAGCTTTTACATAACAACACTCTGCTGTTGGGTCAGAACCATTGCAGACATTAATTGCTGCAATGAAAACATCAGTAAAAGCTTATAGTCATTTCATATTTGTATTGAATTAATTACACCTATCTTTTAGGATATTAAGGGTCGATTTGTATGATTCTCTGTAGACGTAGGATAACCATTTACATTTTAAACAGCAGTTTACTCTTTCTCAGTATTTCTTTAAAACAGGCTCTGGATATCGGACTTCAAATGCAAGTTGTTAATATTTGTATTCCGATTTTCATATTTCGGCTTTATTTTATCAGTTTTAGGTAGCTAGTCAAGAAGTAGTTACATTAGTTAGTGGAAAACACTATTTCTAGCTGTTTCAAAGTTTTCAATTAATAATTTTCAAATGAGAGTTTCATTAAAGGGTTAATTTAGTAGTAGTACAGTCAATGGCATGAAGGCTGAGGCGAAAGATTTGCAAACAGATCCTGTTCCAATTGAGGATCCATTTAAAAATGACTTGTTGTTGTTTACAGAAGAAGTCAATTCTTAAGTGTCTATGTTTTCACTTTTAACATAAAGTTAGCTGCATTTGTTAGACTGCAAAGTTTTTCCAATACAATTAAGAACAGTAGGTTACTGCCTCTAACGTTATTCCAAACTAATAATAATAATAATAATAAATTATATTTCTATAGCGCTTTTCTTGAACCCAAAGACGCTTTACATTTGGGAGGGAGGGTACAAACAAAACAAAAAAGAAACAAACAAGCAAAACAAAACAGAAAAGCAGTCAGGAGAAAGTTGGTTGAGAGGGGGGGGGGGGGCTTATGGATATACAGAGTTGAAGAGGTGGTTTTTGAGACGGGACTGGAACAGGGTGAGGGACTCAGACTCACGGAGGTCTTGGGGGAGGGAGTTCCAGAGCTTCGGGGCTGCCACAGAGAAGGCTCTGTCCCCGAAGCTCCGGAGTTTGGCCTTGGGGGTGGAAAGCAAACCGGCTGAGGTGGATCTGAGGGACCGGGGTGGTTGGTAGAGGATGAGGAGGTCAGTGAGGTAGGGGGGGTTCAGGTGGTGGAGGGCTTTGTAAGTGAGGACCAGAAGTTTGTAGTGGATGCGGTGAGAGACGGGAAGCCAGTGGAGTTCTTTGAGGACCGGGGTGATGTGATGCCATGATTTGGTGTGGGTGAGGAGTCTGGCGGCTGCGTTAAACTCTGATAGCATCTAAGGCCAGCTTTTTTCTTCTTTTTAAAAAAAAAGTTGTTAGTGATATTCTGATACGCTACATTGTAATGTAAGAAGTAGGCAGGGGCTGTCGGTAGTGTGTAACCCATCCTTATAGTTCTTCTCTTCTACTTTTGTGTAAAAAACGAAAAATATAAAGACACAGTCACATTAAATGAATCCAAAGCTTGACAGACATGCCACTTTTAAGGTGAGTTACTTTGCCAAAAGTTGATCACATCAGAATACCGAGAACAGGCTGGAACAAGAACAATGATGAATCATGCGTGCGACTACACTTGTATGTATTCGAGATAAACATTTGGGGAACTTTGAAACGGAACACAGAAAACCGCAAAACGGATACTTCTCATCTTATCAGATGAGATATTTAAAAGGGACATACACGTTTGCCCAGTACATGGCATGCAGTGTTCCTTGTGCACACTTTAGCTGCAAATAAAGCTTTTTTAAATATTGTCAATGTATTCCCTCTTCTTTCTGTGTTTTTTTGCACATCAACCTGGCTCATTGTTACAGAAGTATTTCCCTCTGGAGTGACCTTGTCAATGTGAAACAAACATCTCATTCTACAGTATACATAAACCATAACATACTGCATTTTGGGATTAAAATCATAGCCAGTCAAGTATATCTAACTCATCTGTCCCTATGCTTGTGGTTGCTTTTCCATAAAAGTTGTGACAGAAATCACAAGTAATTTAGCTATATTATTTCAGTAATTAATATATTCTACCTTTTTTTTTTTTTCTTCTTCTGTGGCCCAAATCTTTTAACTCTATTATTACAGTGTTTCACCCGAGCCCTGTCAGTGTACTTGAACATGGTTGAGTAGCGTGGCCCTGATGGCTCCGAGGGGGGTCCTGAGAAGAGTGTACAGGGACGGCTCAGTGGGCCACTGTAACAGCACTCATATCCCTCTCTGGGGGTAGATTAAGCTTAATTAACTAAACCATCCAGCACGCTTGGATGAATGGATACAAGTCAAGGGCAGAGCAGTCACAGGCGTGCTCACACATCCTCTAGCAGGCGCTGGGAGAGGGTTTTATCACAAATATTATCTGTGTACATTATTGCAGCAATAAATTGGATACTGTAGTTAAAATAAAGTTAACAACAATAATGTTTATTTGTATTTAGTCTCCTATGTGTCGTCATCCAGTCAAAACACAGTGACCTCTGAATAGAATAGAAACCTGTGTTGCACGTAAGTGATGCATTTTCCGTGAGCAGCCATCCCATAATCTTTAATATGGTTCTGCATGTAACACCAATTTATCATTGTTTGCAAACAGATTTTAGAATAATCAGAAGGAAGGGATCATAAGTTTCAACTCGTGGGAAAATAAGTCACATTCAGTTTTTTCATTTTCTTTCTTTAATATGCTAATGAAACAATATATTGTCAGAATTAATACCATTTAAAAACAACAGAGAAAAAACTAATGAGAACAAAAACTAATAAAACACACCCCACGGAGTTAAAATAAAAAAGTAATTCGAAGGCATCCCATTTCATATCTTCGAGTCAGTACAATCTCTTTTCCCGGATCATTTTCTTAGCAAATGATGTTGTTGTTCCATCCTGTTTTTAGCCACAAGCTAAACAGCTGTTGTTGTTCTCTTATGTCGTCTCTGCTACTAGCTCTCCTTAGCCCTATAACGTTCACTCCCTGCTCTTCTTTTCTCCAGGGCAACTCACCCTCCTTTTCACATTGATATCTCCCCTTTAAATCCAGCTATCTATAACGATAATTACTCCAACCATATGTGAATTTAATTGATGCCTTGCAAATGTGTACGTGTGTGTGTTTGTTGCATATTGCTAATAAAGCCTTATTGCCTGTTAATCTGGACTGTCAGGGAAATGCGTGCAAATCGATTAAGTGTGTCAGCCTTATCATTACAAACAACTGTTTCAGTGAACAAATATAGATGACTTAATCCTCGTATCACAAACACTGGCATGTTTGACATTCTGCTAATGCACCTCATCCTTATTGAATTTGTCACAGGGATGAAATGTTTCGCAAAAGGATTGATCCACTGTTTAACACACCTGGACCAACATATCTTTGCTCATTCATGGATCCAGGAGGATGACATGTTTTGGAGTACATACTTTAAAAATGTGCATTTGAAAGGTTGACATAAAATAACACACGTCTAATGCTGCCTCTTGGCTTTTATTTTGTCCCTGCATTGCAACTTGTCTCCACTAGAGGGGACATGGGTATTGGCATTGTGTTGTTTGTTTCATCATTACTGGGCCACATTAATGATATCAATCTACAGCTTACAAAGAATTAAGAAAAGAGATGTACTCTCTTTTGGAAAGACACAAATACTAAGAATCCACACACAAGTGCTGTTTTTTTAAATTTTTAGCTCTGTGTGTTTTCGAAAATGTTCACCACAAAGAACAAATGCAGCCTGTCTCTGCATATCCCACACCATCCTATCTCCGTATTTCAGGGTCATTGTCCTCTACTTACCTGCTGTTGTACAATAGAAAAACACAATGATTAACTACCATGGAGACTTAATTAACTAATCAAACATCTGGATATTCAGACTAGGCCTACTGCAAAGGCTTAGCTGCCTCTTGTAAGGCTGGCCATTTGATGTATCAAACAGTGCGTCCTGATGTTTCTTGCAAAATGTTTCCCATCTGGCTTGTTTTGTATTTTAACTTTTTTTTTTTTTTTAACAGCATCTCTCGCTTTGAAACTTTCTCTTTTAATGTTTCTTATTTGGAAATATTTAATGTATCTGTTTGTGTCACTTTGTTGCATTGTTGACAATGACTGGTGAAGGATTGAGGACGAGGACAAGGCCCTAAAGACAATATAACATAACGTTCATGGCATGGGTATGTACCTGACATTTATGTGGTTAAGTTGCATATGGGCCTCCAATTAGAGGGAATAGCTGTATTCCCAGGACGTTATATTTTATTTTATTATCTTTTACCCTCACACCAGATGTTATGTTTCTGTACACATTAGTCAAAGAGTAACATACCATACCAAGGCATAACATACCAACAAAACCTTCAAATCACTGATGTGTAAGCAATTTTCTAAGCAATAGTTTCTTGGTGAATTTATTATACTAAATGTTTGTACAATTATGATGTTTAGATGCAAACTGCGATATTGAGAAACAATAAGACGTGTAAAGGCATGTATTGCTTACTAATGACATATTGACACTAAAGAGGTAATGTGCAGATAGCACACAATCAAAATATGCAACCAAAATAAAGAAGGGAAAATTAAATAACAACCAACCCTGAAAAGACAATAACTTAACATCAAAAAGCGTTCTGATATTTAAATGACAAGTAGAGACAACAATCAGATCAACAATGAACAGAAAACGATTGATACTGGATATATATTACAATTTGACCATTAAAGGCAATATCCCTCAGAGTTAAGAATTGGAACCATACATCTTGAGACTATGTTTCTTAGAGTGGAAATATTGTGTAATATAAAACACAATTACACCAGAAACTACAAGGGCACTTCTGAGCATAGACCTCTGCCAAGGTTGTTTCCATGAGTGGGAAATAATTTGTGTATCCGCCCTGTGATTCTGCTCCAAAATGTAATGGGTTGTTCTTTGGCCAATGTGACACAATTCTACAAAATGTCCAAGATATGCACTGTGTTTTTATCCTTAATCCTGCTGACAAACAGACACACAAACTCAAGACAACCTCATTGACAGAGTCCTGAAACATTGATCAAATAAAATAAAAACAATGTCCATGAATGCGTTGCCCTGGTACATGCTTGCAGGGTAGTTTCATGTCCACATTATATAAATGCTATCATATGATCTCTACTGGTTTGAATGTTATTGCCATTATTTCAAATTAGGGTTGAGATTAAAGATTGCAAATCAATCTTCTTAATTTGTTTGAAGAAGCGGTTATAGTAGGTGGATGAAAATGAACAGGATGAAGCCTGAAAACATTTTATCTTGATTAAGTTGAATCATGTAAAAGATAACACAACATGACATAACATGACATGTCACAACATAACATTATTTAAGATATCATAACATAAGATGACATAACATAATTCAACATAACATAATGTAAGAGATCATAACATAATGTAAGAGATCATAACATAACATAATGTAATATAAAAAAA